>NW_012113141.1:4139388-4145880 GCF_000951035.1 Colobus angolensis palliatus
GAGAGAGAGAGAGAGAGAGAGAGAGAGAGAGAGAGAGAGATATTCTGGGGGTACAGTTTGCAGGCCAGGTCCCCTGTGCCCTGCCTGAGCGCCTCTCCACAGGGCAGGTGGGGAGATTTCCTTATGAATGAGGACCTTTCGGGCTGTCTTTTTCCTGGTCAAAGGCCACGTCCACTCGTGACCCCTGTGAGTGCTGCCCTGCAGTCCTGCCGCCTGGGGCCAGCAGCAGGGTTGGCTGCGGCCTGATCCATGGGGGCTCTGAAAACCCTGGAGCTTGGTGATGAGCCGTTCAGAGGACACCTCCAAATGCCAGTGCCCCCAGTGTAGGGGCTGAAAGCAGGGCAGGGAAGGGACATCTGTGGACTTGTATTTCAGGCTAGCAGGCCTTGAGGTGAATGGAGGAGGAGGAGGGCGAATGCTCGTGTTTAATCTCTCTGGGGTGGACAAGTCCCCTCTGCCTCATTCCACTGTCTTGGCTTGAGTGCCTCTAGGGCCAGGTGCCTCCCGTGCTCCCTGAGAAAGCCTGCTCTGAGAGTGAGAAGGTCTTCATTAGGTTGGTGCTGCCACTCTGGCCTTGGTTGTGGGGTGTGTGTGTGCGTGCTTGTGTGAGTGTGCACGCAGGTAGAAGCTGTAAGCCAGCAGGAGACCACAGTGCTGTCTGTAGGGAGAACTTTCTCTGCTCCCCCAAAGGAAGCAGGGTCATTTCTCTTTGGGTTCCTTAGTTGACTTCAAGCCTCTTCAGTCTCAGAAAGAAATTTTGATAGATTCATTTATACTGAAATGCCAAGAAATGACTTTATAGTTTCCTCTAAAGGGGCAGTTTCAACCTAAATCATCACTTCTCTCTGGGGCAACGGCAGGCAGTGGGGTGGGGAGAAGTTAGTGAGGGCTGCTCCCTCTGGCTCCCGTTGTCACCAGAATCCCTCCTCCCACCTCTACAGCAGGCTCTTGGCAAGTGCGGACCATTTTTTCTGTTTCTTCTGTGTCCTTCCCAATCAGGGCACAGTGAGGTCCCTCCAGAGGGGGCTCCCAGTGAGGGGCAGAGATGGAACAGCAAGAAAAGCCTTTGCACCCATGAGCCACATCACCAAGCAAAAACTAAGGTCTGAGTCCCAGCTGTGGGTGGCTGCTGTGTGGCCTTGGACAAGTCATCACCCTCCCTGGGCCTCCATTGTCCACCTGGGAAAGACGAGGTTTGGGAGAGTGATGGTCATTGAAGGCTCCTCTGGCGGAGGTGTCTGAGGTTCTGGGTCTTTCACCTTCCTCAGGTTGCTGGTCAGCACCTGGGCCAGGCACTGATTGCCACAGGGCCGGGTGATGGACTCTAGATGGCCCAGTGGCCCTAGACCAGCCGGGCAACCAGAGTCTTCCATCTGGAAATAGTGGAAACACTCTTTAGACACCCCCTTGTCTGACTCCCTCAGTGACAGGTGGCGAGACCGAGACCTGGGTAGAGGGGTGGCTTGCCGGAGTCTCACATCATGTGAACACTGGGTCCGAATTACAAACAAGTCTCCTGCCACTTTGCACAGCTGGTTGAGTCTTAGGGGTAAATCCTGGTGGGCTCCCTGAGAGAAGTGAAAGCTAAGGTATGTTCTGAAGGAAAGTGTGAGTGGAAAGAGATGGGAGCAGTGGGTATAATTTGCAGGTCTTACAGAGAGGGGCCCCATCTTCTGCCCAGAAGCCAGTTGGGAAGGGAAAGGGGCTGGATGATCCACCTGCCCTTGGCCTGTGTATCTCCTGCACCCTAAGGCTCCAGAAACCCCTGGCAAGGGCTGGCGTCTAAGCTGGCTGCTCTGCATTTGGTGTCTGGTATGAGTAATGGAAGACACTTCTCCCTGTGGGCTGCCCGGGGGCCAGTGGCTAGACTGGGCTGGCCACCACCGTAAATTACTCAGGGAGCTGGACTAGTGGACACGGTTTATGCATCCCAGGCATCCACCCTGCAACTCTGAGAACGGGCGGCAACATGTCATTTTAACAAGGTTGCAAATTTCCTTGTCACCCAGGAGGTGAACAGCCATGGCCAGCACCACCTCACTCACTCCCAGACCCCTCCAGGACATCCCCAGCCTGGGCTGTGCGTGCAGAAGGTGAAGGCTGACAGGTCTCATCACTAGATCAGGGAGAGGCACTCACCTTCCCAGTTGAACTGGCCTCTGAGATTTGGTCCCCCCTGACCTCCCACTCTACCTCCTACTCTCTTGACCATCTCTCAGTGGGATCTCAGCAGATTCCACTGTCCCTGAGCGTGCTGTGCCAGTTTCTCCCCCAGATGTACTCACACTGCTCCTGCCACCTGGAACACATTCTTCTCTTCCCCTCTATCTGGATTCTTCTTTCAAGGCCTAAGTGAAGACTTCTGCCTCCAGGAAGCCTCCTGTGGTTGTTCTAGCATAACCCTTAGACCTCTGAGAGCAGGTGAGCCCCTTTTGCTTCCTAACTTTGGTGATCAGGCTGGTTGCTGCCTGGAGCACGTGATAGAGGCCACATTCAGGCTCAGCTGGAAAGAGTTGCATGGATTGGCGAGGTCTGCCAGGGTCAGAGAGAGGGAGGCTGGGGTGGCTTACCTTTGCTTTCCCTGCTGATGCATCTGGGCCATGTGGTCACTGTTCATACCCTTTGTGCACGCAAAACTTCTCTCACCTCTTTACCCCCTGTCTGCTCAGGGGAGACATAGCCCCCTGATGGCAGGCACCCTGCCTCATGCTTCCTCTGTGCCCCTCATCATGCTGGGCACACATAAGTCTCCATAGACCCGAGTCAGATGGAGGGGCAGAGCATAAGTTCCATGGGGAAACTGAGTCACAGAGTTTCAGAGCCATTTACAGGGAAGGGACCTGGGCCTTGGAAGGGGAAGGCATTTTCTCATGGCCCCAGAGGGAGTGCTGGAAAGGCTCTATCAGAGACTGGCAGTTGAAGTGTGGCTTCCCTGCCTGAGGGGTGTCTGGCAGTCCAGGTGGAGCAGGGGTCCCGATGCTGCCTCCCCATGTCCCCTGGCCCTGCAGAGGCTCCTCCTTTTTTCATCAAAGCTCTGAGAGCATTAATTAGTGCACTTTACTGCCATGTGGGGTATCCATGTCTTTCATTATTCCCATTTTTAGGATGGGAATATGGAGGGAGCACGGGGTTCATGCCTGGACCCCAGGTCCCATCTGGCAGGTTGCCAGTGGCTATAGTGACTCTGGCCCCAAACATGGGCTGACCACAACCCTGGCTCAGGTTGGGCCCCAGGCTTTTTAAGGAGACTTCTCCCCTTAGGGGATCCCAATGCAGAGAGTGTCTGAGCTAGAAAGTCACTTACAGGTTATAGATTCTGAGCCCCTGGTGATCCAGACAGAGCAAACAAGTCCCAGAGAAGGTCAGGGGGGGCTGGTACCAGACCACACAACTTCCCTTCATGGACAGGCTTCCTGACAACCAGGTGTCCCCCAATCTTCCCAGAATGCAGAACAGAGGGAGAGCTGTGGCTGTGTATCTGGGTCCTTGCTGGAGCTCCATCCTGCTCAGGCCCAAAAGCACTGGAAAGGAGACCTGGCAGGATGCTCCAGTAGCCTGCCCTGGGCCAGCGTGGTACTGAATCTCTGCAGTCTCACCTAGTCTCAAGTTCTCACTATAGTGTAAATGACTGATAGCAGAGCCTTTCCTGCAGCCATGTTGGCAGGAGGGGGAAAGGAGCCCCTGAAAGAGGAAATGGGACGCTTCTAGGTGTTGCAGGGATGCATTGTGGTGTAGTCCAGAGAGGGAGTCTGGGGGCCTAGATACTCAACTTCTTCTGAGCCAGACTCCTAGATTGGCCCTCCTCCTCTCCCTCCTCTTCCTTCTCAGTCTCTCTGTTTCCCCTCCTCTTGTCCTCTTGCAGCAGCTGTTAATGCAGCCTCCCCTCTGCATGGTGCACTGTAAAGAGCTGGCCCTCCGCCAGATTCGCATTCGTGGTTTATTGATTTAATTAAGCAGGGGCCGTAAACAGTACCCCCTCCTCAGCCTGAGGAGCATCCTCAGGGCAGCTGCCTGGCATGAAAGACCCGTGGAGGCCGCTGACTGTGGGGGCAGCCTGATTTAGGGACCTGTGATTCCCGTGACCTTCGTTCCTCCATCCCTCTTGGATTCTATCAGAAGTGCCATCACAGTGGCAGTGATGGCTTAATCATAGCCCAGCGCCTCTGCCAGGCAGAGAGGGCCTCAGTGGACAGCAGGCAGAGGGTCTTGGGAGCCCTGGTTCTCAGTCTGTCCTGTCCCCTCTCTCTGGCCCCACCAGTTCGGGGCCCACCCCAGTTGTTTCCGCTCCTGCTGCTGCCCTGCCCAGCTCTGGGAAGGCTGCTCTTCTGTCCTCAACAACAGAGCCGCAGTTCCAGAGGCCCATGGCGGACTTTCCCATGCCCACTCTCGCCTGGCGTCTCCAGATGCCACCACAGAGCAGGCATTTGCTGCATCTGCAAAAGAGGCAGGAATGACTGTAGGTGACTGCTGTGTGCCCCACTCCCTCCCAGATCAGGGAGTGCTGGCCTGAGAGACAGAGACCTGGGGTAACTGTCCCATCCTAGCCCCGACTCTGTAGCCCTGCCTCCCAGCTGACTCTGGGCTGCTCCTTCTGGTTGTGGGTAAGGGGATGGAGTCGGCACTATCCAAGTTCCCTTCTAGCCTGCTAGTCACCTTTCCTCTTTCATGGGGAGATGTTCTTATGCCAGGGAAGGCTGGGCACTGGGCCAGGCAGAATTCTCACACCTATAGGGTCAGCCGATCTTCACACCAACTCTGCAAAACAGTAACCTCGTCCCCCACCCGCCCTTTAGAGATGAGCAACTCAGATGTTGAATGACCTGCCTCAGGTCACTCAGCCCTTAAATGCAGAGCTTGGTTTGAGCTGAACTAGTGCTAGTAGAGGTGAGGAAGACATTGCTGGATCTCCCCTGGTATCTGCCCCCGATGCTACCTCTCCAGTCAGTTGTAAGGCCCCCTTCCCCAGAGCCCCAAGGAGAGGTCTGACCTGGAGGAATGGAGCCTGGGTGACAGAGAGGCTGTAGGAATGCAGCCTGGGCAATGGAGAGGCAGCAGGAACGGAGCCTGGGTGACTGAGAGGCTGGAGAAACAGAGCCTGGGCGACAGAGAGGCTGCAGGAATGGAGCCTGGGCGATGGAGAGGCTGCAGGCATTCTTTGGCCCCTTCCATTGTTGAGGAAGACCCAGGCCCAGGTCAGTGTTTCGCAGTTGGCCATGCTTCCCCTCCGGAGCTAGGAGGCTGGGCGAAAGGGGTGGAGCATCTTTGCAGGCGTGGGGCTGGGTGCAGCGGACATGCCTTGTGGCTCAGAGCCTGATGGATGTAAGAGTCCTTGGAGGCCCACTGCCTAGATGAGAACACTGAGGCTCAAGGCCACGCAGTCCGGGTAGGGGTCTCCCTGGGAGAGGCTGGCCCTCTCTCTGCTGATCTTCCTCCCATTTACAGCCCTAGGCACCTGGACCAAGGTGGGCAGAATCAGCTTGCTGGGCCTCGGTGGGGGAGGTATGGGGGCAGCAGGCAGTGAGGGGAAGGGAGGAAAAGGCAGGTGGGAGCTGACAGTGGCAGGGACGCGCCCCGCAGGTCTGTGTTAGCCGTGTTTGTCTGGAAGTTCACAGCTGCTGGCAAACATCTGCTCTGTCTCCCACCTCTCACCACTGCTTCCCGCCTCACCGCCCCCGCCCAGCCTCTTTCTGGGGTGTTCCCTGTCGTCCCTCCTCTCCCCAGCCGTGCCCTTCCTGATTTCTGCTGTTCTCGGTTTTGTTGCCTCTCCATTTCTTTCTCTCTTCCCTCTTTCACACTCTGGGTCTCTCAGAATTGGTCCTCCCTGCCCTTCCCCTGGGAGGCAAGCCCCTCCAGCCCTCCAGGCCTGGGGAGGTGTGGAGGTGAATGTGATCAGCTGGGCTTGGGTCTGCAAGGCTGGGGCCTTTGCCATTCTCTGGCTGGCCTCTCTGAACTTCTGCTGCCCCATCTGTAAGATGCGGACTGAGAGGCGGGGATAGTGAGGGCTGAGGACAGTGCCTGACATCTTGCAGGGCTCCCTCTCTCCCATGTCCAGGTGTGGAGTTACTGCCACAGTCATCCAACCTGCATGTTCTCAGGAGACCTGGAGGAGCACCAGGACTCCTGGGAGCTCTGAGAGGTTACAGATTCCCCAGCCCATTCTCCCAGCACCATCCAGCACGGTGGGCCCCGCCCTCCTGCATCCCTGCCACGTTGTTCCTCACAAGTGGTCATCCACTCCTAGTGTGACATGGTCATCGATAGGGTGAGTTGACAGACTGGGGTCCTAGCACCACCACTCAGCTCTCGGAGCCTCAGTTTGCTCATCTGCAAAATAGGAAGAATAAGGTCTGGTGGGTCGCAGTGGCTCACGTCTGTAATCCCGGCAATTTGGGAGGCCAAGGTGGGCGGATTGCCTGAGGTCAGGAGTTTGAGACCAGCCTGGCTGACGTGGAGAAACCCCGTCTCTACTAAAAATACAAAAATTAGCCAGGC
>NW_012113141.1:4145930-4150256 GCF_000951035.1 Colobus angolensis palliatus
CTTTCCTACCTTCCTTCCTTCCTTCTTTCCTTCCTTCCATCATTATACCCACCATGGTGTAATGTTCCATTCATTCATCCATCCATCCATCCATCCATCCACCCACCTATTCATCCATCCATCCATCCATCCATCCATCCATCCATCCATCCATCCATCCACACACTCACTCACCCATTCATTTCACCTCCTTGTCCTCATAACAACAATGATAATAATAATAACCTATGTTTATTGAGGGCTTACATGGTGCCAGACACTGTTCTAATCAATTTACACCATATACATTTAACCCACATCACACCCACATTACACATACCCATTTAACCCTCAAAACCAACCTGTGCAATAGGTAGTCTTACTGACTTGGAGGTGAGGAGCCTGAGACACAGAGGGGTTAAGTAGCTTAGTGTTACTAAGTGCACAGCCGGCGTTTCTCATTGCTGAAGCCAAAGACTTGGGAATTGTCCTCATGTCCCCCCATCATCCTGAGCATTTGGTAATCACATCCTGCCAACTCTGCCCCCAAAGCTCCTCTCAAACTAGTCTGTTTCTCTCAACTGACCTACCTCAGGGCACCCCATGTCTTTCTGAAATCACGGTCCCAGCCTCTAGGCTCCCATCCCCCTCCACTACCCCATTCCTTCTCAGCCAGGCCCAGCTTGCTGGGTACCCTCCGTGAGAGCCCACGGCACGGGCAGGTGGGCCTTGCTGAGGATACCTCTGCTGCAGGGCCGAGGCCACATCTGGGCTTTCACTGTCATATCCCCTGAGCTCCGATCAGCCTCTGGCTCAGGCCAGGCACTTAACAAATGTTGTTGAGTGAAATGAGGCATGGACGGCAGCTTGTGAACCGCCCAGGGGTCCTGAGCACATGTGGAGTTGGCCACTGGCTTTCAGGACGACATGCTCCCGGTGTACACTGAAGGCCTCAGTCCAGGTTCTCGCCTCCTTCCATTCCCTCCATTCTGGGATGGCTCCAGCCGCCTCAGCAGAAGTTCTTGCTGATGGGTGAGGGCTATGTCAGGAACAGCTGAATGTCTCCGGGCCGTTGTTCAGCTAAACACTTCTGTCCACCCACCTCCAGACAGTCTCAATCCCTCCACCCCCACTCCCTCTTTGATGACTTACGGGCGGAGAGCATCCGGAGCTAGGTGGGGACAGGGGGACTCTGTGGGCCTGCTGCCACCCCTCGCCTCAGGTGGGTGCCCCCTGTGCTAGGCCATTTTGCGTTTCTATAAAGAAATATCTGAGACTGGGTAATTTATAAAGAAAAGAGGTTTAATTGACTCATCATCCTGCAGGCTCTACAGGATGCATGGTGCTGGCATCTGCTCCTGGTGAGGCCTCAGGAAGCTTCCAGTCATGATAGTAGGCAAAGGGGGAGTAGGCGCATCATAGGGTGAGAAGAGGAGTGAGAGAGAGGGGAGGTCCCAGACTCTTAAACAACCAGAGCTCAGGTGAACTCACAGAGCAAGAGCTCGCTCATCACCAAGGGGATGGCACTAGGCCATTCATGAGAGGTCTGCCCCCATGATCCAAGCATCTCCCACCAGACCCCACTTCCCACACTGGGAATCACATTTGCATGTGAGATTTAGAGGGAACCAACATCCAGACCATGTCACTCCCTAAGGAGGGAGCCATCAGCAGATGTGGTGCAGGAGGCTGAGGCTGGGGAGATCTGGGGTGACCAGAGACCCTGAGTGGGCTACTGCTTGCGGTCCACTGCGGTGAGTCTCAGGGCTCCTTCTGGGGTCTGCAGGAAGGTGTGCCTGAGGCTGGGAGCAGGTCCGGGAACCCCATGTCCTCTTCAAGCCCAGCTGCCCAGTCTCTCAGCAACACAGCCTTGAGGTCTGTCCCTGGAGAGGAGATGAGGCTGCTGAGCTGTGCCAGGGCTGCCTCAGCAGGACTAAGCATGTGGGAGGAGGCTCACATTCCTGGGTGTGCTCCCACAGCATGTGGAGTGGACCTGTTCAACCTGGAAGGACTCTGGCCCCAAGGGGTCCGAGTGGCTGCCACGGAAGGACACCTCTCCAGCCTTCCTTCAGGAGAGGCCACCCCAAGCTACGTGGCTGACCATCCCAGCTGCCGCACCTGCAGGCCCCACTGTGGTACTCACTCCCAGTGCTTCCTCTCCCTGGACTGCCCCTGCTGGTGGCTGAGCCCGCGAGGTCATTTGTAGATGTGTCCCCACCCAAATCTCATCTAGAATTGTAGCTCCCATAATCCCCATGTGTGGTGGGAGGGACCCGGTGGGAGGTAATTAAATCATGGGGTCGGTTTCCCCCATGCTATTCTCATGATAGCCAGTGAGTCTTTGCCTGGGTCTCTGGGAGAGAGTCTTTGCCTGAGTCTCTGCCTCACCTGGCTGAGGCATCCCTAGAGCGGTGCAGGCTGAGGCTCGTTCTCCCAATTCTCTTTTCTGTCCCCATCCTTGCAGCTGTGACAGCCGGATGCCAGGGTCTGAAGGCTCTGCTGCCTATTCCTGCTCTGTCTCCCCTTTATCCTTCAGAGGTATTTCTTGGAAGACCCCAGATGACTCAGCCTGAGGAAGGGATAGTCCTGCCAAGAGCCAAAGGGCCCATAGCACCACCCATAGCCCTGGCAGGTGTGTCTGGCATTAGATGCTGCCTGGAGACAGGTGGAACCGCCCATCGCAGCACCCCCAAGTCCAGCCTTTGAAGGGGCTTTTGGGGGCAGTACTTGGAAGGTTTCAGTTCCCACACAGCCTTGGGCCTGACTCAGCTTCACCCACAGTCCTCAGTCTCCCCATTGACAAATGTGTGCTCATCTGGGCCCCTGCCTGAGATCCCTGCTAGCCAAAGCTCCATCTCGGTTTATCTGGATCATCTTCTCCCAGAGCCTCCTGGCCCCTTGTGGGACTGAAAGGATGTCAGGGCAGGAGGGCCTTCAGACTCTATCAGGTTCCACCACTTAAATCTACAGAGAGGCACAGAGAGGGTAAGTAACTTGTCTGAAGCCACACAGTAGGTCCGAAGCAAGCTAGTCAGGACCATGGTTGTGTGATAGTCCATCCAGGGCTCTTTTCACCTGAATGGGTGATTTCTTGTGGCCTCAAATCAAATCAGAGGTTACTGCCTCCAAGGGCCATCCATATGCAGCCCAGACCTCTGAGGGGAGGGCAATGCGCCTCAGCATCTGCCTCCCCAGCCTGTAGACCAGATCCCTTCACTGACATTGCCCGGGCATCCCCAGCCTGGCTCAGCTGCCTCTCCTGGTTCTCCCAGGCCCACCTCAGGCTTTCACTCACTCTCTTGCCCTCCTGGGGGACCTTTTCCTCTTGACCCAAGTATTAGTCTGTTCTCACGCTGTTATTAAACACATACCCAAGACTGGGTAATTTATAAAGGAAAGAGGTTTAATTGACTCACAGTTCAGCATGACTGAGGAGGCTTCAGGAAACTTACAATCATGATGGAAAGGGAAGCAAACATGCCCCTCTTCACATGGCGATAGCAAGGAGAATGAGAGCTGAGTGAAGGAGGAGGCCCCTTATAAAACCATCAGATCTCGTGAGAACTCACTGGCTATCATGAGAATAGCATGGGGGAAACCGCCCCCATGATTTAATTACCTCCCACCGGGTCCCTCCCACCACACGTGGGGATTATGGGAGCTACAATTCTAGATGAGATTTGGGTGGGGACACAGCCAAACCATATCTCTTCAAAGGTTTCCACGACCCCAGCCTGAATAGCCTGCCCTGGGCCTGGGCTTCTTGCTTGGCCCTTGGTGTAGCATGGTCCCCACGGTGGTCTTTGCTTCACGAGCATCTTCTGCCTCAGAACCAGCCTGAATGCACCTTGAGGGCTGGAGGTTTGAATCCTGGCTGCACCTAGCCCAGGTGGCTGACATTCTCAGCCCGTGAGGCGGAGGTAAGAAAGTGCATGGGCTTTGGAGTTAGGCAGACCTGGGTTTGAGCCGCAGTGTGGCTGGAGTGGTCTCCTCACATCTTTGTGAATCAGTTTCTTTGCATGTAAAATGGGGAAGCTGAAACCCATCTTGGATATGTGAGGATGACCTGGCTAGTGTATGGAAAGTGTTCGGGATGGTACCTGACCCAGCGGCTCTCCCCAACCATCTGGGCTGCCTCTCCTTCCCTCCCTGCCTTAGGGTCTGGCTCAGGGCTGAGCACCCAGGAGATGTCTCAAATCCAGAAGTGCAATTGTGGGGAACTAGTGGAGGAGGCCTTCTGGGAGGGGTCCGCTGGGGAGACAGTGAATTCCTGTCCGTTCGCAGTGGAGCTCAGAAACACTGATTCAGCACTGGCTTCCAGAGTGAGAAACTCTGCAGGGCTGGGAG
>NW_012113141.1:4150611-4255180 GCF_000951035.1 Colobus angolensis palliatus
AGAAACCCCGTCTCTACTAAAAATACAAAAATTAGCCAGGCGTGGCGGCGGGCGCCTGTAATCCAGCTACTCAGGAGGCTGAGACAGGAGAATTTCTTGAACCTGGGAGGCAGAGGTTGCAGTGAGCCAAGATTGCGCCACTGCACTCCAGCCTGGGCAACAGAGCAAGACTCTGTTTCCAAAAAAAAAAAAGAAAAAAAGAATCAGGCCTGCTTCATAGGCTTGATGAGCACTCCCCACTCTGACCTCTGTGGCAGTGCAGGGTCTACCATGGACCTCAGAAGACTCAACAAATGGGGCTGACTGTTCTTGTTGAACTCCTCTGGGGTGGGGAGATCACTCTGTGTGAAGCTGCTCAAAGTATTCAATGGGATTCCCAGGGTGCCTGTTCTAGACAGTACCTGGGCGTGTTGAAATGCTTCAGTGCCCCAGGGGGTTCCTGCCCAGCCTGCTCCAGTGGAACCCCTCTTCCTCCTCCCAGCACCTGCCCCACCACCTGCCCATACTGCTGCCACCTTCCTCTGGCCTCCCACAGCATGACTGGCCCCACCCACACCTGGCACCTGTTTCCCGCTGGTTTACTCTGGTTTACTCACTCTCCCTTCCTCATGTTGCAAAAGCCTCCCAAGTGGTTATGCTGCTTCTCTCACCCTCTCCACTCCAGTCTCCACCTCCACCTGGAGGGATAGAAAAAAAAAAAACACTTTATTGGGGTATTTCTTAGTATAAAGTGCTCACATTCAAAGTGTGTATCTATATACACACACATATATACACACTTGATGGATATATATATATTTATATATATGCACACTTGATGGATATATATATATATTTATATATATACAGACTTGATGGATTTTCACATGTATATACAGTAAAAGTCTCACAGATCAAGATATAGAACGATTGCAACAGCCCAGGCAGTTTCACTGTGCCTTTTCCAGTCAGTAACCTGCCCAGAGGTAACCTGTATTCAGGCTTGGATCCCCAGGGTTAATTTCATCTAACCTTGAGCTTCATATGCGTGGAACCATTCAGCACACACTCCCTTCTGTCTGCCTTCTTTCCTTCAGCATGCACACTGTGAGATCCATCCGTATGGCTGCATGCATCTGTAATTTCTTCTTTGTCCTTGCTGCATAGTATTTCATTGGATGAATGTACCATGATTTGTTTATTTATTCTACAATAGATGGGCAGTACGGTTGTTTTCAGTTTTGGGTTATTACAAATAAAGCTTTGAGGACGATTTTTGCACATGTCATTTGGCAGTCACTTGCTTTCATTTCTCTTGGGCAGACACCTATGGCTGGAATTGCTGGATCATATGCAGGCATGTGCTTATCTTCAGTAAATATTGCCAAATCACTTCCCAAGTGGTTGAAGCAATTAACACTCCCACCAGCAACGCAAGAGTTCTGGGAGCTCCAAGCTCTTGCCAAAATTCAGAATTATCATTTCTTTTTAATTTTAGCTTTTTTGGTGGGAGTATAATGGTAATTCATTGTGGTTTTAATTTGCATTTCCCTAATGATTGATAACGTTGACAACTTTTCACACATTAAGTGGACAGCTGGGTATTATCTTTTGTAGATGGTCTATTGAAGTTTTTTGCCAAAGTTAAAAATTGGATTGTCTATTTTGTTCTTGATTTGAGTTTTTTCTCTCATTCTTTTTTTTGCATATTCTGGATTTGAGTCATTTTGGGATATATGCATGGGTGATGTGCTTCTCTATCTTTATTACCTACTTTCCTACCCTCTCAAAACTCCTCACCCTGTCTGAAAGCTCACTGAGCCTCAGCCTCTCAATGTAGGGTTTCCTCTGCCAGGAGGGACCTCACGCTCTTCTCTCCTTCATCAGGGCTTGCTTTTCAAGACCCCAATCAAACCCCACCTCCTCTAGAAAGTCAGCTCTTCCTCTCACAGCCCTGGTTGATATTCCCTGGTTTTGGAGGCATCGATGCATATAGCCCATTGGATGCTGTGAAAGAACAAATCTTGCAGGCAGGGACGGTGTCTTCTCTTTCATATCTGCCCCCCGTCTCAGGGGATGCTGGAGCTCGATCAGCTTTTGTGGACTTTCGAAGGTAGGGTCGAGGTGTGGCCCCGTTTGCCTGAGACAATCCCAGTTGCCACCTATTGACACAGCATGGTTAATAATAGCCCGTCCTGAGGGCCAGAGGAGAGGGGAGCTAAGATGGGAGCCAAGCGGCCGATCCGGAAGAGAACAGTTGTTTCAGGGACAGACCTGGGCCTAGTCCTGACTACCTTTGGTGTGCTGTGTGCTCTCAGATGAATCCCTCATCCTCTGTGCCTCAGTTCCTTCTTCTGTACAATAGAGAGAATAAATCTTCATCTGTCTCACTGGGCAGTTATAAGGGTAAATGAGACATCAGATGAGGCTGTGACAGGAGACAGTGCAAATGTACAGAGAAGCTGCTCCTGTCCTCCCATGGCCCTGCTCACGATGGGGAATGTGGTCACCTACCCCATGGCAGTCCCATGGGCCCTGGGAGAGGGGCATTCAGCATGCTCAGGGGAGGGACTGGTGTATCCCAGAGGGGGAAACCTGGCCGAGTGTTAACATCAGTTCAGTCCAGGTGGTGACTAAATGTTCTATTTTGAATGTTCAAAATATTTCGTGAATAATTTTTTTTCTTTGAGCTATAATTGACAAATAAAATTGTATATATTTATGCTGTACAATGGGATGTTTTGATATGTGTGTACATTGTGAAATGACTACTGCAGTCAAACTAATTAACATATCCATCACCTCACATAGTTACTTTTTTTTTTGTGGTGAGAACATTTAACATCTACTGTCTTAGCAATTTTCAAATATCCAATGTATTATTATTCATTATAATCACCATGTCATATGGTAGATCTTCAGAGCTAATTTGGCCTACCTCACTGAAACTTTGACCTACATCTAAGTTTAATTTACATTTTAAAAAAATGTATTTAAAATATATTTTTTAGTTTTTTAGAGACAGTGTCCCACTGTGCTGCCCAGGCTGGAGTGCAGGGCTGTAGCCTCAACCTCCCCGGCTCAAACAAGCCTCCCACCTCAGCCTCCTGAGTAGCTGGGACTGCAGGTGACAGCCACTGTGCCTGGCCTAATTTTTTTTTTTTTTTGAGACACAGTTTTGCTCTTGTTGCCCAGGCTGGAATGCATTGGCTCGATCTCAGTTCATCACAACCTCTGCCTCCTGGGTTCAAGCCTCAGCCTCCCGAGTAGCTGGGATTACAGGCATGGGCCACCATGCCCGGCTAATTTTGTATTTTTAGTGGAGATGGGGTTTCTCCGTGTTGGTTAGGCTGGTCTTGAACTCCTGACCTCAGGTGATCCACCCGCCTCAGCCTCCCAAAGTGCTGGGATTACAGGCGTGAGCCACTGCGCCTGGCCATTTTTTTTTTTAACTGTTAAAGAAGTGTTGATTGGGCTCTTCCAGTGCTCTTGGTTGCTATGAGGAGCTGCCTGCCGTGTCATTCAGGTGTGGTGTGTTTTTTTTTCTTTTTTTTTGAGACAGAGTCTCGCTCTGTTGCTGGGGCTGGAGTGCAGTGGCCGGATCTCAGCTCACTGCAAGCTCCGCCTCCCGGGTTTACGCCATTCTCCTGCCTCAGCCTCCGGAGTAGCTGGGACTACAGGCGCCCGCCACCTTGCCCGGCTAGATTTTTGTATTTTTTAGTAGAGACGGGGTTTCACCGTGTTAGCCAGGATGGTCTCGATCTCCTGACCTTGTGATCCGCCCGTCTCGGCCTCCCAAAGTGCTGGGATTACAGGCTTGAGCCACCGCGCCCGGCCCAGGTGTGGTGTGTTTATGGAGCCGGGCTCTGTGCACGATGCTGCATCTGCACCATCAGGACCCAGCTCCCTGGTCAGAGGATACATGCCCCCATGTGAATTAACTGTGTAGACTCCTCGGATGACAGCTGGCTGGGGACAGGTGTGTGAGGAGTTGAGGGAGAGTGACTCAGCACCTGGGGCTCTGCCAGGCCTGGGTGCCAGTCCAGGTCAGGGCAGGGCTGGAGGTGACAAAGGCAGGTGGGGCCGATCTCATGGCCAGAGTGGGGCTTCCTGAAGCTCACGGCCCTCAGGTCTCTCATTGTACAGATGGGGAGACTGAGACCCAGAGGGCAGAAAGAACTTGGTGGAAGTCATGTGGAAAATTTGGGGGCCCAATCTCCACACTGACTTTATTTCCTACTTTTGCCCACTCTTGTCAGGGACATCCGGAAGCATTGTTCTGGGTTCCTTCAGTTTTCAGAAAGCTCTAGGCTTGGATTGGCCTTTGTGTCTTTGGCCTGTGCTCTAAAGCTTAGAGGTCCTTGGGGTTCTGGGGAATGGGTCTCCAGAAGAGCCCAGGATGTGGGATGGGCACTCTGGGTGCTAGAGCTGGCTCCCTGGCTTATGGAGTTTGTTATGCACATCTCTTCCCAGCTCCGAGCTCAGGGACTCAGCTGGCACCTGAAATGGCTGTGGAGGGAGTGTTTACACCACAGAAATTGGCCGATGCTACAACCCAGAGCTTTTCTTCCGAAGCTGGGAGTGGAACATTCAGCAGCACACCACTGCCTGGGCCCCATCTGCCTTCAATCAAGGTAGCTCCATGTCATCTGTTTTATGCATTGGGTCTGGGGGAGATTTCATTTGAGGGAGGGCTTAAAATTCTTTTTAAAAAATCATTTATTTGTTTTAATCAATCCTGGGTATACCAAGTAAACCTATGCATTATGGACTAACCTGGGCTCATTTGTATGTTTTGAACTGACCTCTGGGCTAGCAGGTATTCCAAGCCAACTCAGGTATTCTGGGATACCTTGTGTTTCTGAGCTGGCTAATATGTGTGGTTTGTATTAAAAGTGTGACTTCTAGGCTAGTCTGGGCTAAGCGATGTGTTATGAGATAACGGGCATATTCTGAGATAACCTGTGGGTTCTGGGCTCCCCTAGGAACTTGTTCCAGGTCCATCTGTAGACAGGGAACAAACTCCAGTCCCAATCCCCTCTTAGTTCTTTAATGGTGGAGAGAGGCCCTCAGTTTTCCTTCTGATAAATGAGAACTAGAAGCTACCAAGAAAATTGGAACTCCTTTGAAAGTGAGTGTCTGGGGTGACTTGAAATGTCCAGAGCCAGACTTCTCCTGGACTTCTGTGGGAGGGAGAAGACGCAACTGCTCCCGCCTGGGTCAGCAAGGCTGGGCTGGGTGCATGACCCACTGTGGGACCATTGTGGGCTCTGGGGAGGATGCCAGACAACAGGAGAGCTCTCTCCCTTTCTGAGTTTTCTTCCAGAAGGAAGGCAGGGACCTCTTTAAGGACATGGGTTCACCAAGTCGAGGATTCATTTTGGAGTCATTGGTGCATATATGGAACTTAGAGCTATGAAGTTAGATGGGCTTAGAGATGTTCGAGGCCTGCTACCCAGGACATTCGACTTTAGGAGCTCAAGGATATGAGGAGACAGGGGGAGCAGCCACAGGGCTGGTCAAGGGGACAAGGCACTGGGGCAGGTGCCTGGAACTCAAGAGAGAGGAGGGCTGGGACAGGTTCCAGGAGGCTGGGGCACAAGGGCCTTAGAAAGGTGGAAAGGCGGAAATTCTGGAAAGTGAAGTGTGGGCTGTTTCACAGAGGGCTCTGAGTGTCAGCACAGGGAAGGATTACTCCATTCTATCAGCAATAGGGAGCCATCGAAGGTTGGTGAGTGAAAGACAGGCATGAAAGACATGGCAGGCCTGGGGGCCCACTTGGTGACTGCAAATAGAGAGGGAGGGCTGGAGGTGGGGACTAGGCTGTGCCCAAGCTAAGGTCTCGACATTAATTTAGGTTTTGGGGTGATCTTGAACATCAGTTTCCTTTTATTTCAAGTGGGTTAACAATTCTAACCCTGCCAAATGGGCCGTTTTGTGGCCGGGGCGCTGACCGGCTCTATCTTCTCCGGGCGCCACGACCTGCCATTCCGACTCTGGCCGCTGGGTGGCAGCCGGCCCCCAGCAGCCCCACCCGCAGCCCGAGGACTGGGTCAGGGGGACTTTCCTGCGCCGTGACTGGGCTCAGGACCACCCCCAACCCAGCCTACAGCTTCCAGGTGGAGCCTTCGCTCCTTACCCTCCCACCGGCTCTTGTCCACTTGAAGGTTCTAGGGGCCTCGGGGCCATGAATCAGGAGCTCACTGTCCACACTGCCCGTCCACACTGCCCGCGTGGGGCCTTTCTCTGGGGCAGCTCTGTGCCAGGCACGGGGCATAGGGGATGCTCTTCATAGGGATGCCAGATTTAGCAAATAAATGCAATCATTGGGATATAATTGTACTAAAAATTATTTGTCATTAATCTGATATTCAAATTTCTCTGGCAACTCTGCCCCTATGCCGCTGGTCCCTGTCGGAGGAGGCCAATCATTCTCACATCCACCCTGACCACAAGGTGCCTGCCAGCCCGGGCTGTCAGGGCCGAGGACTGTCAGAGAGGGCACTGGCACAGTGCTGCGGGGACCAGCCTCTGCTCACAGTCAGCTCCCTGGATGCTGTCCACCTGCCCGTCCACCTGTCTGACTCCCCTCTCAGGACAGGCTGGGCTCTGAGGATGCAGAGACTACCGCCACTGTCCTCACGTTCTCTTGGGCTCTATTTCTGTCCTTCCAGGTCCCAGCCACCCGGCTTCTCTGCAAGGCCTTTGCAGAGTCTGGTGTGGAGCCAGATGGAACCCATAGCTCCTGCCTGCTCTGGGGGCCCTGCCCTTGGCTCAGCCTCTGTGGTGCACTCTGCGTGGGCTCATGCACTCCGCTCACCACCCCTCAACTGGACCAAGGTAGCCAGAGGGTTGCCTGGGTGGCTCAGTGTCCCTGGGAGCATTGGCAGTGAGCCTTCACCAGGGTAGTCACGTGCCTAAGCAGGACTGGGCGGGGTTGAGGCGGGGGTGCAGAGAAAGGAAATGGGGAGTCTGGGGCTGGATTCTGAGGCACTGAAAATCAGCCAGGGAAGAGGAGAGATCATTTTAGCACGTGGAGACATCATCCGTCTCTCTCCTCACCTTGGAAAACATGAGGCTCTGAATCCAGAAGTCCAGCTCTGGGACGCTTCCAGAGACCAGCTGGCCTCGCCTCCTGCTGGATGCTGGATGTGGAAACTGAGTCCCAGAGATGGTTAGCAAGCAACACAAGGGTTGTCCAGCCCCTGTCTGAGCGTGGTCCCTGCCTCCTCCAGGCTGGCATCCGCCTCTGGCTCTTGGGCTTCGTGAGGCACTTTCTGTCCCTCAGGGTCCCCAGCAGACCATCTGCAGTGATGCAGGCCCAGTCTGGAAGACGTGGCCTCACCCACCCTCTTCACTAGGAAGAAGATTCACGAGGCAGGTGAGTTGGTTTAAAGGAACCTGCAGTCTTTTTATCACCTTGATGGCTACAATGGATTTTGTTTCAGGGAGTATCTGTAAGACTTTAATTAAATCAGGAACTCAGGCCCGGCCAGCTTCCCTGCTGCTTATCAGCTTCTTAAGGCCGTGATTCATTACCCAGGATTATTTTTTTTCATCCCTGAAATAATCTTTAAAGGCCTTCTATCAGGGAGATTAAAGCCATAAGTCATATACGCCCACGTGGATGCTTTGTTTTCTCTGCACATGGGCGGTGTAGAGCCACCCAGAGGACTGGGCCAAGGTGCTACCCCAGCCTCCTGGGCTCCTGCTGGGCCCTCTGCTGCTAGGACCAGGAGTCAGGGGAGTATCTGGTTGGCATGGCTCTCTGGCTGGGCAGAGGGTGGGCCATCATTGTCGGGGCTGAGGTAGCCTAGGCAGGTGGGGAGTGGGTGAGAATGGAACTCCCTGCTTTATGATTTTTCTCCTTTCATTTAACAAATGTTCATTGGCCCCCGAGCCACTTCCTGTTCTGGGTGCTGGGCAGAGCAAGACAGATGACATGGCTTTTGGGGATACAGACAAGTAAGTGAGCGATGACACCACATTTATTTCTCACTCTGCCTCCAAGCCTCTTTATCCCTTTGCCTTGGCTCTCTCTCCCTCTGTCTTTCTCTCAAATCACAGAAGCAAGGCTTTCTTTTCCAATGGGTGGCAGGATTGCTTTGGAGGTAGTGGCTTTTGATCTCATGTTGAATTATTCACTGTGAATCTCCCTTGAGCCAGTTTCAGGGGCAGGATGGTCTCAGTCTGGATCGCCAAGCCCTTAAGAATTAATAAAGCCTCCAGTTCAGCCTCTAATGGGGACAAAGGTAACTGGGGATTTAGAGAGAGGAGGGTGGGCTGCCTGGAGGAGGTGGCCATGGGGACTTGGAGGTTGGACTGCCAAGAACTTGAACCAAGAGCATGACCCCTTCTCCGGTTGCAGAAGGAGCCAAGTGGATCCTAAACCCTTGGGCTCAAGTGCCTGCCTCGCCTCTTTTTGAGGTAAAATATGTGCTGCTGAGGTTCAGCCCTTGATAGGCCCTCCCATGTGTTGGAGCCCTGTGCCCACTGTCCATTAAGTTGCTAGTCACATGGCCAGAGTCACACGGCCAGGGTCCATGGCTTCGGCAATGTTACTGTATTTGTGCAATGTTGTTTTGAGTCAGTTGCTGGCGGGGTCAGTGGACTGCCGCTGATTGTGGCTGCTGTGTGTGCGGAGGGGAGCAGGAAATGGAGCGGGGGAAAGCCTCCTATGAAGTCCCAGGGGACTCAAGAGTCCCACTGCACCTGCTAGACAGTGGGGCAGGAGTAGCCCCAGGCGCTTGCTTGCATGAGCTGATCTTTGAGGAAAGTGTGTATGGGAAGAAGAAATCTCAAGCATGGTTGTGGGTCGACAGAGATAGGGTGAGGGGTCTAGGGAGCTGGGGATCTGAGATGAGAGTCGGCCCCTTCCCCCCAGCTCAAGGCTGCATCAGACTCCGTACTCCAGCATGTGACTTTCCTTCCTTTCCTTGAATGTGTCTTGTCTTCTTTCCCTGCCAGGTCTCTGCGCATCTCTTTCTACCGCCACGTCACCTGGGGTCATCTGTCCGTCTCAGTGTGCCACACTGCCAGCTGAGGTCAGACCCCTGGAGTGGCTTTGTGCCATGACTTTGTGGGGCCAGGCTGCCTTTGTGGTTGTCAGTCCCATGAGACTTGGACTGTGGCTGTTGGTTCATGGCTGTGCCCCTCTACCTGGCACAGAGCAGACCCTCAAAGAGTGTTTGCCAAAGGAAAAGATGAGCCGAGGGAGGTGCGGTCACACTGGAGGGCCTTTGGAGACAGGAGACATTGGGGTCCCTGCTTTAGGTCCCTGGTGGTCCAGCATGGCTGGACCCAGGGAGAGAAGCATCTCCCAGCCCACTTCTCTCCAGAACACAGAGGGCCTCATGATGCACAGAGGACTGAAGGGTTGACCTGGGAAGGGATCAGACCTGGAACCCCCTGCTCCTTTCTCATGAGGCTACACATGAGGCCTGGGCATAAGCACATAAGAGAGGTCCCTCCCTTACCCTCCCTGGGCCCCCCACATCTTTCTGGGGTGGGACGGGGGCTGCAATGAAGCCGGTGGAGACGGTGCAGCCCGTGATCTGGGGGTGGATACTCTGTGACCTCCTTTATCCCACACTGGCCAGGTTGGAAGACATTTATATTTATATTGATTTGTGTCACCCACGATGACTTCACTTTCCAAAACAAAACTGAAATACATGCAGAATTGTTCCAATCGAGGCCATGCTGATTTTCTATAACATCTGCTCCCAATACTGTGTTGCACGGTGTGTGTGTGTGTGTGTGTGTGAGGAGCCTCGGGATTTTATTAGACAGTGATTGAGTTTTGGGGAGCTGTGGGCTAACCTGCAGTTCATCTAGGAGTTGGGGGGGAAAACCGACCATGGAGAGGCAATTAACTGGCGATTCTCCAGAGGCAAAGCCTCTGTCATCCCAGCCCCTCTCACCCGCGCCCAGGCTGCCTCCGTATTCCAGGCTGTGTGTGCGCTGCTTCCGACAGCCTCCCAGCAATCTTGGCGGGTAGTTGCCACTCTCCCATTTGACAGATGAAGGAACAGAGACCCCAGGGTGCCTCATTCATTCATTCATGCATGCATCCATTCATCAAAAACTTTATTTGGATCCACTGTTTGCTGGGCCAATGCTTGGAAGCAAGGGAGCTGGGCTAGAACTCAGCCCCATTGGGAACTGAGCTGGTGCCCTGCCCTGTCACAGGCCTTTCCTCTCCCTGCAATGCTGCCGCCCAGAAATGGGCACCTCAGAGGCGCCTGATAAAAACCCGGGGACTGACCAAGTTAACAAGCCAAGGAGATGGCAGTGCAGGTAGATGGGGCCTGGATGGCTGGGCTGGACCAGGGCTGGGAGGTACAGGCACTGGGGTCTGGCCCTTGGGATGCTTAGAATCAGCCCTGTGCTGGTCCCAGCCCTGTGCCACCTCCTTTGCAGGCTCCCCTCCCACTAAATCCTGCTGGAAAATGGAAAACCTTAACAGTCCTTTATCTTCCTGCCTCCCCTGAGCCCTCGATTGCCCCCAATTGTCGTCGCAGCAGCCCAACCCCCTCGGTCCCTGCCTTGGATACAGCACGTTGAGGTTCTCAAGACTGTTTTTGTCTTGTGTTAGATCAACATAGCAGGAGCGGCGGCAGCAAGGGTGATGAGATAGTAAGACTGCTTATGTGTTAGGCTCCGTTTCCTAGCCACGATCTCAGTCTACCCAAGGACCATAGGAAGGGAGTGCTTTGATCATTGCACCCATTTTCAGCAGAGGAGACTGAGCAATGACTTTCTCTTCCCCGCAAAACGTGGCCACAGCAGACACCACTTTGGCTTAATAGCCGGGGCAGGAGAGCTGAAGGCAACAGAGGCTTAGAGCTGAGAGGAAAGAACAGATATTTGGAGCCCAGTGTTGGCACTGAACCCTCAACTGCTCAGAGCCTTGGTTTCCTTGCCTGAGCAATGGGCCAATGAGTGCTCCCTCTTCATGTAGCTTTTGCGAGGTTAATGAGATAGTGTGTGGAAAGCCCCAGGCTCAATGCTGGCACAGAGCAGGTGGCGACAAAAGGCACCAACGAGGAGGAGAGTGGAACAGAGAAGGCGAGACAATGATTCTCTTTCTCTATAAGACAAGCCAAAAATCAGTTCCCGGTCCTGCCTTTCCAGCCCCGGAGGGAAGGGAGACCCGAGGCACCAGGTGCTAAACCAGGAGTCCTGGGGGTTGGGCTGTGTGGCCTCAGGCCAGATCATCTCCCTGAGCCTCAATTTCTTCCTTAATGAAACAGGACAGGCTGAGCCTCATTGTCCACCTCTTTAGGGCATCCCAGTGGCTCGAACAATGTCAGATAGGAAAGTTCTCTGAGAAGTTCTTGACATTGCTCAAATGGGAGGGCAACTGGCTTTTCCAGCACTACGAATAATTTACTCTGTTCTACCTCTCAAGTGATGAAAAAGAAACTTCTGCAAGAGGATGCTTCCAGTCTGAAATGATTCATCCCCTCTATGAGATTCCTGTGGCTTCCTGACACACCAGCGCACCTGCCTCCTGACACACCATTGCACCTGCCTCCTGACACACCATCTCACCTGCCTTCTGACACATCTCAGCTGCCTCCTGACACACCAGCGCACCTGCCTCCTGACACCATCTCACCTGCCTCCTGACACACCATCTCACCTGCCTCCTGACACACCAGTGCACCTGCCTCCTGACACACCATCTCACCTGCCTCCTGACACACCAGCGCACCTGCCTCCTGACACACCAGCGCACCTGCCTCCTGACACACCATCTCACCTGCCTCCTGACACACCAGCGCACCTGCCTCCTGACACACCAGCGCACCTGCCTCCTGACACACCGTCACACCTGCCTCCTGACACACCATCGCACCTGCCTCCTGAGCTGCCGGGCCTCGTTGGTCTTGCATTGTCCTTTGCTGTTTGAGACCCTGGGGTCCAGCGCTTTGGCTCCCAGAGGTCACAGTGTTACCGGCTTGTTGGGTGGCTGCTCCCACCTCAGAGCCTCCTTTCTCAAATGGCTGGGATTGTCTGCAGGATCCAGCGTGATGGTGTACAGACACGGTGGCTGGTATGCAGCTCACAGGAGGTGCATAAGACATGTCAGGCCACTCTTCCTTAACTCCTCCACCCAGTGCCTTCCCCTCCTTCCACATCAGCTTCCTCATCTATAGAATAAGGAATTTAGAACTTGAACGACGGCAAAGTGTGAGGCTATACTTGGGGCTGCCTCAAATTCTCTAAGGCCAATGGCAGCCATCACTCATCAGCCTGAAGCAGCTACAGAATCCTTAACCCAGGACCCAGAGAGCCTCAACCCAACAGTTCATGGAGGGCTGGAACTTCTAAGGCGTGGATTTCTAGGGTCTGAAACAGTTTTGAGGTGGGATGTTCAAGGATTCCATGTGGGGGAGAGGATCTCAAGCTTGCTGGAAGGAGGAAGAAGAGTGGGAGAAGGAAGAAAATGATAATTCCCCATGTGTATAAGCCTTGTGGTTTCCAGAGCATCCTCACCTCAAGGGAGCCCTGTGATACAGGAGGGCCTGCCTGGCAGGGAGGTGAGAGATGGGGCTGAGAGGCCCAGGCCTTGCCTCTGCACCTTGTGACCCTTCCCCAACTCAGGGCCCCAGACGGGCTCCAATACCTGTCATGGCCACCATCCTTTACTGAGGGCCTACTGTGCACTCAGCCCAGAGCCAGGCATGCCCATCTCTGATCTCACCACTCCTCACAGCCACCTGCACCCCCATCTTACAGACAGGCAAGCAGAGGCTGAATTGCCATGACTTGGTCATCAAAGGCTGTACAGCTAGATGGGAGCTGAGTGGGTGAGCTCCCATCTGTTCCTGCTGGATTTGCCCAGGCCATTAGCCAGGTCCCCGACATCAAATGAATTCTATAATTTGTAAACGCAGCCGAGTGGCTTTTACAGAGGAATGTCGGGAAGTGATAAAAAACACCTCTGATAGATTTATGGAGCAGCTGAATGCCAGCAGCTTGCCTCTCTCCTGCTAGCTCCAGGAGCCACGTGAGGCTGGAGCGGAGGCCCGAGCAGGCTTTTGTGGCTGACAGCCAGGCCTTTCATCGGCTTTTACAAGACAGGTTTACAGCACAGAGGAGATGGGGGCACAGGGTGGGAGGAGGGAGCTGCCTCCATCTGGGGCTCCGGCAGAATAGATGACAGATCAGCCCCTGAAGCCTAGGGGGTGAACAGCCCTTGCCCTCCCCCAGGGTTCCATACCCTCCCTGCCAATGCCTGGGGCCTCAAGGGCTGGGGGCATCTTGGGGTGGGGCTAGGAACCTCAGTCCTGACACATGGTGTGACCTGGGACCCTCGGTTTCCTTTTCTGGGCCTCAGTTTCCCCATCTCTAGTGCAAGGGGGTTGAACTAGCGCAGTGGTCCTCAACTCCCACCGAGCATCAGAATACACGCCCAGCAGGCCTGCCCAGCAGGGATCTGATTCAGGAGCTCTGTGGGGTGGGGCCTGGTGAGGGGTCTGCTGTGACTCTGATGGACCTGCTGGGGCTGATAACCACTTCCATAGAGGGAGGAGCTCCAAGACCCGTGGGCCAGTTGACTGGTGAGTTCAGGGGGCTGTGGTGCTGTCTGGGGTCCCATTCCTTTCCTGAAACCCACCTGCTGGGAACAGAGTCACCTGGGCCCAGGAATGGTGGAGGGAAGGGAGACATGTCCAGCCCCCAGGCCTGAAGGTGGCAGCTGCACTCAGGATGCTCTCTCCATCCCCACCACCCTCCAGGCTCAGCATCAGCTGATGTCAGCTGGGAGTGTGTGGAGCAGCACTGGGGACCAGGGACCCCCCTGTGTGCCTCCTTTTCCACATTACTGTGTTTAATCCACTGCCAAATCCTTCAGAGTCCCCCTTCTAGATACATTTAGGATCCATACTGTGCTCCATCACTCCTGCCACACCCTTCTCCAAGCCACCACCATGGCTTCTCCTGGATGCCAGCAGTAGCCTCCCCAGTAGTCCCTACCTCCTGAGGTGGCCTGTTTCCCCTACAGTGGCCAGAATGAGCATCTGCAGACACAAACCAGCCCCTGTGGCTCCCCCAAAGGCTGCTGCTGCACTCAGGATGCTCTCTTCCTGCCCTGCCCTCCAAGGCCCCGCTCTGCTCCCTCTCAGGAAGGGGTGGCTGGGTCCTGATGGAATTCACAGACAGAGCTCCGGAAGGCATGGAGTAGGGGAGGGGGTGAAGGCAGCAGGGTGACAGTGGGGCTGTGATGTCCCCTGGTGTCCCCTCTCTGCTCATCACCAGCTTATCAAGGCTGGAAATCACTCGCTAGAAAAGACAAGCCCGAGGTGCCCCAGGGGTGTGATCACAGCCTTCCAGGAACTAAAGGGTAGTGGCCGAGAAGAGGGGCAGACACTTGTGTTCCGGGAGCTCTCAGAGCAAGAGGAAGAAGGAAGGCAGGGGGAGAAGGGGAAGGAAAAAGTGACTGAAGAAAGGCCACTGTCAGCCTGCTGTAAGAATTTTCTAGCCCTTTGAGATGGTCCCTAATGGAACAGGCTGCCTGGTGTGGTGGGGAGCTACCAGGAGCTGTGGGCGTTGGAGCAGAGGCCAGGGACAATGAGCTGAGAGACATGGTGATGAAGTTGATGGTCTCTAAGACCCCCCCAGCTCTTTGATTCCACCTTGACCTCATCATATATGGAAGCCATTGGGAGGGCCACCAGGAGGTTAAAGAGTAGGGTGACCAACTGTCTCAGTTTGCCTGGCACTAAAGGTTTTTCAGGGGTGTGGGACATTTCGTGCTAAAGCCAGGAAAGTCTTGGGCAAATGGGAATAAGTCGGTTACCCTATGAAAACACGTCTTGTGGGAATGCGCCCCTCCCAAGCTAGCATGGCTCTGGCCCACACACTGAACTCCAAGGCTGGCAGAAATGCCCTGGACCCTCCCTGCCTCCACTCTGTCTCTCCCCTTTCTGTTCTAAAGCCAGGAATAATGGAGCCTGTCTCACTGGGAGGGGCAGACACGGAGACCCCTGGGCCAGCAATGCTTGCTAATGACAAGCCAGGCCACCTAGAGGCCCTCTCACTTGCCTTCCCTGGGCCTCTGTTTCTCGTTCTGTGAAGTGAGACCGTGTGGGATGGGCGACTGGAGAGGGTGCTCCCATGGGTACCTGTCAGTCTGACAAAGGGCCCCAGTCTCACCTCTTTATTCGCTGGCCCGAGGCCACCTTGCCAGCCTCTTTCCTGCTGCGCATGGGTGTGTGGGGAGAGGGAAAGTGGCAGTTCCCTCCCTCTTCCTCCAGCAGGCAGGCTGGGGAGCAAGGGGCCTACTCATGCCAGTTTCCTGTGTGTTGCCTGCCTCAGCTGTCTCTCTGGCCCCAGCCAGGCACCCTTTGTCACTCCCACCCAGCTTCTGTGCCTGGGCAAGGAAGGGTAGAGGGCTGGCAGGAGGGGTGGACTCAGGCGAGAGCCTCTGCCTGCTCATGGCCTATGGAGGGCACACACAGAGCTGCACCTTCAGTCCTCAGTCCTCAGAGCGTGGCTGAATGAGGGTCCCAAAGTTCACCATAGCTGAGCTTCAGCCCTGGTGCTGCCTATAACCAGCAGAGCCTGGGGTGTGGAGCAGATGGCACAGGGCAGGGGTAGCCTCAGTCTAGGAGCCAGGAAGCTGGGGCCCCATGCTGATCCCCCACTAACCTGGGCAGGCCGGTGATGAGCCTCGGTGTCATTCCTGCCAATTGCTATGGCTCGGGCAGCATGGATACAGGCGCCGACTCTTACCATGAAACCTGCTCACAGGGCTAGTTGGTGCCCAGCTCTCCAGGAGCCGTACTCCCAGCTTCGCTCTTCCTCACATGCCCCCTGAGCCATCTACAGATTCCCTCATGGTTGCCATGCCCGAGTATGCACACTTGCACACACACATGTGCACGCACACCTTCCAACAGCCTACATCTTCAGACTCCCCATCTTCACACAGCCCCTGCCTCTACCCCCCACATACACACCTTCATATGCCCCTCACACCTTCACATGCTCACACGCTCACGTGTACCCCCAGCCCCAGAACTACCTGGGAGGGAAGGCGATGGAGTGACAGCAGGAGATCATATGTGAAGAAGAAAAATTGCTGGAGAGGTTTGCGTGGGGGCACCGGCATGATTGGCAGAGGGAGGGGCCAGCAGGGCACCCAGGCCCTCCCTGTACTTGAGGAGTCCTGAGCTGATGGCTCGGTCCAGGCCCCAGGCTCTGATCTCCCTCTGTCCAGCCCTTCAGGGTGCCGGTCACCTGACAGTGCCTGAAAGGTCACCTGGCCCCGTGCCCCTACCACAGCCTGGTTCCAGGCAGCGGCTCGGTTCTCACCACTCCACATCCCGGATGCCGAGCTTTAGGCCTCCTTAAAATGCAGGAGGAAATGAAGTGGGGAGAGCAAAGGTGACTGGCCCAAGGTCGTGTAGAAACCAGGAAGGAAACTAGATCTCCCCAGAGAGGCTGTGAGATGCACTAGAAACAGCAGAGCCTCCTTCAGGAGACGGGACTGTGCCGGCCCCACCCGATCCTCTCCGCCCTTGGCCTCAGCCACCCTCCCTGAACCTCAGTGTCCTTCTTTGTCAACCGTGGAGGCTGGCCAGGCCACCCCTCCCAGGCTTTTTCCCTGCCCCAACATGCCAGACAGATCTGCAGCCTCACTCCAAGCCATGACTGGGCCTCAACTGCCCGGACTCCTGTGTGCACTTGGGTGTGAGGTGGGAGGGGCTCCTGGGACAGGAGACCGGATTCTGGGCCTCAGTAGCTAACCCTAATGGGCCCCGGCGCTGGGCCATGAGCCCAAGAAGACCCGTGTAGCATGGCCTTCCAGATTGCTGGTGTCTCAGGCTGCCAGTTTCCTGAGCTCTCTCATCCCACAGAGGGCCCTAGGGCAGTGGAGGGAGGAAAGCCCGAGGGTTCTGTGTTTGTGTAGGAGCCCACAGGAGGAAGGGCATTCATCTGTTTGCACTGGAACCCTTTACTCAGTCATTCCAGAGGTTCATCCAGGTGGCCTTAAGATAATGAGGTTTACTGGGAGGAGAGATGGAGCCAGGAGCCAGGCAGCTCCTCCCTACCGCCTCTCTGCCTCCTTCCTGCCCTGCCTTCGGGGCCTCTGACTCTGCTTCTGCTTGTCTGCTCCGTCCTCCACCCTCCTCCTCTGGCCTCTTGCTCTAGCTTTTCTTTTTGTAGAGATGGGGTCTCACTGTGTTGCCCAGGCTGGCCTTGAACTCCTGTTCTTAAGTGATCTTCCCACCTCAGCCTCCCAAAGTGCTGGGATTACAGGCATAAGCCACTGTGCCCGGCCCTCTTCCTCTAGTTCTGTCCATAGCCCTAACTGATGGCAGAGCCCTTGGTGCCAGTCCACATGATGGGCCTGGCTGCCCATGGAGGGTCATTTCCCCATCCAATCAGTGCCATCTGGCAGATGTGGGCAGGACCATCACAGCTAGAACAGGACATGTCACCCCGAATGACATGGCAGTACATGGGGATGGTGTGCAAGGCTTCCTGGAAGAGGAGAAGTTGGGACTTGATCTTGAATGAGAAGCAGGATTTTAAAGTGTGCTGAATGTTCTGTTCGTAGCTCAGGGAATGCTAGAAATGTGGGCTGAAGAATGATCCACCTAGAGAAGTCTCAGAAGCCATGGGGTGAATGGATCAGAGCGAACACGGGGAGAGGAGGAGGAGGAGAGGAGGAGGAGGGATTTGCAGGCCAAGGGTGCAAATCTGTAGGTTTGCATTGCAGGAGAAGCTCAGGGGCGAGAGCCACTGGGACTGGGACCAGAGTTGGAGCAGGGCTGGAATGGGGCTGTGTGTCCCAGAACCAAGGGGAGTGCGTGGCAGCTATGAGAGAGTCCAGAGTGAAAATTGGGAGGCTGATGGTGACCCTGGTGAGAGCAGCTTCTATGCTGTGGTGGGGCATCGCCTGACTGCAGGGGTGAGGGTGTAGACACAGCAGGCATAGGCCTCTTTGGATGTTCGTGAGTGAGAAAGGGCCCCGACACCTGAATGCTTTGCATGCCCAAGGTGAGCAGTGAGAACAGTGAGTGGCGATGCTCATGCCTGCCTCTCTGGGGGAACCCTTTGGGGTTGGCATGGTCTGGATAGAACCAGAGGGAGGGTGGTGGGAGAGAGGGTGGAATGCCCTAGGCCAGGGTATGGGAGGCTGCCCTCCTAGGAGCTAGACACCCCTGTCTTGGCTCTCTACTCTCTCTCTGGGTGACCACAGGTTGCTTCCGTCTTTGATCCCATTTCCTTATCTGTAAACTGGGATAATGATTCTGCTCTGCCCCTGCCTCCCATGGTCATGGGGAATGAAATGAAGAGTCATGGTTTAGCCCAAGTGCCTATTTGTTGATGGGTGGGGCTGGGGAGGGAAAGGAATGACCACGGCTTCATCGTTCACTAGCACTGAAGGCAAGGGGTTGACCTGGGTGCCCATCCAATGCAGGCTCAGGGCTCCTTCCTCAAGGAAGCTGCAGAACAGAGATGACCCTGCATAGCTGCTGGGAGAAGGTGGGTCTTGAGTGAGTCTGGCCCCAAGAGGCAGGGTCTTGGCGGAGTGGCCCGTTGGCTTTGCTAGGCCTGGGCTCCGTAGGTTGACCTGCCCTTGCACAGCATCTCCCCTTTAACTAGGAGCCTTAGCTGGAAGGAGGCTGTGGCTGATGGGAGAGTTTCTGGCATCCTCAGGTGGGCAGGTGAGTGAGAGGTAAAGTCCTGGGTGAGGCCCTACTGAGAGATCCCAAATTGATCTGAGGATCCAGCAGCCCATTTCACAGGAGGCTCCTATTGCCCTGCTTCCAGAAAACTAGGGACAGTGTGGGAAGCTGAAGGATGGTTGCTGCAGTTTGGGGTGTTGGGAGAGTCTCATGGATGGCTGCGTAAAACAGGGGCATGTTTTGAGTCCCAGGCCCTTGCTTTCTACGGGGTGTTTGGGGGGGGCTTCTGTCTATCGTCTATGAGGACTGCCCACTGCCTCCATTCCAACTGGAAGTGGGTGGGGCCCTCGCCCAGCAAGAACCAGAGGGAGGAGGAGAGACAGCTTCTGTTGAGGTCTGGGCACTCGTTTGGGGGTTATATCTCCCCGGCAGCCAGGAACAGTTGATACCTCAGACCTTGGTCCCTCATGGCCTCTCTGTACCCTCAAAGTTGCCCATGCCCCCAGGTTTTTCACCTGCTTCCTGGGCTCCCAGCACCTCTTGCTGGACCTGTGGACAGGAGCAGGTTGGGATCAGACTCAGAGGCCTTGGCTCACTTTGGTGTTGTGCTGAGGGGCTGGGGTCCCTGTTTGCCAACCCCCGCACTCCCGCTCCACCAAACCAGTTTATGAAACTGCAGAACCACAGTAAACTCCTTCCCCTGGCAAGCCAAGGTGGTTGGGTGGGGTTGGGGTGACAATATGTTTCCAGGGGCCCCAGGGTTCTCTCTTCACAATTACCCTGCTAGAGGCAGCCTCTGATGATCCAGTCTGGGCATGTCACCAGGCTGAGAGGGACGGCCCACCCAAGAGAAGCCACAACAGGTCCCCAAAGAATTTCTGCAGGCTGGGACACCTGAGTGAAATGAAGAAATGAGATTCAACAGAGAGAAATGTGAAGTCTGCCAGCTAGGTATGAAGGGCCAGTGGCTCAACTTGAGGGAAGTTTGTGCAAAATCTACTTGGGAACGTTTGTTGACTTCACACGAACTGACACTGTGAGCAGCCGCCAAAGCCCTGTACAGGTTTGAGTTGCATTAACTGTTGACATCGGTCTGGCTGTGCATAGACCACAGCCCAAGTGAGGAACCCTACCCTTGGATAAATGTTGGTGAATTGCCCTGTGTCTTTTGGAGAGGAGTGGGTGGTGCCTGGGCTGCAGGGTCAGGCCAGGGCAGGACTTGGAAGGAACATGATGGAATTCTCAAGGATCTGAAGGTCTATCTGGGGGAAGGAGAATTCCACTTGCTCCAGGTGATTGCTGAAGGCAGAGCTAGCTCCTGAGGGTGGGGAGGGCCAAAAGGTAATTTTCAGCTCAAACGAAGAGAAGTTTCTAGGTTACCACTCTCCCCCAGTGGCTGCTGGAGGCACAGGGGCAGAAGTGAGTGTCTCAGCACCAGCAGCAGGGTGAGTAAGGGATGGTGTGTTGTCACGTGTCTTGCACATCCTAGGTAACCAAAGGACATTTAGTCCAAGGGATTCCTAAGAAAGGGATGACTGAGCCCTGCACCTGGGGGCTGACAGTATTGTCTGGGAGACTTGACTCAGATGAAACACACAGAGGAAACGGCAATCAGTGGCAGATTGGTTCCACCTTTCTGGAAGAAGTTGGTCTCAGTTAAAGCTGCCCTGCAGTGAGCAGCAGCCTGTCCTTGCAGGAGTGCGACTGAGACCAGATAACCTTGGGCTGGAAAAGGGATTCCAGTTTCGGGCATGAGGAGGGGGTTGGATGTGAACAGACGACCTCTGCGGTTCCTTTGAGTCCAGAGTTCCTTGGCAGAGAAAAACACCCGCAGAACTCTGAGCGGCACACAAGGTTACGGAGGACGGAGCAGAGATCCGAATATAGCTGGCGGGAGGAAGGAGGCAGCGGGCTAGGAGAAAGTAGGTCCTTGGAACAAATGAGGTGGGGCATGAAATTAACGAGGCTGGAAAAGGGCTGAGCTCAGGGACTCCTTTTTAAAGACTGTCTTTTAGCAAGAAAAATGAGGAAAAGAAATTTGGGCAGTGGAGATATAATGGAGATTGTAAATGCAGCTGTGGACAGCTGGACCGTTGGCTGGAGAGAGGGTCCTCTTGGAGAACAAGGAAGAGATGTAGATCCATGGGTCTGGGGTGACTCCAGCGTGGCATGCAGGGCGGACAGGAGTTGGCTGCTGTCATCAACTGCCCACACCTTGAAGGCTACTGTGTTCCAGCCCTTGAGGTGGGCCATTCGGTCCCCCTACTGTCATGCACTCTGCTGTGACCTGCTTTTTTTCTCCTTTTTGCCTTTCTGTGTTTCACCCCAGTCACTCAGCTGAGTTACTACCTCTCCAAGAAACCTTCTCCCATGGGCTCATAGCCCATACCCAGTTCCGCGCTGAGCATCTGGGGGCCATTCCACCCACTTGGCACTGGGATGGACACACTCTTAGGAGCTCAAGCAGCCTGTCTGTGCAATGGGGCAGGGCCTGTGCACCAGGCTTGGTCAGCAGGGTGGATGGAGGACGTAGGATGGACAGTTATTTGCCCCCATGGTACTGGCCCTCTGGAAATTTAGAATCCCTAGAAGCCCCCGCCATGTCCTGCTTCTTATCTGCGATGTAGGGGTGGAGATGGAGGGGCTTAAAAGGGTCCCTAGTGGCTTTCCCTTCCCTGGCCAGTAACCCAGGCTGCCTGCTCCCTCCTTCCAGCCCTGCCAGCTGGCCAAGCTTATCCTGTGGCCGTGTCCAGGTGACAAGGCCCTGGAAGAGGCCCAGCCAGCTGGACTCCTGCGGAGCTGTCACCAGAGCCCCAGAACGTGAGGGCTGGAAGGAAGCACAGAGGCAGCAGGGCCCCTTCTCTGGGGAAGACAACCAGGGACACTGGGAACCTGAAACCAGAGCCATTTCACACCTTGCCTATTAATTGCCAGATTGATTTTGGATCTGAGTCTCCAGGAGGACCCAAAAATCAATCCCCTCCACTCCGTGCTTCTCTGGGCTCAGGAGTTATTCTTAAAGCTGCAGCTGTCCTGGCTGTTGTGGCTGAATCCTCCTGTCCAAGAGCAGGCTGTGGGTTCCAAAGCATGCTCAGGGCTGGGCAGTGGCTGGTGGCTTTATTCCAGATCCACTGATCCTGTGTAGGAAGACTCTTACCGTGAAGGGGAGCCATGGGGTGTGATTGGAGGGGTGTTAAGAAGGCTCTCATTCTCAAAGCTCCCTCCTACCAAGATGCCCAATATCCGTAATTCCACTGTTAGGAAGTATTTCTTTGGATACATTTAGGTCAACAGTCCCAGCTTCCAAAACATGGAGGCCCAGGAGAAGGAACACAGATTAGGGCTGCACCATTGCAGTTCCTTGTGAGTGGAGGCACTGGAGGCCTCGGGGTATCAGAAGAGCTCCGTGTGAGGGGTGAGGAGCAGGAGGCAGATGTCAGGGCATGGGGGAGGGGAAGTAGAAGTTGAAGACCACCCCAAGAGGAGGCTGTGGAGGGGTGGTGAGCAAAGGAACAGTAGGTACCCCCAAGGCACTTCCCATTTGGGGGGCTGCTTTGGGGCTGTGGTGCTGGGAGACTGGCTGTGTGGCAGGTGAGAGAAGATGAAGGAACTCCCATTGCCTGGGTACCTTCTGTGCCTCCAGCCCTGAGCCAAGCACAATGGCAGTCTGATGTCACCACCACCCTGTGGGAAGGGCTCCCACAGCCTCGTTTCGTAGATGAGACACTGAGGTGCATGAGGCTGGGCGACCTGCCCAAGGTCACACAGCTGCTCCTGCGGCATGGGGGCTGGAGCTCGGGTCCCTCCACCTCTTCATGCCGTGATTTCACTGCCTCCCGCCTCCTCTGCAGAAGGGGCCAGGGGTTGAGGAGGTTTCTAAGAAGTTGGGAGAGCCGGATGGAGGGGGGCACAATGGAAGGGGTACCTGAGGTCAAGCATGCTATGATTTCAAGAACCTGAGGCAGGAAGTTCTATGACCTGCTGATGTTAGAAGCTGGGGACAGCCCTTGGGCTTCCGTTCCTCAGCCTTCCTGACATCCTGCCCTGGTGCAGAGCCCCCACACATGGGAAGGCCTGGTGGGCAGGTCTCCTGCGGCCTCAGCCCAGTGGCTACTGCCTGCTACTCCATCACGGCTGTGGAGATGTGGGCTTTAGGCAGGGTCACTGCAAGTCAGCCTGTGTACTTGGGGACATGGGGACATCATTGCTCATCCCCTGCCCACATGGACCCAATTACTGATGCAGCACTGCGTGTTCCCACAGTCACCAACAAGGGCCTCTTTCCTGGTAGCATCACAGATGGACAGAGAGGTCCTGGGCCTTCCTCCATCCCCCGCCCACAAGCCCATTACGCTAATTTCAGGTGTGTCTCCACTTTGCTAGGTTGGAGGGTGGAGTGTGTGTGTGGGTTGGGGGGTGGCGGGGAGTGAATGAGGCAGCAACTGTAAGCTATTTGGTGCAGTTACAGGGAACAACTCTCATCTTTGCCCAGCCCGTGAGCCCCTTGATTTGGGGCCATGTCTGTTTTCCAATAACTGACCCCGAGGGCCTGGCATGGATGTGGGTACTCAGTGCATGTTTGCTGAGTGACTGAATGGCTGAGTGAGTGAATTAGGCATCTCTTGGTGGCCATCTCAGTCCTCGCCCAGCCACAGCTGTGCTGTGTGGCTTTTGGTGAGTTGCTAGATGTCTCTGTGTGCAGATGCCTGGAAATAGTGCCAACTGGGAAGAATGGCTAATGACAGGCAAGTGCCGAGGGGAGAGTGTGGGCAGGAGGGCCCTGCAGTTTGTGGAAGGTGCCCGCAGTAGAAACTGCTGGGGACACTGGGGCCTCTCTCTTTCTCCCAGGGCAAGGCTAACGTGGGTTGCAGCACAGTGTAGTCCTGAGGGGGAGGAAGGGGCTGTCCTAGACTTGGTTGGGGTTGGGAGCATGTGGACTTGCATTGGAACTGAAGGGTGACAGGGAGGGCTGGGTCAGGGTTTGGCCAGGGGTTGAGGTCAGGGGCTGGCTCAGGAAATGGCTGGGGGCTCATGTGGATCCTGAATGAAGAAGTTGGTCAGGCCTGGGCACAGCTGGGGTTGGCTTCAGGACCTCACCTCAGGGCTGGACCACAGGTCTCTCCAGCCTGGGGCCAGTGCAGATTCTGTCCAATAGGAGCACTGGGAATGGCTTACCGTCCTGGCCTCATTTGCTCTGAGCACACCAGCTGAGTGGGTGGATACCCAGTGCTTTCTGAGGATGATGGCCTTGAAGAAGTCCTCCTGTCCCCAAGGTGTCCTTGGGGAAGCTCAGGGATGCCCAGGGACCCAGGAGCCATTTCACCCTGTCTGTGTGTTGTCAGGGGAAGAACAGAATTGCCCAGCTAGCACTGACTGGCAGCTGGAAGGTGGTGTCATCAGCATTTCCCACACATGCATGGCACTGTATAGTTTATGACCCCTTTCCTACCCTGCGTCTTCTCATCCTTTCCACAGCCCTGAGAAGCAGGCATGACAAGAGAGGATACCTGTGTTACAGACGAGGAAAACAGAGGCCCCAGGAGGAAGCTTGCCTAATGCCACTCAGGAGTTAGAGGCAAAGATGGGAAAGGCCCTGGGTCCCCAGATTGCCCCTCTGGAACTGCACATGCGGGCACCTGGCTGTCCTGCCCGGATGCCATCCCCAGGCTAGGCTGACACTCACGCCCATGCCCTGCTGCCCACTGACACCCCGCAGAGCTTAACACCCTGCTGAGCCTGCCCTGCAGCCCTTGCCAAGTCTGTCCAAGTGGCCTCAGTCATTGGCAAGTCACATTGCTGACATCACAACTGCATAAAATTAATTTATTTAGTTAAGGGAGGTGTTAATTAAGAGTTCTCGTTTATTGTGTCTTTGCAGACAGCTCTCAGGGGCTTCTGAGTTGTCATTGCTGGTGACAGCAAAAGCTAATGGCATCACAAGTTATTAATAGGATGGTGTAAGAGGCGGAGGGGCAGGAGCTGAGGCTGTGGGGGATAGGAGAAGAGGAAGCTGGGGGAGGGGAGAGGATGGTCCCCTACTTTCTTCTCACCAAGTTGGGCTCCCCTCTGCAAGTTGATCCAATCACAGGCATTTTCTGGGGGATCTGGGGTTTTCTGCCAAGCCCCGTGATGCTCAGGATTTTGTGAGCCCTGAAGGAAGTGTCCCCAGGCCAGTGCCCACCCACTCCTGCTGCTGCCCCCATTCCCACAGTTCCTGGCGTTTGCCCTGAAGAGTGTTGACTCTCACATAAGGAGCTCATTCTTTGCTTGTTTTGTCTCCTCACTTACCCTGACCCTGAATATCTTGGGTTGCATCTAATGACTGGTTTAGCTCTGCCTCCCCAAAGCTTAGCATAGAGCTTAGAGCTTCATGGGGGGGCAACAGATATTTGCAAAGGAAATGAGGGGTTCTCTGCCCTCCAGGTGGTCTCTGGATCTGGCCTTCTTGCTGAGAGACCTTGGGGTCGTGGGTGGGGATGGTGGGAGAGAGAGGGCAGGTGGTTCCAGCCTCTCTCAGTGTCTTCAGTCTTGCAGCCCTGGAGATTCACAACCTGGGGAGTGGATAGACCTTTGCTGATGAAGGTGGGGTGTGTGCAGGTATGGGCAGCCAGGTGTGGGGCAGGCTTGCTAGGGTAGGGTAGTGAATGGGGAGTCTTCAGTGAAACTCTGCACAAGGACCCACCATGGGGAAGAGGGAAGAAGAGATTTTAAACTATTTTTAGCTAAACAATGATGGCTGCAAATCAGCCACTTGGTGCAGTGGAACAAACACAGCCAAGGAACTCAGACCTGCAGGCCTGTCCCTGACAGTCTCTGTGACTTTGGGAAGATAATTGCTCTCTGGGCCTTGGCTTCCCATCTGTGAAATGGAGAACTGGGCTGAAATTGACACATTTCAATGCCCAGTGTGTTCCACACCTCCCATGTCCTGCACATCTTACCTTTCAGTAGATGTGCCAGCCCCTTCATGGTTATCATCTCAAATGCCTACAGCTTCCCTGTGGGGGAGATAGTCTATCATCCCCTATTACAGTTGGGTAAACTGAGGTTCAGAAGAGAAAACAGAGGCCATTTAATTTGCTCAAGAACCCATAGTCAGTGGAATTTAAACTCAGGTTGGTGCTCTGTCCAGAATATCAGCTTATCTCCACTGATCACCTGGGGTGGGGCTGGTACAGGGGAGACCCTGCATTAGATGCGGGCTCGCTGACCAGGGCAGACAGAGCTGAGAGAAAGGAGGAGAACCGAGCACCTATTGGATTCAACGGGCCCAACCGCTGAGCTCCTGGGGCATGGGGGGCCAGGTATAAGACCATTATGGGACTAAACACACCCTGCACCATGAGTTCTAGCAGCCGCCTGCCCCAACTGCCTCCTGCCTGCCCTTCCTCCTCTCATCTCAGAGACACCGTCATTCATTCAGGACACATTTGTTAGGGAGCTGGTCTGACAGCTGGGAGATGAATCAGACTGTCCCCTGCCCTCAAGGGGCTCACCACTGGGTAGGAGAGGTGGCCCTAGGAACAGTAAGCCCCACGGTGGGTCACTGGGATGGAGATAGCACATGCACCCGCCCAAGGAGCGAGGGAGCGGGCGGCAAGTTCAGGTCAGCTGGGGCTCCCTGGCAGGAATGATTACCTTTTACTGAGGGAGGCTGGCCAGGAAATGAATTCCTAAAGGAAGTAACCATCGAGCTGAGTCTTGAAAGGTGAGTAATATTCACCAAGTGGAGGGGATGGGGTTGTGGGGTGGGCCTTCAGGTAGGGGAGTGGTGTGAGCAGAGTCTTGCAAGTGTGGGAAGAGGGGTATTCAGAGGTGAGGTGGGCGAGGGCCAGAGCATGCGGGCCATTGCACACCAACTTAGAGTCTGAACTTCATCCGGTGGCCTCCCCGGGGATGCTGCTGAGAGTGGGAAGAGGGAGATTTAGTTTGGGTTCCGCCAGAAGCCAATCCTGAGATGTGTGTTTAAGTGCGGGAAACACTGTAGGGACAGCAGGAAGGCAGCAGGGGCACTACCGAGCCAGCTCCCATGGTGGGTGAGTAGAGCCCGGTCCTGCTGGGGAACCTGAGAGCTGGCACAGCACATGGCCCACCCAAGGAGCGAGGGAGCAGGGGGATTTATGTAGCAAGTCTCACCAGCCATTGCTTGAAGGCTGCTCCCAGGAGGCATCCCTGACATTTCTGGCCTCTCTTCAGTAGAGAGGACCCAGCAGTCAAAGTCCTCAGGCAAATAAATAAAGATGTTGTCAGTTGGCAGTTGGGCCAGTGTGCCCTGAAATGGGAAGGATGAGGGGATACAGGTGGAGAACCAACAGTGTCTGCTACAGTGGCTGAGCTGGGAGAAAGTCCCAGAAAGGAGAGTAGAGCGCTGCTCAGCTTCTGCCAAGTCTAGGTGGATGGACTCTGAGGTCTGCTGCTGATGGAAGAACTGCCTCCAACTGCACCTTCGCCAAGGCCTCAGTCTGGGGGCCAGACCTCAAGACAGGAGGGTGCAAAGAATTTGGTCCTAAGCTCCAGCACTTGAGAAATACAGGTCTGAGCTCAAGTGCTGATTACCACTTTCAAGCTGCGTCCTTGAGCAAGTTACTTAATATCCTTTAACTTCAGACTTCTCTGAAAAAGGGGAGATAATACTACCCATGCTGTGGGACTGTTGTGATCAATAAATGAAATGATGTCTGTAAAGTATTTAGTCCAGTGCCTTGAATACATCATGTGCCCAATGAATGTTTATTTTTGTTATGATTTTATTATTCCAATGACAGGTAAAAAAGGGAGAAGAAAGATGCAGGCTTGTAGAAAAAACTGTCAATTTACCAGCCCAGAGTAATTTTCAGTGACCCACTTTGTCGTTAGGAGTTAAACAGGCGGCCGGGTGTGGTTGCTCACACCTGTAATCTCAGCACTTTGGGAGGCTGAAGCGGGAGGATCACCTGAGGTCAAGAGTTCAATACCATCCTGATCACATAGTAAAACCCTGTCTCTACTGAATACACAAAAATTAGCCAGGTGTGATGGTGCATGCCTCTGGTCCCAGTTTCTCAGGAGGCTGAGGCAGGAGGATTGCTTGAATCCAGGAGTTGGAGATTGCAGTGAGCTGAGATCATGCCACTGCACTCTAGCCTGGGCAACAGAGCGAGACTGCCTCAAGAAAATAATATAATGTAATATAAAATAAAATAAAGAGAAAAATGGAGTGGGCAGTTCCTGGCCAATAAGGCCATTCCTGGGGCTTGGAGGTGTTATACAGGCTCATGTAGCATTTCTGGACTTTGTGAGCATAAATTGAACCTGCAGCAAGTGACTTTATATGTCTCTGCTCATAGGCACTGGTTGTGACAGTCATTTCTTTGTCTATGACACCCGTATCCCCAAGAACTCAAGATCGGCTTCAGACATTATCTAGTGATTATTGTATGATCTCAAGACTATCCTTGAAATAGTCTCTGAAGATATGGAGCAGAGGAAGGAACACTGGACAAGGAGTCTGGGGTCTTATTTAATTTTTATTTTATTTTTTTTTGTAGAGACAGTGTCTTGCTATGTTGCAAGGAGTCTGGAATCTTATTTAATTTTATTAATTTTATTTTTTTATACAGATAGTGTCTTGCTATGTTGCCCAGGCTGGTCTTGAACTCCTGGCCTCAAGTGATCCTCATGCCTTGGCCTCCGAAAGTGTTGGGATTATAGGCATGAACCACCATACCTGGCCAAGGAATCTGAATTCTAATTCGGGCTCTAAAATGAATGTCAAATTCCTTGTCTAAATGTGGGGATAAAACCACATCTTGGTCTCTTCCTAGGGCTGTCATGAGGATCAAATAAGATCATGAAAAAAAAGATCATGAATGTGGAACTACTTTGAAAACTACAAATTACCATCCAGAGTTGGGTCTAGAGGCAGGTGACTTGATTCCTGTGCCCTGGGGACTTCCAAAGGGCCTAAGAAATCATGGCCACTGGAGAAGCCTTACATGTCATCATGCCACTCTAAGGATGGCTCAGGCTTGGCCTCTGGTACAGGCAGCCTGGGAAGAAGAAAGAGTGCCTGGGGAACCTCGGACCTTGGGAGGAATGCCTAAAGTTCTTGCTCAGGGACATCAGTGGGGGATGCTCTTAGCTGGTCCCTGGGGATGGAGGAAAGGCAGAGGAGGATGAGATTGGCAGTTATTAAACCAGGAAATGAGGTGGTTACCTGAGAAGCATTCTGACCAGTTTGGGGCAGTTTTTCTCATTTCCCTATGGATGCAGGAACATTTCGGGATGTGGCTTAAGGGCCTCCTGTCCACACTCAGTTAGTGAAGTCCAGGGAAGCTGATTCTGGCCCAGGTGGCAAGACCAGTGGTCTCTCAGAGGTCATGTGGCTTTCTTTTCTTCCTGGCCATAGACTGACCTGCTCTCTAGCCCTTCATCTCAGTCAGACTGAATGCAACTCCACCCCATCTCAATGGTCAGCCTTGGTGTCCTGCAATGTGAAGTCGTTGTGTGCTGAAGAGGTTGTGAGTCTGGGGCTGGAGGTCCAAAAAGAGGGGATCTCTGTCTATACACGCAGCTCTGGACTCAGAACCCCCAAATCCAAGGAACCATTTTCACTATTGCCCAGAGAGTGAAAGTCATGGCCTTAGTGGAGCAGAGACAGGAAAAGATGCACACCCCAACTTGGGATGTCTGGGTGGGATGTGTCCTCCACAAGAGGACAAGAATCTCTCGTAATGATAGTGAGTGGATACCACCAGGATGATGCATTGTCACCCTCTCCTTCACTCCATAAAAGGCACCAAAATGGATAAGTCTTCACAGCCTTTCTGACCCCTCTTAGAGTACAATGGCTTTGTGGGGCAATTTTCATTTTGGGGGCGTTTCTCTGTGACTTCTTGATTGGAGAGACCTAAGATATAGAATGAAGATTCTTGGTGCTATTTAGAGCCCCTCTGACACCTGAAAAAGGCCTGCTCTGGTGACCTCAGGGCTCAGATATGACTGGTTCAGGGCCAGGGAAGGCAGTATTGAGAAGTTTTTGCATAGGTTCAGATTTTAATCTAGATTTAGGGACCCAGTCAAACTGTCTCCCTAAGATTTTATTTTAGTTTTCAAAGCTAAAACCTCTAAAAAATTGGCTCTGCTTGCAGTTTAAGTAAAAACCTTCATATTTATGGCTTTTCTAGTTTTCCTTCAGTGGTTCACATCCATTTAACCCTCTGAATCTAGAATATGCTTTGTGAACTGAGATTATGAGAGGAAGCCAGTTCGGAAGACAAGGGTCATAGCATCCAGAGGTTTGGAGGAGAGGGACCTGGAAAGGGGGATACAGGGATGTAGTGGGGAAGGTAAAGAGGGGATATTGGTAAACCAAAGGGTGAGAGTGAATGGTAAGTCATCCAGTGGTCTAGGAGAGAGGGAGGGGTGAGAGTTGAAGAGAGAAAGAGAAAAGATGAAGGAGATAATAAAATAAACGGTTCGAAGAGAGATGAAAGTGCCATAAAATATGGGGACAAGACATTTGGGAAAAGAGAGATTGGGAGGCAGAAAAGACGAAGAGGAGGCAGATGAGGCGGGGAAGTGAGGTGGAAAGAAGGTGGGAGGGGGGTAGGGGTTGAGGCATGGAGGTCCCAAGATTTGGACTCTTTTTTGTCACCATGCATCTGTACAGCAGATAAATACAGTGCAGCTGGGCTTTTCTCTCTTCTTAATTGACATCTTTGGATCTATCCCCGCTTGACAAATCAGGCCACTTATTATTAGTGATGACAAGGATAAATATGACAGGCATTCATTTTGCATCTGGGCCCCCTGATAATAGAAGTCAGCACACCAGCCCCTCTCCCCACTGCTTCCTCACCCCCGGCTTGGGCTCCCTAGTGGGGAAACTGAGTGGCCAGGAGCTGTCCATCTACAAACCCCCTCCTGGTGGGAAGCCAATGGACAGGAACTGTCCACGATTTGAGTGGTGCTGAAAGCCTCTATACCCTGCCTCCTGTCTGATTCCAACATGAAAGCTGGGTGGCTGGAAGCTGTCCACAGCCTATGTGGTGTTGAAAGCCCTGTCCCCAGGGCTGGGGTGGCAGGGTGCATCTCTTTCCCACAGAGCACAATTACTTCTGGCATGGAGTAGTCAGTGGCTTAAATTTACCTGCCTTGCCGTGGTTCTAAAAAACCTGGATGACTTCAAATGTGTTCCTTCCTAACTCTGGGTCTCAGGATTTCCACCTTTAAAATGAAGGGCTAGATTAGGTGTTCTCTCAGGGTCCTCAAGCACTAGCCTTTTCTGTTATCAAAAGCCTTCAAGAGATTCCTTCTGCTTATAGGATCGAGCTACAAATCCTTTAGCCAGGCCCTGAAGGCCCTCTCTGGCCCCTCTCCACTTCCTGGCTTTGCCCTCATTCTAGTCAGACGAGCCTTCTCTCAGGCCTCAGTCACACTCTTCTTTTCTTCCCCTGAGCCTTTGTCATCCCCACTGCCCTCCTTCTGCCTCTGACTCTCTCCCTTCTGGATCTCTGGGAGCACCGGCCACCTGGGCCCCTCCTTGAAAAACAATGGCCTAATACTCAGTGTGCTTTCAGTTTCTTATGTCTTATAAGGCTGTGTCTTACATGGCTCCCCTTGAGGGACTCGCTGGGGCCAGGGTCATGCTCTGAATCAATGATCAGTGGCTCACAGTTTCCCATGACCATGTGTGTGGAGCGTGGGTGAGTACTTGTGGTATTTTGACCCAATAAGCTCCTTTAATAAAACTATGATTGCTCTTTCAAGGCTGCCAATGAAAGAAGATTACTCCAAGAAGTGCTTAGCTAAGGCTTGTGGCCCCCTCTTTGAGACAGAATCTTTCTGAGGCTCCCACTCCAAGTTGGCATGGGTGGCCAAGGTCACACTTACGTAGACAGATAATCCTGCCTCATGTCTCCATGGAGTGGCCAAGACATGGTGGGTCACACAAACAAGCCTCCATCTCTGTTTACTCTGAGCCTATGACAGTCAACCCAATGCCCTCATTGTATGGTTGGCATAGCTGTCCCACCTTCAACTTCAGTGACTTTTCAGGGAGCTTCCAACCCACTCGCCCCACTAGAGCTCAGACTACCTCATAAAGTTTTCTCTCTGGAGCTCAACCATGGAGGATCCAACTTGATTAGTGGAGATGTGAGAGCTTCTCTGTACACTGTTCCCATGCAGGTGAGTTGCCGCTCCCTCTACCCTCCAAAAATAAGGAGCTTCCATCTGTTGGGCTGGGCAAGCAAGTAGAGAAGTGGTGGTTCTCTTTTTTTCGCTAAACCCATGAGAAACTAAAAGTGGCCCAGAGGTGGCATCTTGCATGAGGTGGGCATCATGAGATAAGGGACTCCTCATCTCAGCTAAGCAGGCAGAACCACATCCTGACAGTCCAGAAAAAAAATCCTTGGGAAGAAAATTATCTCTCCTCCCTAGGCCCATTATCAGCCAATTTACCAGGACAGGCTTTGGCATCCACTCTGCCCACTGCCCACTGCTTGGCAGAGCCCCTAAAGCCATGGCTAGTAACCAGAAGTTCCAAATGGTTTAGAGGGGAGAGCTGTGTTTGCTAACGGATCTGGTTGTGTCTGACAAACTGAAACCATGTGCTTGGTGGCCTCAGGTCCTCTGGGAAAGTGGGCCCAGAGCACTAACCTTCCCTCAAATATACTGGTACATTCTCAGAATCCCAGCGTTTGCCCTGTTGAACCTCATATCAGTGATCAAAGTGCTTGGAGATGATCTTAGATTCTAGACCAACTCCTGTTTTTAAAGATGAGAAAACTGAAATTTCCCCAGGAAGGGAAAATCAGTTGCCTGAGTTCACACAGCAGAGAAAGGAGCCTCTTTGACTCTTGGCTCTCAGTCTCATGCTCTTCCTCTTCCTGCCAGAAGTGTTTGCATTTTAATAGACTTGTGGAGGCTGAAGTGCCTCAGTGTCCCCTGTAATGGTAGGGACTTCAGGCATGGTGACATGTGGTGATGGAGCTTTTGGGGATCCATGCTGAGACTGTCTCCTGCCTTGTGGAGAACGTCTATGACCTTCAGCAGAAGAACTGTACAGAGAGCAGATATGACAGGGCACCCCTTTAGAAACTACCTTTAGGACTCTGCACTCTCCCAGGCTGATGGGGGTTGGAGGACCTCATTTGTCTCTGCACTGGGGGATGAATGGCTCGGGAGGAGCTAATGAAACCGTCTTCCCACCGACACACCAAGACAGTGACGGATGGCTCGTGTGGAAAAGGCAGGTGTTGGCACATGGCCCATTGGGCAGGGTAGAGAATAACACGTCCTTCAATGTCACTGTAGGTCACAGTGACGGCTAGGGCCTCAGGGAGGGGGCATGTAGGCTCTGGAGTGCAGTGACAAAGACCCCAAGGAAAGTTAGTGCCTCCTATAGCCCCCTTTCTGTGACCGGCAGACAGAAGGTCAGAGTTGTAAGTGTGATAACAACCATATAATCCTGCTAGCTCGTTGTCCCGGTGGAATTATACAGGCCCAGAAAGGGATAGTGAGTTGACCAAGGTCACACAGTTAGATAAGGTCAGAGATTGCTGAAAAGGTCCTCAGTGGTCCAGGAGAAGGAGAAGAGTGACCTCAGGATGTATCACTGTAGCATTGTTCTCACCTGCAGGGGAGGGCAAGGGGAGGGTCCCACTTTTTGCCTAGTATTGGAGACCTTGATAATCTGTCTGCACATTCTCTTCCTCCTTACTCTCAGCCCACATCATCTGCCTTCCACTCCCAACCTCTGAGCCTTAGCTTATGCCCGCTGAGGACCGATTGTCCTCCAAGGGGCTCCCATCCGTCTGTCTGCTTATCTATGAGAGGCATGGGCCCAAATGCCATTTGTCATCATGCATTCCACTTGGCATTCTGAACTCACTCCCAGTGCAAGGTCCCCACCTGAGTGGTGTCCCATTACCATGCCCTCTCCCCATTAGTATTTTGGAAAAACCTCTCCAAAGAACATTCTCTTCCATGGCAACCATTCCTGAAGTTTTGGAAGTATTACAGCTACATGCCAGAAGCCTGCATTCCCGGTGTGTAGGAAATAAGTCAGGCCAAAGAGGGGAGAGGGATGGAAAGAGAAAAGGGTGGAGTGAGTTATTGGCCTCTCTGCAGGCCTAGAGCAGTTTCACCCCAACCCTGGCCACTGAGATCTTCACTTCTTTCTGGTCCAGGTGGTCAGTCTGGCCTGGGTGGGCCTGTGGGATTTGACGGAGGAAGCAGGAGAAAGAGTGGCCCCAAAAGCAGTTGCTCCCCTCACCCGTGCCAGGGGCTCTTCACCACTGCAAGTGGTCTTGTGAGCATTAGCTTGCCTGACACCTGCCATCACAGCCCTGGGAGGTGAGCTGGGCATTGTTGGCCCCATTTCCCAGATGATGACATTGAGGTCCAGGGAGAGCAATGACCCAGTCCAAAGGGATCAGTGGGTTAGTGGCATTTGTTCATTTTTCTCAAATCAATAAATATTTACTGAGGCACTGAGCTAGGTGCTGGGAATATGAAGATGAGCAGGGCAGACATGATTTCTGTCTTGCAGGGCCTTTCAGAGGCCCCAACTGCCTGCATTGCTGGGTCTCTGGCCTCTGGAGGTACATGCATTGGCAGGAGCACTATCTTGAGAGTCCTCCCTTGAAACTCAGTGTGCAGATTTATACCTCAGAGCTCTTCCTCCTGTCCAAGGGACTTTCTTGGAAGCCGGCATCCTTGTGGGCACTTCCCCACCTCCTTCCTTCAGCGCATCCATCGGCCCCTCGCAGTGTCTGGTTTTCAGTGTCCCACTTGCCAGGACCTCTTCCCTTAACTGCCACTCACAATTCCTGTTATTCACCTTTCACAGGCAATGAAATGAAAGAACAAAAAGGAAAATCTTTACCTGTACAGCCTCTTGGATGATGGGGTGGGAAGTAAAGGCCTGCCACCCAGTTTCCTGCTGCCTGGAGAAATCTGGAAGATCTCCTAGGGCTTTGGAGAATGAAGGCACCCTTGTCTGGTTGCCACCACAGCCTCCTCCCTCTCACCCCCGCCTCCTCCTCCTCATCTTCAGCCCACCAAGGCCAGATTTGTCTTGCAAAGTGGCATCATTATAAACGCATCAGCCTCCTCTGGACGCCTGTGCCCGCTCCCGCCAGCCCATCCAGGCTCGATTACATCTGAGGCTGTCTGGGGTAATTAAGTGACATTAGGACGCATCCTCCATTGTAATGCAGTGTTCAAAGCCCTGGGCTCTTGCTTCCCAAGAGCTGCTGCCGCTGCCCTGAGGTTGTGTCTGCCTGATGCACCCCACTGTGATTGCAGCTAATTACTCCACAGACAGGCCTCATTAGTGGTGGGTTCGGGATGGAGGGTGAGAAGCAGGCTGTCTCCCGTGCCTCCCCCAGCCCACTGGCTTCTCCTCTCCCTCCATGGCCCAGCTTGCCTTACTTTGCTGTTGAGGAAGAATTAGAATAGGGCAAAGGAATTCTCAAAAGAGGGCTCATCTGGACAAGGTCATCTACTGAGCTACAGGGCCTTCATAAACTTTTCAACTACTTTATTCAACCAATGGGAAGCCAAGGCCCAGAGGAGGTTACTGACTTGTCCAAGGTCACACGGCACAAGTGAAATGTGCCACCTTTCCTAACTGCCCAGCTTGGAGGGTTGGGGTGGGCAAAGTGGGATTATGCACAGCCAGGACCCATCTGGGTCCAGAGCTAGTGGGAAAAAGGGCTCATGGGCACCCAGGAAAAGAGCTGGATGGCTACGCTACCCCAGAGGCTCTTTCTGGTCTCTAGGCCTTTGCAACTCTTGCCTGGAATCCTCTTCTGATGCCCTGCACCTGCCACCTTGCACCTGGCTGACTCCTTTCATCCTTCAGGTCTCGCTTTCTCTAGGAAGCCTCCCCTAACTCCTGAGTTTGGTGTCCCTCATATGTGCTTCCATGATACTCTGTACTTCCCCATCTTGGCAGTCATCTCTCTGAACTGTCAATACCTAACACCCCACATGACTATACCCATAGGAGGAGCAAGCGCTGAGACCCTCTTGTTCATGTAGTAGGCATTGGTCTAGCTCACAGATGGCTTCTGATAAGAATCAGTAGAAGGAAAGATGCAAGGATTGATGGCTGCTTGACTAGTACCATGAGTACCATGGTAAGGCTGTTGGTGTTCACTCACATCTGAGAGTTTCTTTATACTTCCTAGTCTCCCTTGCTCTTAGGTTGGTCACATGACTCACTCCAGCAAATGGGATGTGAGCAGAAGGTATATATGTTACCTGGAATAAGGTGAATAATTATCTGGTGCACTTTTCTACAATCTTCGTTGCCTGAGTGATGCCAAGATAATTTTGAAGCTGCAAGATGGTGGAGCCACAAGATGAAAGGAACCTGTATCCCTGAGTCACCACGCAGAAGAGAGACATCCAGAAAAGTTGCCTGACGTGGGTCATGTGGGTAAGAAATCAACCTTACTATGCAAAGCCACTGAGATGCTGGGGTTACTTATGAGAGTGGCTAGTGGGAATTACTCTGACTAATATAAGGGGGTTACACTTGATGGGATGCAAATAGGAAATGGGTTTTTTCCAATCACTGCTTTTAAACATGCTCCTATTAAGCCTCCTTTCCCTGTCTCTTGACAACATCTTGGACAGATTCTAAGTTTTTGGTTACTGTTGGTTGTTAGAAGAGCCTCATCTTAGTAATTAGGATTCACTTTCAGGGCCAGTCCAGCCTCAGAGATTTATGCTCACATCCAGTTGAAAACTTCTTCCTTTCCTTCAGCTCAGGTCTGACCCATGGCTTGGAGATAAAGATTGGTCTGTTCTTTTGTTTCACTTCTACTTTCTTGCCCTCCTGCTGCTGACTCCTTGAGAGTCAGGGCAAGGAGATAGAGGAATAGTAGAAAGAGGGGCTAAAAGTCTTAGGTAGGTCCCCGTCACTGTTGTAACGTCACTGCTGATGTCCTGGGTGTCAGGTTATCAGAGGCTGGTGTTTGGGACAGTGTTTTTGTTGGTCCTTTTCAGGCACTACATGGACCACCATCTGCCCCCTTCTCTGATGGTGGCCATGCAGAATGCAGCTCGGGATGGCTTCCTGTTATACTCTTCTCTCCTGTCCTCACCCAGTTTCTGCCACCAGGGGTATGTCCCAAGCCTGTGGGGAACTCATGCCTCCTTCCTACCACAGGACAGCAGACTGCCTTGCCAATTCTCACACTCCAGTGTGGCCTGCACTAAGGCAGGCACCTGAAAGACCTGGGAGGTAACAAGTCCAAAAACGAGTGGAACCATCTGTGCCTTCTTAGGGGCCCTATGGAGGGAAGAAAGAAGCCTGAAAAATAAATGGGACTTGGAATTCTGTTGGTCACAGATTTGTAACATCGAAGTTGAGGGGATTATTTTGTGTCTTAAAAGGATTCCTCTAGGACTTAAGTAACTTGGAGTTTGGCTAAGTGGAGGGTGAGGATGAGACAGATTGTAGCACTGGTCTGTGCTCTTCGGAGGTCATGGGTTCTTTGGGGAATATGATGAAAGTTCTCTAGAAAAGTGCATGTATTCATGTATGGATAGTATTGATTATGACATTTTAGGGCATCCTGAATCCCACTGTGTCTCCCAGAGGGGTCCATGAAATCCCAGCTAATTATCTCCAAACAAAAGTGCTGCTCCCCTGAAGTCTGATTCCTTCAGTGTGGACCCATTTGGGGACCCTGGCACCCACCCCCTGCCCCCTCCTCAGACTTTCTCTGCAGCATCACAGTGAACTTACTCTTCTCCAATGCACATGACAATTCCTGTCTTCATGTCATAGCCTCTGCTGTGCCTCCCGCTGGGGCATACTTTCCTCCATGCCACCCAGGTCTCACTGTTGTGCAGAGCTCAGCCTACACTCTGTCTTTTCTAGGAAGCCATTAGTGGCAGGCAAGATTCTAAAGACATTGCCCCAAGACTCCTGTCCCTGGCTATTCAGTTAAATATGAATTCAGGTAGGCTGTGAAGAAGGGATTTTGCAGATGAAGTTAATGCTACTAATTAGCTGACCTTCAAGTAGGGATATTAACCTGGATTATCTGAGTGGCCAAACATAATCATAGGAGCCCTTAAAAGCAGCAGAGGATGGCAGGAAAGTCAATCAGAGAGATGTGGTGGAAGGGGAGGGCAGAGAGATGAGGCAAAAGAGAAGGTCAGAGCAGAGTAAGTCACAGTGCAAGGAGGACTTGACACTGCATTGCTGGATTTGAAGATATGAGAAGAGGCCAGGAACTGAGGATGCGGGCAGCCTTCAGAAGCTCAGAATCGGACACCTTGATCCTGCAATGGCATGAAACTGAATTCTGCCCCCAACATGAATGAGCCTACAAGCAGATTCCTCCCCAGAGCCCTGGGAAAGGAACACAGCCCTGATGACACCTTGATTTTGGCTTTGTGAATCCCAGAGCAGAGAACCAACTGAGCTGTGCCATGCCCAGATTTCCAACCTATAGAACTGTGAGATGATAAATAGGTATGGTTTAAGCTGCTGAATGTGTGATAATTTGTTACAGCAGCAATTGAAACTAGCACATCATTGGCAATGCATTAAATGGGGCCACAAAGTCTTTGACATATTGAGAGGTGGAGGTGCTTCCCTGGCCCTTGAATCTCAGCTGGTCTGTGACTGCTTTGACCAAGGTGGCCAGCAGAAGTGAAGATATACAAGTTCCAGGTCCAATTTTTAAAAACACTGAGGCCAGGCGCAGTGGCTCACACCTGTAATCCCAGCACTTTGGGAGGCCAAGGCAGGTGCATCACCTGAGGTCAGGAGTTCAAGAGCAACCTGGCCAACATGGTGAAACCCTGTCTCTACTGAAAATACAAAAATTAGCTGGGTGTGATGGCGGGCACCTGTAATCCCAGCTACTCAGGAGGCTGAGGCAGGAAAATCACTTGAACCCAGGAGGCGGAGTTTGCAGTGAGCTAAGATCGTGCCACTGCACTCCAGCCAAGGTGACAGAGCAAGACTCCATCTCAAAACAGACAAACAAACAAACAAAAATACTGTCAGCTGCCACATTGGTTTCTTGGAGCTGGGAGCTGCCATTTAAGAACTTTGGCTATGCCGAGACATCCATGCAGAGAAGAAGCCCAAGCTAGCTATGTGGAAAGGCCGTGTGGTCAGAGGTGCCTGGTCAGTTCCAGCTCCCAGGCATTAGTCATCCCAGCTGAGGTCATGGACATCATGGAGCAAAGTCAAGCCATCCCCACTGTTCCCTGTCTGAATCACTGACCCACAATACAGAGAGATACAATAATAATAAACTACTGATCTTAAGGCATTAAGATTTGAAGTAGTTTGTTACACAGAAATAAACAACAGGACTACACCATGTCAGTTTCAACTCCCAAGGATCTCTCCTTTCAATCCCTGGAGCTCACTATGCTGCTGCCCGCACTTGACTCCAGAAGCTGATCTAAATATGTCTGCAGCAAGAAGGGTCAGTGGTGGGGTTGGCATGTTTCCCCTGCCCTGAGGACCCACCCTAGCAGGTTACACTGCACACTTGAAATTTCTGGGTGAACTCAAGGTCTTGAGTCTGCATCTGCAAGTCAGTGCGTGGTAGACCAATGAAGGCTTCTCTGGCCCAGATCCTTTTGCATATAGTGTGCTCTGGACTATATGGAATTCTCCCTCCAGCCTACTGGTACCACCAGGAAGACAGCTGTCCCTGGTGGTGGCAGCTCAGTTAGAGGAAAGCCACTTATTATGCTGGACATACCCAAGGATTACCTTACTCACATCCCTTCTTGTGAACTCTGCTCATGAGAACAGAGGGTTCTTCCTTCTGTTCCGTGTTCTCATTTCCCCTGGGGTCACCCCCATCCACCTCAGAGAATACAGAAAAGGATTTTCCCCCACCAGCCATGCCCCAACTCCCTAAGGTTGACCAGTTCTCAGGTTACTCCCAGGAAGCAGTGGGACACTTTATGCAAACTAAGGAATGGATTGTCCCAAACCCAAAGACAAACCACCAGCCTTTGTGATCAGACATGATTTTGTCTTCTTCAGGGGACCGAGGGTAGAGACCACGGTTTTGATTTCTCTGGGTCCCCAGTGGTACCCAGAATGAGGCTGGGCATGAACGAAGGTTTATGACGGTCAGTCAGCATCTCTGAAATTAAATTTCGAGTCCAGACATCAGAGCTATACTAACAAAATATCCTTCCTGGGTTTTGATACCTTTCTCTGCAGGTACCCTTGGTTCAGATGAAGTCTTATGAAGAAGCTGCACAGCTGTGTCTTGGAATTGGGGGATGAGCAGGAGGCCCTGCTCCCTCCACCTTCTCATCACTCCCATGGCATCTCTAAGGCACCTCCAGGGAACTCTGAGATCCATAGGGCATAGTTTGAAACCCATGGATTCATCCATTCTCGTGGTTTTCTAGTAGATAAACTGAGGCTCCAAGAAGGTCTGTGGGTCTGTGGCTTGCCTAGGATCACACAGCACATAGAAATATTGGGACTAGAACCCCCATCCTAGCTCCTTACTTTCTTCCACGCCCCACTGTCCTAGCCAGAATCATAAAGCCCTAATATGGAAAGGCCCTCTAGGTCAGCACCTCTGGGAGCAGGAATCCTTTTTGTAGGGCTCTAACAAGAAGGACAGCATCAGCTTGCATTTCCTCTAGGGGTCGGTTGCTCACTGCTTCCAAGGCAGCCCATTTACTGGTGAGACTGTTCTAATTCTTGGAATGTTCTCTTTTATGTTTAACCCAAACAGATCTTCCTATAAATTTTTGTTCCATGTTTCCAGGGTCAAGGTTATCATACGTTATGTATATGAGGGCCAAGAATCCTACCTATGCTGTGGCCCTGCTGCAGGGACCTTTTAGTGTGTGTGAGAATGTGTGTAAGTGTGTGAGTGTGTGTGTGTGAGAATGTGTGAGTGTGTAGAGTGTGAGTGAGAATATATGTGAGAGTGTGAGAGTGTGAAAATGTATGCGAGCATATGAGTGTGTACGTGTATATGTGTACGTGTGTGAGAGTGTGTATTTGTGTGAGTGCGTGTGTTTGAGTATGTGTGTGAGTGTGAGTGTGCGAGTATGTGAGTGTGAGCGTGTGTGTGTATGTGTGTTTGAGTGTGAGAATGTGAGAGTGTGTGTGAGAATGTGTGAGTGTGAGACTGTGTTTGAAAATGCATGAGCATGTGAGAGTGTGTATATGTGAGCATGTGTATGTGTGAGTGTGTATCTGTGTGTGAGTATGTGTATGAGTGAGTGTGCAAGTGTTTGTGTGAGCATGTGTGTGAGAATGTGTGTGTATGTGTGTGAGAATGTGTGTGAGAGTGAGTGTGTGAGAACGTGAGTATGTAGTGTGCGAGAATGTGTGTATGTGTGTGAATGTGAGAGTGTGTGCATGTGTGTGAGTGTGAGAATGTGTGAATGTGAGCGTGTATGTGTGAGAGTGTGTGTGAGTGTGAGTGTATTTGTGGGAGTGCATGTGTGTTTGAGTGTATGTGTGTGTGAGAGAATGTGTGTGTGAGTGTGTATGTATAAGTGTGTGAGTGTGAGAATGTGAGTGTGAGGATGTGAGTGTGAGAATGTGTGTGTTTAGAGTGTGTGTGAGAATGTGTGTGTGAGTGAGAGTGTGTGTGAGTGTGTGGGAATGTGTGAGGAATGTGTGAATGTGAGCATGTGAGAGAGTGTGTGTGTGAGATTGTGTGTGTGTGTATGTGAGAACATGTGTGAGAGTGTGTATGTGTGTGAGAATGTGTGTATGTAAGTGTGTGAGTGAGCGTGTGAGTATGTGTATGTGAGTGAGTGTATGTGTGTGTATGAGTGTGTATGTGTGTGAGAATGTGAGACTGTATGTGTATGTGAAAATGAGTGTGAGAGTGTAATGTGTGTGTGTATGTGTAAGTGTGCGAGTGTGAGACAGTGTAAGAGTGTGTGAGAAGGCCGGGCGCGGTGGCTCCAGCCTGTAATCCCAGCACTTTGGGAGGCCGAGACGGGCGGATCACGAGGTCAGGAGATCGAGACCATCCTGGCTAACACGGTGAAACCCCGTCTCTACTAAAAAATACAAAAATCTAGCCGGGCAAGGTGGCGGGCGCCTGTAGTCCCAGCTACTTGGGAGGCTGAGGCAGGAGAATGGCGTGAACCCGGGAGGCGGAGCTTGCAGTGAACTGAGATCCGGCCACTACACTCCAGCCCGGGCAACAGAGCGAGACTCTGTCTCAAAAAAAAAAAAAAAAAAAAAAGTGTGTGTGAGAATGTGTGTGTAAGCAGGTGTGTGTGAGAGTGAGAGTGTGAGAGAATGTGTGTGAGTGTGGTGTATGTGTAAGTGTGTGAGTGTGAGACTGTAAGAGTGTGTGAGAATGTGTGTGTAAGCAGGTGTGTGTGAGAGTGAGAGTGTGAGAATGTGTGCGAGTGTGTGAGTGTGTATGTGTAAATGTGTGTGAGATAGTGTAAGAGTGTGTGTGAGAATATGTGTGTGTGTGAGAATATGTGTGTGTGAGAGAGTGTGTTTGTGTAAGTGGGTGTGTGAGAGAGAGTGAGAGTGTGTGAGAGAATGTGTGTGTGAGTGGGTTTGTGTAAGTGCATGTGTGAGTGTGTGTGTGCACTGTTGTTACCCTCCCACCCTCAGCTATGATGGGGGAAGCTGGCTCTTCCCTGACAAGCCAATCCGCATGTCTTTGCCTCCATTGCCTGGCTGGCAAGCAGGGCTGAGGCTGCCATGGTGGGTGAGGGCCTGCTCCTGCCAGACCAGAGGTTCAGGAGGGTAGCCAGGTTATTCTCCCGGTAAGGTGGGGAGGGGCAGGGAGGCAGAGGGGGATAGGGCTCTCCAGCTCACCCAGCCACCGCTGCTGCTTCTGGCCCACCTCCATGTCTTCACCCTCCTCACAGGCACAGTAAGGCAGACATCAGTTTGGCGGTACTGAAGGGCTTTAATAGAGGGGGAGGGAGGCCAAGGCTGTGGATCGAAGGAGGAGAACTTCAGGACCCTCGAGGGGCAGAGATCAGCATCGCTCACCAATCAGTATTTCCTCAGCCCTGGGGTGGGCTGCAGAGCCAGAGCCAGTTAAACTGAGGAACTCATGAGGCCCTCATTCTGTGACAGTCGCCATGTGTGCCATTGGATTCCAGAGGTTTTTAACCGCTGGAAGGAATCGGTGTTCATCTCCTCCATCCTTTCTTTCCTCCTCTCACAGTGTACATGGGGAATGTGGCTCCACAGAGGGGTCTTCTCCAAGGCACCTCCTCACAACCATTGGCATGAAGTTGGGGACACATCTCCCAGCTTGGGGCTGGCCTCGGCCCAGAGGAAGTCAGTAGCGTCCTTCACTTTGTGACTGGATGGGGACCAAAAGTCACTAAATTTTCAACATGTTTCCTCCCTACCCAGCCTACCAAGTAGATAGAGATTCCCACAGAACTTCCATCTAGGGGCCAGAGCATTGTGTACAGGAGCCCTCTAGGAAAGGGCAACTTCCTCCTGAGGAGGACCAGGACCACAGACCCTGAGCAGGACTAGCTGACTGCGTTAGACAGACTTCTCCAGAGATCTGGACCTGCCACCAGGACAGGTACGGTTTGAGGAGTGCAGCAGAGAATACTCAATGCCTGACACTCTTCACTAATGTATCGTGCCGCCACTCTCGCCTGGCCTCGGAACCCCACACTGCTCCTGCAGCACCGGGCACCCTCCCTCCTCCAGGAATGTGCTTTGGTCTCAGTGGCAAGGTCTGATTGTTTAAGGAATACCCTGTAAGCAGAGCGGGCCAGACTGGAAAGAGAGGGAGGAGCCATGTAATTTAAAAGGCTGGGCTAGAAGACTTACAGTGAGGTTCCCCAAGATTGGATCAGTTCCGGCACTTCCTGGGGCTGAGCCCTGTTCTGTTGTAATAAGCACTAAGTAGGGAACAGGTGACCAGACACGCACCACCATGGCTGCTATGACTCCAAACACACAAAGTGAGCCCCTTAACCCTCCTTCCAGAGGGATGCCCTCCGACTCAGTGCAGCGCAAACTTAGCCTAATAAAGCCCAACTCCCCTTTTGTATTCATCATATTTTAACTTCACCTTTCACACTCAAACCCACCAATTTCTACCCAAGCCCGCCCAGCCCAACTCAGCCTACTTAAACGCAATGGCATCTACTCAGCCAGTGGGCACCGTGCATGGTTAACCACGTTGTACCTTGCACAAGGGTGCCTGACTGAGCCAGGCAACACCAAGCCCTGCTGCCTCTCTGCTGGGGAAATCCCACCTCTTAGGGAGCAGGAAAGGAGCAACAGGGGATTAGTAACCCCTCTATACACACTCACAATCACAACAATCCCCGCTCAGGGCCCCCACCTCCACCTAGTGTCTCAGTGGGCTTGGGGCACAGTCAGGTCTGTGGGGAAAGTCTGTGAGTTGCCTTCTCTCAGCCTCCCCCTGGCTAAAGGTGTACAGGCCAGGTGAGCAGTGCACTTAAGAGACCCATGCTCTTCCACACCCAGCCCAGAGAGACAGTTAGACAGAGCCACAAACAGGGAGGGACACTGGACCACAGAGTCATAGAGAGACAGAGAGGCAAAGACAGACCAGGAGAGACAGACAGGAGTGTGAGTCAGGGACAGAGAGAGATGAAGCAGGGGAGGCGTTGAGAGAAGGAAGTGTTGGATGGCAGGAGTGGGGAGGGGACCATGGGGAACCCCAAGTTTAACTGTGGGACTCCAAGTGTTGCCATGTGGCCTTAGGCAGGCAACCCGGCCTCTCTGGTTCTCAGACCACCCCATGACCAAAAGGAGAGCTTCCTTGATTCTTCTCAGCTGGTCAGGAATGGTGTGGGGCAGGGAGTGGCCCTGGGGTGGTGCCAGCCCCTGCCAGGGCGGGGCCATCTGCAGAGCCAGGAAAGCTACAATGGTGAGGGAGAAGGAGAGGACTGAAGCAGAAGGATTTTGCTGGTGCTCGGGCTCACTTTCTCCCCTTGAAAGGAGCAGCAGTTATGTTCTTACCATCCCGCCTCAGTTCACGTTCATGATCAGGATGTGACTGAGTGTGCATATGTGTGTTTGCACTTGTGGCTCATGTACCATTGCATATGTGTGACTATCTGGATGTGTTTGTGACAAAATGGTGTAAATGAGAGACAGAGAGAGAAGTGTATGTGTGTGTGTGCATGTATGTACACGCATGTGTACATGTGCACATGTGTCTTTGGGTTGAGAGCATATGTGTGGCTGTGGGTGAGCAAGGTGAGCGTGTGTATGAGTGTGGGTGTGTATGCTGCATGATGGGTGCATGTGTGCATGCCAAGTGTGTGTTGGTGCAGCTGCTGGAGAGGAGGTTACAGACAGAGGTGGCTGCCTTGAGCTGGCTGTGTCTACGGCTCTGGTGTAGCAATGAGCCTATCACACAGTAGGCCTATACCATATTATGGTGAAATAAATGCTTGGTGGGAGTCAGTGAGAGGCTCCTGGACTTTTAGAGGAGGCCTGTAAAGTTAACAAATTTCTAGTCAGGGGGCAATCATGGACACTTACACGGTGTTTTCCAGTTCCCCAAGCCCTTCACCTGAGTCCTCTTGTTTGGGTCTTTTCACCAAACCTGAGGGATTTAACCCCATTTTACTGATGAGAGAGTGGAGGCTCACTTTTCCAAGGTCCCACCAGGGCCTGGGGCAGAGCCAGGGCCATGACAGCCCCCCTGCTGCAAAACCTGTAAAACCCTGCTGTTTCCCCTTCCCTGGGCACAGGAGCTGCTGAGAGTGTCCCTGATGGTGCAGATTTTCGCTATTATTTGTGTTGGGTAAGAGTGTCCGTGGGCAGTCGGCATCTCCAGGGAAACCACAGTGAACACTCTTTCTCTAACCCATCCCTCCTCTCAGTTGTTCCGCCGTTCCCTGCGTCCCCTGCACTGTAGCCCTGTGCCTAACTGGGTAACTCAGAGCCAGCCCCTGCCCTCTATGGCCCTCATTTCTTCATTTGCAGGTGGGAGTGGTGCTGAAGACTAAGTGGAATGACAGATGGAGATGACTGGCACCTAGTAGGTGCTCAGGAAATACTGGTTTCTAAGAGGAGCCTGGCTCTTTCCCCTGCAGCCCCAGCCACTGCAGCTCTTTCTTGCTCCTTCTCCCGAGTCTCACAGATCGCCTGGGAAATATCTCTGACCTACTGTTTCCCAGCCAGCTCACTTGCTGCTTCCACATGCTGAATCCCACATCCTCAGGCCTTACTGGAGCCAGAGGCCCATCCTGCCCACCCTCCAGTGTCTAGCAAGACCCACCCCTAAGGCACAAAGGACAGAGAGGTGCCTGTCCCATGGGCTATGAAACCTGTTAGGGAAAAGTTCTCTCCCAGCGTCTCAGCCTAGAGAATCCTGTCTTCCTTTGCTGGGCTGTCTTGGTTGGCCCTTCCCCACATTGGGACTCAGTTTCCCCATCTCTACAAGGGTGTGGTTACTCCATCTATAGCTCAGACCCCACGGGTCCCTATGGCTCTGATGAAACGCCCCCGGACTAATGGGTTTTTCTGCACACAGTTCAGGTGCTTTGGCCTTTGCCTTCAGTGAGCCGGCCCCACTATCTATCCGGTGAGGCCATTTGCCCTGCTCTGCTAGGACGAGGTCGGACTCCAGAAGGCCTGGGCGTGAGCTTCCCCTCTGTCTGTGCATGCTGGTTTGGGTTCTCTGAGCCTCACTTCCTCATCTGTCAAATGGGGAGAGTGATAAGGACCCTGCCCACCTCCCAGCACCAAGCCAGGTGAGGGGAGTAAAGCCCTGCAGAGACTCTGAAGGGTCGCAGAGAAACAGCAGATGGCAAGCTGGTCACAACGCGGAGGTGAAGTGCATGGTGGGTGAGGGCGTGAGTCCCCAACCATGATGCTGGGATTTGAAAGTGGCTTTTCAACCCCAGCTGCACGCCCTGGGCAGCCTCTCATTTGTGGAGTGGGGGAATAGTGGAAATCGGGCTTGGGGGGCTGTGGTGAGGATTAACTGAGGCATCTGTGCATGAGCGCCGAGAGCCATGCTTGGCCTCATCAGCACGCAGTCACTGCCACTGTGTTCCTGTTCCAGCATTGTCCTGGGTGCCTGACACCTGTCACTCCCATCTGACCTCTTCTGACCTTCATCCTGAGGGCCCTGCCACCCTCTGCCTGCAGAAGAATGCACCTTCCAGGTTTGGCATCCCACCCTCTCCTCACAAGCCAAACTCACCCAGGCTCCCCATTTTCATGTGGCACTGCCCACCTGGCCAGCCCTCCCCATCCTAGTGGTCTAAGGCCAAACCATTACTCATACAATAAGCACTTACTGAGTGCCTGCTATGTACCAGGCCCTGTTTCCAGCATGGAAGGGCAGCCTTGTTGGTGCTGCCTGTCCAGCACTGAGAGCTTGTCCTGGAGCTGAACAGGGTGCAGAAGGGTAAAGGAACCAGGGCCACCTTCCCGAATGACAAAACCTCTGACACTCTGTCCCCAAAAGTGCCCAATAGTGCTCTGCAGAGCCCTGGGAACCATAACTGGGAGGGGGTGGTCAGAGCCCAGGGGCTCCAGGACCCCCACTCCTACTCCCACCCATGCATCTTACACACTGGAATTCTGCAAGCTGTTTTATAAAACAAACTCTGCAATTAGAGGAGGGTTGAGAAGCACCACTCAAATCCAACCCTTCTCAGCAGACAGGAAAATTGAGACCCAGAGGGACTCGGCCAAAGTCACTCCTAGATTTTGAGTCATCCAACTTCTAATGTTCTTCCCATAGCATCCTCGGAACTCTTTTTCGGGCCTGTACCCTCTGGCCCCTGGTATCCAGTGGCCCAAGCTGAGCCTCTGACATGTCCATCAAATATAGGTCAGCCCTGAGAGCCTCAGACCCTGGTGGACACCTTTCCCCTGCCAGTCCCACACTCTCAATCGATTAATAACGACATATTAGAGACGGTAGCACAAATTAATTTCTGAATCATGCCATTAGTGAGTAATTAATTTCTTTGCTCTGGGAAATGAAGATATCCCTGGCGAGCATGTTATCTAAATCTATAAAAGAGGAGAAATGCTGAACGGGCAACTCCATTAATGCAAACATTGATTTTCTTTTTGGCCATTTCCCCCTCTCTTGTGTGAGAGTTTTCCCCCGATTTCTATACTCCTACTTTTTGGGAGGGCAGCATGTGTTTTTCCAAGGAAGGGTGGGGGCCCTTGGAGAGGGGGAGGGCTGCCTCTTGATACCTTCGGCAGCAATCAAAAGACCGTGTCTGCTTACTGCAGCCAAATAATGTCCTTATTGGATGCTATTAAGGATACGGTTGCCATAGAAACCCAGGATCTCGACCCACCAGGTTCGGGAGCCAAACCTGGAATGTGCATTCTTCTGCAAGCTGCTGGAGGTCTAGGAGCGATGGGAGGAGAGAGGTGGCTGAGCTGGGAGGTTGTGCTGTGGTCTTCCATACCAGCCTCTCCATTAGATTGCAGCTGCCTACTCTAGAAAGTCCTCCAGGATTAGCATATCTCCATGTTTCCCCCACTCTCCCCGATCTGGTAGCTGGCACACTTCCCAGCTGGCCTGACTTAAGACCCCTTGGACTGTCTAACACATTCCTATCTATGTGACTCTGGGCGAATTGCTTAGCCTTTCTGTGCCCCGTTTCTTCCTCTCTAAAAAGGCGATAATAGTCCCTTTTTTTAGACTGATTATGAGAATTTAATGAGATAATGAATGTAAAGCACTTAGCACAGTGTCTGGTCTGGGGTGAGTGCTTGATCAATGAGAGATATTATTACCATGGCAAGTGGAGGGTGGAGGGTCCGTCAGGGGACAGGAGCAAAATCTGGAGTCTGGTCTGATTCAGATCTGAGGCTTGCTTCTGCCTGGCTGTGTCCCTGGGCAAGTGGCAGTCTCTGTGATCCTTGGCTTGTCTTTTAGATGGAGATGAGGATGCTGATGGTACAAGCGGGATGACCATGCCTCTCAGTGTTCTAGATGGTCCCTGTCTACACCTATTGTCCAGTGTACTTATTCACAGCACACACAGACACTTGTTGGATGCCTGTTACCCACAAGGGGACCCAGGGTGTTAGGCTCAGAGGAGGTCCCAGGCTACCTGTCCCTTACTACCGATGTTGCTGCAGCCTCAGCTGTCTGGGTTGGGCCAGGAAGTCACCTCATTAGCTCAGATTCCAGGCCCCCCAGGGCAACCTCATGCAGGCCTCTGCTCTGAGGTCAAAGGAACAAAAGGAGAGACAAGGGCTGTTCACCCCCTGCCTGGCTCCAGACACCAGCTCCTGCAGGATATCATGGCCCCTTGACCCAGTCAACCCCAATTAGTGCCCTGGGAGAAAGACCTGGCAGAGGCCTCCCGGCTATGGCTTCCTGGGGCTCCCTGCACACCTCATCCCATTCAGGTGTGGGTGTCAGCCGTGACCTAGGGGGCCTGGCTGCGCCCAAGGCCTTGCCCGTCCCCCAGTTCATTAGGACCAAGGATGTTCAGATACATGCTAGCCTCGTGATGGTTCACCATCTGGCCACCTGTCACTAACCAGAACCTCGGGCTCCTTATCTGTGAAATGGGTGAAATAATCCCTGCCTCACTTGTTGGATTGAATTTCATGATACACGAGAAAGGGCTTTGTAAACTCTAGAGTGATGTACACCCCATGAATTGTGGGTCTCATCGAGGGACTCCTAAAGCAGATGTCTGTGAGGCCAGCCCTGAAACTGTGCCAGTTTCTTTTTAGACCCTTGGCTTCCGTGATGACAGTCAAGTTTCCATGGGAACAACATAACTCCACCCATTCACACGTGTGTGAGCAGAGAGGTCCCTCAGAGGCCATGGAAGCTCACGTTGCTGTCTTGGCTCTGCTCTCAGCCTGCTGGGGGACTTAAGGCCAGTTGCCTCAGTTTCCCCATCTGTCGCAGGGCGTGCTGATGCCAACTCTGTCTCTCTCACAGCTCCCTGTAAGTAACTGGAGAAGGGGTGAGGTTGCTCATTACATGGCAGAGACAGGTGGGGAATACAAGCAGGTACTCCTGAGCTGGAAGGACTTTCCCAGCTCTGGGGGCTTTGGCCAAGTTACCTCATCTCTCTATGCCTCAGTTTCCTCCATGGCCAAATGACTTTGTAATATCTATCCTATAGGCTGTGAGAATTAGCAGTAAATTATGTGAAGTGCCTGGCTCACAGTCAGGACTTGGCAAGTGGTAACTACTGCTGTTATTATTATTTTCACACTGGCAAGGTTAAAACATTACCCAAATGAGGGACATCATTTTTGTTTTTCACACAAGAGCTGTGCACCTGGGGGCCGTTTTGATTTGAGTTTAGTGCGCTGGATAGGAAGCACAGAAAGCCTGGCCTGAGCTCTTAACTAATGTCCTGCCTCCCTTGTCCCCACTGAGCAGGGAAGGCCTGAAGTGCAAGGTGATGAGGTCAGGGAGAGAAGGAGGTAGGAAGGCCAGCTCTTGGCTTCATGTTCCCTTTCCCCTAAATGAGAATAAGTTTCCCTAGGAAAGCGGACCCGCATTCATGAGTAGACAGGTGAGCTGAGCAGACCCACTACCCTCAGTCAGTGACATATTCTTTATTCATAGTGGTGGAATGTGGTGGTGGCTCCTCAGGGAGTTCCAGGGTCCTAGGAATTACCCCAAGGGACACATTAAATTTTCAGATGTAAGCACTGGCAGTTCTCAGACCCTCACAAACCCCCTTCCCTGGGTCCCAGGGCAGGATGAGAAGGAGCAGAGGCAGAACAGGGCCTGTGACCTGTGGCCTGCTCAAGGTGTGAGTGCAGGGACTGGAACTAACTGAATTGGTCACAAGGGGATTACAGATGGGCAGGGGCTCCTTGGGGGCCTGGTGTTCAGGCTAGCCTGGTGGGGGCTGTTTGAGAGGGGTCACAGGGTCAGAGAACCTCAATGACTGCCCCTCCTCTCTAAGCCACCCACCCTGCCCAAGCGGCACCCTGGAGTTGGAGGCTGACAGCAGGCAGGCTGGGGGAGAATGGCCCTAGAGTAGTGGCCTGCAGGCTCCTGATGAGCTGCTGCCAAGGAGGCTTTGGCTGAGCCAGTGTGGCGGGGGCTGCGGGGGAGAGCAGGGCTCATGGCCTTGGAAACACTGTGCATCTTAGCAGGTTCTCCTGCACTTCTTAGCTGTAGGACCTTGGGCACTCAATCAAGTCAATCAACCTCTCTGCACCTCAGTTTCCTCATCTATAAAATGGGGGCCAGTAGCAACTACATCATGCCGTATTAACTTTATCATAGAACTATGGTGAGTATTTGATAGAATTATGTGTATAAAATGCCTTGCACAATACGCAGCACAGAGCAACTTAGAGAAATACTGTGAGGACTTAAAAAAAAAAGATCCTTTAAGAGCACCCAGGTCAGTGTTTGCCAGAAAAGGGCCAAACCTATTTTGGCTTCAATACTCTAGGTTTCAGAGAATAAACCAGGCTTGTGCTCTGATATAATTTTGGATATATTTCCCCTCCAAATCTCATGTTGAAATTTCATACCTAATGTTGGAGGTGGGGCCTAATGGGACCTGTTTGGGTTATGGGATGGGGGCTGGGTCCCTCCCAAATGCCTTGGTGCCATCCGTGTAGTAATGAGTGGGTTTTCATGCTATTCATTCCTGGGAGAACTCACTGTGGAAAGGAGTCTGGCACCTCCCTCTCCTCTCTCTTGCTTCCTTCCTCTCACCATGTGATGCCGACTCCCCTTCACTTTCTGCCATGAGTGGAAGCTTCCTGAGGCCTCATCAGGAGTAGGTGCTGGTGCCATACTTCTTATACAACCTGCAGAACCATAAGCCAACTTTATCTATTTCATTATAAATTACTCAGCTGTAGGTGTTCCCTTATAGCAATACAAACAAACTAAGACAGGCTCCAAGGAAACCTGAGTGGGGAGGAGGGAGTGGGCAGGGGTTAAAGAGGGAGGCTGTGTGGAGAAGGATAGGCTTGCATGGCTTTTTCCTGGTCATGCCCAGATTTCTTCCCCTCCAATATGTCCAGGTTTTAGGAGGAGAGGGTGTCTTCTGCTGGCAGAGGTGTGGCAGATGGAAAGGACTACAATAAGGAAAGAGACAACACCATTTCCAGCCATGTTAGAGTTACTGAGTTGCTGAGACGGGACTTACCCTCTCCCCATAAATACCTACAGAACCAGACAAAATATGTGAAACAACTATTTTCAGACATTGACAGTAGGTAACTGTTGACTGTGATTGTTGGGATGAAGGAAACAAATTAGGTGGACCCTGTGATCACTCCTGCCTGGAGGCACTATTCCAACTGCACCGTAAGGAGGAGGGGCCCAAGGAGAGCTCAGTGAACTCTCTCAGTTGAGGGGATGGATTGGCATTGGATCAGGCTGAGGCAGCTGGAATTTGTGGAGCAGAGAACGGATACAAGGAAGCTATGCAGAGAAAGGATTTTGGAAATCTCCATAGGAATTCCCCAGATTCTGTTGCCAAGTCCTAAGACATGGCTATTTAGGGTAAAACTCCACAAGCCTAGCAAAGAGTGACCAGGGAGCTATAAACTGAGCATTTCCCCAAATTTATAAAGGCATGGAAGACCTTCAGGTTCTGACCAGTCAGAATGGAGAGTCCCCAGGAGGATAATGCCTTAGTAATAGGCCTCAACAAGTTCAAGGGGCAGAGTACTCTAAACTCATCCTGAGTGAATTTAACAAGACTTTAGAGGATTAAAAGTCTTCTGTAATAGAGGATCTGTAAGTAACCTAACTGCATGTTAAAACAAAGTCCAACACTTTTTTAAAACTACAACAAGATTAGCACTCTGCAACGTCCAACATTCAATAAAAAAAAACAGCGTCCAGCATTCAATAAAAAATACTTGACACATATATGGGAACATTCTCAACTCATTTTATGAGGAAAGTAGTATCCTGACACCAAAACAGATAACAGATAAACGTGTTATAAGTGTAAGAAAAATTTAGACCAATATCCCTCAAGAAAATAGATTCAAAAATCCTTTACAAAATTTTAGCCAGTTGAATTTTAAATTCTATTAAACATCATGAGCAAGTGGGGCTTATCCTAAGAAATGCAGATTTGGTTCACCATCTGCAAAATCAATCTATATAATTAACTGTATCAAGAAATTAAACTAGAAAAACCATATGATAATTTCAACAGATACAGAAAAAGCATTTGACAAAATTTACCATTCATCCATGATAAATATTCTTAGCAACCCAGGAATAGAAGAGAATTTCTTCAACCTGGTAAGGATGTAATATAATTAATAATGATAAACTTATGCTTTCCCCATAAGATCAGGACAAGACAAGAATGTTCACTCATACAAATCCTATTTAACATTGTACTGGAAGATCTGCCAGTGCAATATGGCAAGAAAAAGAACTAAAAGCACCCAGATTGGAAAGGAATTTAAAGAACTGTCTTTATTTGCAGATGACATAAGTGTCTACATATAAAATCCCAACAGAATGTACCAAAAAACTACTAGAACATATGAATTTAGCAAGGCTTCAGGATAAAAGGTTAATATACAAAATTTAATTGTATTTATGTGTACTAGCAATGAACAATTAGAAACTGTAATTTAAAAAAATCCATTTACAATAGTATGAAAATGTGAAACACTTGGGGATCAATCCAACAAAATATGTGTAAGATTTATGTGCTAAAAACTACAAAATAGATGAGAGAAATCAAAGAAGATCTAAATAAGTGGAGAGATATAAAATATTGTTTATGGATCAGAAGACTGAATATGGTTAAGCAGTTAATTTTTCCCATATTATTTATAAGTCTCATGTAATCCTAATACAAATTTCAGCATACTTTCTTATAAATATTGACAGGGTGATTCCAAAATGTATACGGAAATAAAATAACTTGAAATACGCAAACCTATTTTAAAAAAGAACAAAGTTGGACAACCCATACTACCATTTTCAAAACTTGCCAAATAATCACCATAATCATGACAAATAGTTAAATGAAATAAAATAGAGACCAGTATTAGACCCACACATATGTGGTCAATTAATTTTTGACAAAAGTGCCAGATGATTCAATGGAGACGAGATCATCTTTTTAATAAATTATGCTATAACAATTAGTCATCCATAAACAAAAATGAAACACTGACTCTTACCTCACACCATACACAAAGATTAATTCCAAATGGATCATTGACTTAAATGCAATATGTGAAACTACAAAATTACTAGAAGATAATATGGGAGAAAATCTTTATGACCTTGGGTTAGGCAAAGATTTATTAGATTAGACACAGAAAGCACAAACAATAAGAGAACATTTTGATTAAATTGGAATTCATGAAATTTTAAACTTCTTGTCTTGGAAAGACTAGTAAGAAAGTGAAAAGATGGCTGTAGATTTGGAGAAAACATCTGTAAAGGATAAAGAACTTGCACATAAAATATATAAAGAAACTTCACAACTCAATAATAAGAAAGTAAATAACATTTTTTAAAATGGGCAAAATATTTGGATGTTCACTAAAGAAGGGACACAGATGGCAAATACATAAGTAAAGGATGTTTAACATCATTTGTTACCAGAGAAATGAAAATTAAACTGCAGTGAAATCCCACTATTCACTTATTAAAACAGCTAATTTTAAAACAACGACAAAAGCTGGAGAGAATGCAGAGTAACTGGAATTCTCATATTGCTAGTAGGGATGCAAAATAGTACAAATACTTTAGAAAGCAGATACAGCTTTTAAAAATAATGTTAAATAAATAACTTGTCATATGATCCAACAATCCTACTCCTAAATATTTACCCAAGAAAAATGAAAACATGTTCATGAAAAGACCTGCACATGAATTTTTACATCAGCATTATTTCTAGTCACTGAAACTAGAAACAGTAAAATGGGTACGGTTCATTCTATATATTCATATAATGGAATACTACTCAGCAGTGAAAAGGACTGGATTGATACATATGACAACACAGATAAATCTAAAAAATCATTATGTTGAATGAAAGAAGCCAAACCCCAAAGGGTTCACATGTACGATTCCATTTAGATGAAATTCTAGAATAGGCAACAACAAATCTAAAGCAGATCAGTGGTCACCTGTGGCCAAAGTCAAGAGAATTTCAAAGAGGCAGGAGGAAATTTGGGGGCTGAGGGAAACATTTTACCTCTTGGCTGTGATTTTGACCTTTGTTAGACTCATGAGCTGCCCACTTAAAATGGATGCCCTTGCTTAGATGTAGATTGTACTTCAATAAAGTTGATTAACATGAAAGGAAACGGCCACCGGTGAGCATCTACCAAGAGCCACGCGCTGTGCAAGGTGCATTCAAAGATATTCGAATATATCATCTTCAACATTGTAAGGATCTTCTTAAAGCTGAGAAAGCTCAGGAGCAGAATTTGAGTGACTTTCTCAGGAGCACACAGCTGGAATGTTGGGGCTGAGCTCAAATCTGTGTTTCAGGATTGGGGATTGCCTCTCTCCATTGCTCAAAAGCCTCTTCACTTGGGGATAAAGGGTACGGGGGAGAAACTACAGTTTAAGTTCCTTGTGTTTACTTTCACCTCTGATGCATAAGCAGGAGTGACATATTATTAGCCCTCAAACACGGTGCCACATCCGGACAACAACACCAACGAAGCAGCAAGGAGAGGATGGGGTCTTTGGTGCCAGGAAAGGGCATCACCCATGTTCCTGCAGAATTGTGGGGCATGTGCTGTCACTCTGGGACTCAGTTTCCCCATCTTTAAAATGACATTCTCCATCCTGGGTCTCCTGTCCTTACTTGGGGGCTATTCTCCTCTCCACTTTTTCTCTCCCCTAGTATCCTCTCTAGTACCTTATCTGCTGCTAGATTGGAAGTAAGGGAGTAGACAAGCGAGGAAGGGAAGAATCCCTTCTACCCTTTGTTTCTCGGTGCCTGGGGTGTAAGCCCAAAGCTGACAGTAAGAGGCTGTGACAGGACCTGGCCAGGGTGATGATTGCTGACTATGATGAGTCACCAGAGCACAGCCGCAGAGGCACTGGGGCCAGATGTTTTTGGCAAGCAGGCACAAGAGGAGGGACTCTCAGGTGGCTGGGGACCACAAAGGCCTTCTAATTGAGGCCCCAATTAATGGTGAAATCTCTCCAACAACATGTCAGACAAGCCTCTGCTTGATCAGCTCTAGAAACAGGGAGCTCACTCCTCTTGAAGCAGCCTGTTCCATGTGGGATAGATCTAATGGGTAAATAGGTCTCCTCTTCGCATCTGTCAGGATCCCAGCAGAAAACAGACAGCCTTTGAGGAGTCCTTTAATACAGGGACTTTTTGCACAGGGTTGTAGGAGAGTGTGTGGACACTCCCAGAGTAGGGAGTGCCTGAGCTGGGACAATAAAAAATGACAGGCTGACAGGCTTTTGGCTACTGCGTAGACAGTGGGAAGCCACGAGGTGTTTTCAAGGGAGGGCATGCTACAGTGAAGTCTGTTTTATAAAGATCACTGTGACTTTACTGCAAAGGAGAGGCTGCTGGGGAGCTGGAGTCAGGGGCAGAGCAGAGGCTGCATGGGCAGGTCAGATGGAAGATGGTGCGGGCAGGACTGGGACTGTGAAGGTGATGAGGAGGAGAGGAGGGATGTGAGAGCTTCTGAGGAGCCAAAGGATTTTGGTGAGATTACTTATGGGGGTTGGAGAGGGATTGGAGTGAGGCTCCAGTAAGAGGGAAGAAGGCTGGACCCAAATTGGAATATGATTTGGCAGAGAGAAGTGGCCTTTCTGAAGGGAGAGCTGGGGGAATGCCAAGGAGGACCCTCTCATAGACCAAGCCTCCTGCATGGCTCACATCCTCAAAGCCCTGGTTCCTGCCTCCAACACTGGACCCAGGAAGCTGTGCTTTGGGAGAATTAACCCAGTGGTATATTGGAGCTGGCTTACACCAGTTCACAAGGACCAATTATGCACATCTCTTCTCCACAGCATGCTTGGTAATGTCATGTCGGTAGCTTGAAATTATCCATGGTAAGAATATTTACACCATGGGAATTGGCAAACACTACAAACCAGGGCACTTTCATTCCCCACCCCCACCACCATGCCAGTTGTTAAACAAGTTTCCGTATACCACTGAAGTCAGAGAGCAGGAGCAGCTGTACCTAGTACCCCAGGCCGCTAGGTCCTTTTCCAGGCAAATATCTGCCCATCTGAGGCCAGACAAAGCTGCACTAGCTGCCTACCCAGAAGAATGTCAAGGTAAACTGGTTTGTATGTTGGGAGCCATTGCAGCTGTGGAGAAGGGTGGGGGTTTTCCCGCAAACTTTTCAGGCTTTGGGACACTCTGTCTTCCCAGCCCTCCAGTGCATTCTCACATAGTCTTCTATGTGATAGACTGGAAGAAGCTGGAAGAAGTTGGGGGTGGATAGCTGGAAGAAGTTGGGGGTGGGCATTCTTGCCCTTTTACATTGGGAAAAATGAAAACTTCAGAGGTCAGGTGATTTGTGTGATATCACACAGGGGCATTCAATCCTGTGTTTTGAAACCACCACCCTACTGAAGAAATTGCACATTTCCAGCACCCCAGGTTTCTCTCCTGCCTATCCCTGACATTTCCCTTCCTATAAAATAAGCCACTATTCTGACTTCTATCACCTTACTTTAGTTTAGTCTGATTTAGAACTTTCTATAATTGGAATCATAAACTGTAGTATGCTGTCTCCTATGTCTCTTTCTTTCCCTGAGCACTGTCTGTGCGATTCATTAGTGATGTGGGCAGCAGCAGCTCATTTTCACTGCTGTGTAGTATTCCACAATTTATCCACTCTTGTGTCTATTGACATGACCTATTTCCAGTTTTTAGCTATTATGCATAGTGTTGCTCTGAACATTCCAATACATATATTTTGAAGACCATCTGCATGCATTTATGTTGAGTGTATATCCAGGAGTGGCATTGTTGGGTTTGGGATGGTTTAATGCAATTTTGATGCAACAGAGGGTTTTTGAATCCCTTTGGTATGTAAGTTCCTGAATGACACTCCCTGGGCTGGATAAGATTTCTTCTCTCAAGGGCCTAGGGTGTGTGTGTGTGTTTGTGGAGAGGGAGTAGTAGACACATTCAGCAGAACTCAGATTGAATATGAAGGTGCTGCCAGAGAGGAGGAACAGAGCCTTGGGGGTTCATGGTGAAGGGATGGCCTCTCTGTGTGGGGAACCAGCAGATCAGGAGGATGTGGCCTTTGAAGGGCTTGGGAAAGACTTGAGTCCACAGAGGTGGAGGGAGGGTCTTCTAGGAAGGGGATTGCAGGGCAAGCGGGGGAGGTGGGGAAACAGGTACCTGGAGAAGAGCAGGTGTTCCCTCTTGACCAGAGGGCTGGATTCCGTGCGGGGGCAGCAGCAGTTAGTGGTTGGGGCATGATCACTGATCACAAAGGTCTTGAACATAGGTCTGGGAGTTTAGGCTTTTGTCCTTAGGGCCCTGGGAAACCACTGAAGGCCTCCAAAAGGGGCAGTATGTGGGAGAAAATCTTGTGTGTCTATGTATGTATGTGGGGGTGCTGGATTCATAGAGGGGAATCCACAAAGTTTAAACTCAGAAATGAGGAGAGAGGGGAGAGAAGGGGGAAATAAGACTGAGTGGAGGAAGGTGGCTCATATGAGGGAGAAGCCCTAGGTGGGGACGAGAGCTCCTCTGTCCAAACCTCCTTTCCCAGATCCCCTCCCTCTGCAGGGGGACACATGAGCCTGAAGCACCTAGTGGCCCCCCAAAAGGCCACTTACCAGAGGAGCCAGACAAGGCCCCTGCCACCCAGAATTGCAGCCTCCCTGAGGCAGGAGGAGGGACCGTGGGCAGCCTTCACTTCCCTCCAGTGTCCCATTCAATGCTTAGTCTGGGATTCCTTTGATAGTTGTTCCTTCCCTGAGGGAGCAAGGTCCCTGGACCCATTGCCAAGGTGAGGAAATTGAGGCAGAGCCATAAGAAGACTCTGAGGAATGTGTGAGGAGTTGGGAGACTAGCTGTCATTTCTCTGCATCTTCCCACCAAGCTCAGGACCTCTTCCGTGTGGGGAAGGAGAAGCAGGTGGGAAAGAGAGCCGAGAGATGAAGCCCCTCCTCGAAGACTTTGTGAAGGGCCTCCCCTGCCTCCTCACCTGCTGCTCTGCTCTGAGGCCTGAGGCCTCGCTGCAGGCATTCCACTGCTTTGCTGAAGGTGCCAATTCTTCTGGGGTGCGGTGGGAGGGGGGTCGGTGGAGGGGAAGCTGGAGGGGCTGCATCAAAATCTGAAGGCGGGGCCCACATCCCAGTCTGTCTTCCCCTGGCTGGGGGACCCTGGTGAGTCCCCTGCTCCCTGGCCTCAGGTCCCCATCTGTTCACAGGGGGCAGCACTGACTGATCTCGGGAGACCTCGCCTCCCGCAGTCCCTGCCAGGCCTCCCTGGGGGTGGGCCTCAGGATGACTGCAGGGATGATGGATGGGAGGAGGCCATAAGGAGCCGAGAGCGCCAGACAAGTGCGAGGGAAATGAGTCGTCACCCCTCTACTTAGTGTACTTTTCAGCAGCCTGGCAATTTATTACTGGCATTATTATTAATGACATTAATAATGAGGCCAACGACACCATTCGTGGCTTGTATCACACTTTTGTTTTCCTCCGAAACACACTTCTCCATGGTCCTCACCCCTCTTTGTGAGTGTGACATTTGACATCCAAATGGGTAAACTGAGGCAGAGAGCTGCTGTGTCTGATTAACCAAGGCCAGCGAGTGAGTCACTGGGGAGGGGAGGGGAGCTCTGTCAGTTCCAAGCCCAGTATTTTTAGCTCCAGACCAGGCTGCCTGCTTTCACCCCTCTTGTGTGATTCTAAGCTTTTCTTGTGTATCCCACCAGCACCTGGGCTTAACCTAAGGAGCACGGAGCGGGGCGGCTGAGAAGTTTGAGTTGAAACCACCTTCTCCACCTGCTAGCTACATGACCATGGGTAAGCTGCACCTCCCAGCCTCAGTTTCCCCATTTGCCACGTTGGGGTGCCTAATCATCCCAGCAGGTGAGAGTTGAGGACGTTGGTGGAAGTAGCAGCTTGGGGTCCGGCACGTTGTCCAGGCTCCTGCACTGCACCTAAGTGTCCCCCTCAGGTCAGAACTTGGTAGGTGGGGAGGAGGATATCTTTTTCTGCTTGGCCTGGCTGGAAAATCCTCTGTGGCCTCCAGTGCCAATTTTCCCAAAATTGCCCTTTGTGCGTGTTAGTGTGTGTGTGTTTCTGTGTGTGCACTATCTGGCCGAGGCCAGGGATGAAGTATTATTCTACAATAAAGGTCGCTAGGCAACAGGTGGTGGTATGACAGGCCAACATGTCACCACTGCCACCACCTCCCGCCCCTGCCACAAGCTGAATGATGAGAAAATCAAAGGCTGACCTTCTCCTCCGCAGCTGGTCCCCAGCTCCTGTGGCTTTCAGGAAGGAGGAGCCTCCACGCTTGGCACCTGTGGTAACCCAATCCTGGTTGCCCATCCCAGCAGATGAGTGCCACAGAGTTCAGTCCCTGACTTCCACTCCTCTGCGCCCATTTCTTCTTGCCCCTTCCCTACCCTGAGCACCACTTGCTGGGGCACCCATCCCTGCTGGCAGTCCTCCAGGACTATCTTCCCAGACTTGGGTGGAGGCCTTGCCTGGAGGGGCCCCTGCCAGTCTCTCTGTTCTTCAGGGCTCGCCCTCCCAGTGGCCTGTGCACCAGCTACTCTGTCACTGGAGGCTCCCAATGGCCTCATCCTTCCTCCTGCCACTGGGCACTTCCCGTGCTATTCCCATCTCCCCACACTTCATCCCTCCACTCTTTATCATTTATCTCTCATCGCAAATGTCATTTTTTCTTGGACACTTTTCCCGGCCCCTCTCTACAGGCCAGATCATTTCCCACTCCCCCTCTGACGTTCCGATAGCTTTCGTGCTTCCTCAGAGCCCCATGGAAATCTGTTTGCACGAATGTATTTATTCAGTAATGGTTTCTTTAATGCCTGCCTCCCTCAGAGGGTAAGCTCCATGCCAGCTCACTGTCTGCGCAAGTGGAAGGAGTGCCCAGCGTTTAGCACAGTGCGCAGCCACGGGAGGTACTCATCTGGTCCACCAATGAGTGGGTCCATGAATGAATGTGGCCAGTATCACTGCTTCTGCTCCTCAACTTGGAAACTGAGGAATAATGAGGTGGTATCACCCAGCCAAAATCCCACTTATCAGAACCAGAAAATCACTCGTGGTGATACCTGGTTCTGCTCCCCATGTGGGGACAGGATCCTTATTCGGGGCAGCCAATCACATGCTTCCAATGACGGTGTTATACTCCCTTAAAGGGCAGCAAGGGAAGCCAGTAGGAGTCCTTATGTTGCTCCAGACAACAGTCTGTGACGTAGAAATGTCCCTAACGCTTCTCCTGCCCTGTGCTAAATTACTGGGACCAGGAAGACACTAGAGCAGACATCTGGCAGCCCTGGCTAACTGAGAGGCCCAACTCTAAGCTCGGCAGAGCGGAGGCTGTGAGGACTCCCCCCAGACTCACTTTTTCCTCTATGCCCATTCCTAATCCTTACATATCTCCCAGTGGTAGTACAGGCCCCACTTCCCCCCCAGGAAACCCTCAGTGCTTTCTCTGTCCTCTGAGTGCTGTAACCTGAGCAGTCTGGGGCTCTCCCAGAGCTCTATGAGCAGAAGGAGATGTAGGGACCCGCTTGCCTGGCCCTCCTCAATTTGATACATGAATTTACGGAGGATCAGAGAGGCCAGGTGACCTACCAAAGTCACACAACTGATTACCTGACTGGGGACAATGATGCAATTTTTAATATTTTGAGTATTTTAAAATTAAAAAAAATTTTTTTACCACTTTGAGGACAAGGGAAAATGAACAACCTCAGGAAATGTGGTAATAGACATCAAAATAATGCATACTTTTTAAAAAGAATGCATGCTTTTGACCCTCAGGATGCAATTTGAGATGGGTGCAAAGATTTACACGCAAGGATGCTCATCAGAGCCTTGTTTATGAGGGCAAAAAACTGGAAACAGCTTAAAGGCCCAACACACAGATTGGTTAAATAAATTATGGGGCATCCATGTGATGGAATACCATGCAGCCATTAAAAATGATGGCCCAGTAAAAGAGTATTTGACGACCTGGGGAAATGTTCACAAGATATTGTTAAAGAAGAAAAAAAAGCAGGCTGCAGAACAGCATGTTCTATATGCCTCTGACTTTGCTAAAACAATTATTAAAAAGCAGAGCCCAGGGCCCCTGAAGTTATTTATGATATTGTTTCACTGCCTCCAAGACATCAGCCTCATTAATTCCTTTCAGTGTGGCTTAGCAGAAAGCATGGGAATTTGGTGTCTGAAGGCCTGATTCTGAGTCTGGGCTGTGCTCCTTATTAACGGGACGACCTTGGAACTCCAGACCTCACTTTCCCTCATCTGTGAAATGGGGATAAGAGGCCTCCATTGGAATAATGTTGCACAAATGATGTTCAAGGATAGTGTGTGCATGCACGAACTGTACAGATATTGAGAATAATGGATATTTTTATTCCTTAATTAAACTTAGGACTCTGTGAGGGCCCCATGAGATGTGACATTCTTCCCTGTCACTCTGCAGCCAGTGCAGCGCCTCACACACTGCAGCGCACAGGAATATGGGTGGGCCTGCCCCCCACCTCCAGCCTCAGGCCTGTCCTTCTCCCGCTTCGGGTCATCTCTGCCTGCCCGGGGTTGGGCTGAGCATTGCCTGCACACAGAGGGAGAATGCAGCTGTGGGTGATGCTGTGGCTGGGGCTGTCTAGGGTGTTCCCAGCATCCCTGCCTCCCCAGCCCCTGCAGGACCAGGGGAGTGGCCCGATGTGGAGAGTGCACCAGGTGTGGCTCCAGGGCCAAGGCTCAGCCAGAAGGCAACAGGCCTTCAGCACCTCGTATGGACTTTATCTGACTCCTTAGGGAGTCTCAGGGCTGCAGGGGGGCTGCCTGCCTGCCACCTGTGGAGGACTCGGGTCAGGCTGAGGCTGGGCCTGCCCTGTCCTCTCCCTCCACTCCCTCGCAGTGGAGGATGGGCCAGCCACACCTCCTCTCTGCATTTTTGCTTCCTCCATTGCCCACAGGCCCCTCCTGGAGGGGCTGGGGAAATTTTTACCCACTCTCTGAGGGAGGGAAGTGAGCCCCACTGAGGGGAGGTGGCCTATGGTCTCTGAGTTAGGCTGAGTCCCCAGGCCTAGCTCTGCCCCCTGGCCCTCTGGCCATACCCAGCAGCCCCTCGGCGGAGGGAGGGATGTCAAGCCAACAGAGTCAGGAACTTGGGGGGCACTCAGGGAGCAGTCCTGTGCACTCATATTTTTGATTCATCGTTCTCTCTCCACACACTTTGTATGCTTTTGCTCTGTGCAGCTCCAGGCTAGATAGAGGTTGGAATTGTTTGGGGGGAAAGCGGCAGAGGAAGAGACTGATATAATCTTTCAGGTGTATGGGAAGAAAATAATAAAAGTGGCACAGTGTGGTGAGAAGATGCTGTAGGAGGTGCTGTTGGGCCTCACCCATGGCTCCCTTTGCCTGAAGATGGGCTCCTTCCCCACCTGCTGCTGGGTGACCAGCTCTTGCAATTCCAGCGACTTCCTTGGGGTCCAGAGCTGCTGCCCACAGAGAGCCGAAGGTGACAGTCTCTCCTGCTGTCAATGCCTCCTACTTGGCACCTTCCATAAACAGAACAACTTCACTGTGCCATGATTTACTCTCTAAAGGCTCCCAGTGAGTCAGGTCAAGGCCAGGCCTTCCCTAAAACCTTCCCTTCCCTTCCTATCCTGCTCCCTCACCTCCCTCCCATGAGGGCTTTACTGAAGAAGTGCTCCTTCGGAAAATCTTGTGCCCTGAATCCCTGCCTCAGGCTCTGCCTTGAGGGAGCATGTCATGTCGACTCAAACCCTGACATGCCGTAGCTAAATATAACAGGCATAAACACTACACATAGAGGCTCTGCCCTAAATAGAACAGCTTCCAAGCACATTATTTTTAGCGAGAGAAAATAACTTGAACTTACCAGAAAACATACTAAAGACTGGACTGAAAGTGAAATCTAGAAATTTTCTGGTTGTACAAGCCTGGCTGGAGCTAACATACATTCATGGCAGATGCACACGTGACAAAGATTAGGTCTGTGCTGCACTCAGAGAGAACACAAACCAAACTTAGGCATGGCACATTCCAGGCGGTGTCTACTGGACTCCAGCCTGTGGCATAAGCAGTGCTGGTCAAGCCTGTGCCCAGCCTCTGACAGCCCCTTGCGGGGCCAGCACCCCAGAGTCCTTCCCAGATCTTGCTCCTAGAACCCACAGGGAATTCCCCTGGTCACAGGAAATGGCTGGTGGCTCAGGCAGCACCAAGAGCAATGCTTTTGCCCCAATCTCTTCTCATCATCTTTCAAACCTCAGCCTCCTCCAGGAAGCCCACAGAAATGTTCCATCCTCTTAGCTTCTCCCTCCCTGACTGTCACCAGGCTTCAGCTGGCTCCATTATGAGCAGCTGGGAATAGAAGTTGGGACACTTTTTGGCCCCACCTGTGTGCACAGGATGGGCACACAGTAGAAAGCAAATGCTGGAGAAATACACACCTTCAGAGCGGGATGACTTGGGCCATCAGACATGCCCTGAATTCTTAGCCATCCTTCAGGTCACAGGGCAGACATCCTCCCAAATCAGGCATCCTCCTCTGACCACATGTCCAGTGTCTGTTGGTCTGCAGGCTGGAGCTCTGTTAATCCTGCTCTCTGCCCTATCCTAGTGCCCAGGACAGAGCCTGGTACACAGAAGTCAATCAATGCTTATGAAATGGAAGAACATCTTGAGAAGTGGCCCACACTCAGACAAAGGGAGGATACTGCATGCAGACAGGCTTCTTGTCTTCCTCACCTATGCTGGGCTAATGGCATGTGGTGAGAAGATGCTGTAAGGTGAGCCTGCCAGGGCCTCAGGGTGGCAAGGGACAGAGGCTTGCTTAGGTTGCCGCAAGGGGCAAAGTTTATCTGAGGATATCAAGATAAACCTAGTTCAGGATTCCACCTGAACAAGCCCAATAACAGCAGCTATCACTTACTGTGACCATGGACTGTGCACCAGGCATCAGCTAAGCATTTTCTACACACTAGTTTACCATTGAAAAGAATACAAAGGAGCAGTTTTTAATGCTTGACATCTAACCCCCTTCCTGGTGGCCCTTCTGGGACACCAACCCATCCTTACTATGTCAAGTCCTTGGGAGAAGGGCAATTCCAGGTATTCACCGTCAGACACTAAGCAGGGGCAGATCTTTCCTCTTCCCACCCTAGGGACAGTCAGGAGGTGAGCCGGTATCAGACACCCTTCCAGGACTTTGGATACTCAGGAGGTGAAGCTGGGATGGACGGAATGGGTACAGGTGATATCACAGCATTGGTAGGAGTCTTTGTGAGTTGGGGTTCCAGCAGGAAGCATGTGGCACACTCCTAGGGGCTATTGGAGGAGAATTCAATGAGGACAGTGAATTAGTGTATGAGCAGGGCTAAGGAAAACCACCACGGGTGATACAGTACCCTGAGGCTAACAGTGGGAGCTCTCACCACCCCAACCTGAGGGGCAAAGGGAAGGCATGGCTACACCTCTGTAGAGAGAAGCTGTAGGAGCAGCCGCATAGTGGAAGCTATGGCCTTGGTAGAGGGGCCCATCCAAGGAGCTCTTGCCCTTCCTTCTGTGTCCCGCCATGCTCCATCCTCCTAGGACACCTCTTAGGTAGCGGGTGGTGGCAGTGAGTGCACACTGTCTGGCACAAAGTCATTGCTAGTTTGCTGGTTTCTGTTTCTTACATTTTCTTGGAAATCTGTTGATCATTTAAATTTCCCTGTAGCCTTTTAGGAGATCCTGTTTTGCTTGAGTTAGCTAGAGGTGCTTTCTGTTGCTTACAACCACAAACTCTACAAGGCATTATATTAGTCTGTTCTTGCATTGCTCTAAGGAAATACCTGAGACTGGGTAATTTATAAAGAAAAGAGGTGTAATTGGCTCATGGTTCTGCAGGCTGTCCAGGAAGTGTAGCAGCTTCTGCTTCTGGGGAGGCCTCAGGAAGCTTTCTAATTATGGCGGAAGGCAAACAGGGAGTGAGGTGTCTGACATGGTGAGAGCAGGAGCAAGACAGAGAGAGGGAGGAGGTGCTACACACTTTTAAACAACCAGATCTTACGAGAACTCATGACAACAGCAAGAAGGATGATGCTAAACCATTCATGAGAAACTGCTCCCATGATCCCATCACCTCCCACCAGGCCCTACCTCCAGCATTGGGGATTACATTTCAACATGAGGTTTGGGTGGGACACAGATCCAAACCATACCAGGCATGATGGTAGTACTATTCCCTTTAACAAATAGGGAAACTGAAGCGCCCAGAAGTTTTGGTGTGGTCAGATCATACGGGCTGGCAGTGGCCTGCATGAGTCAGGTTGTGAAGGCTGCTCTGGCTGTGCTTAAAGCTCTTAGCATAGAGCAGCTGGGCACATGGGGGTCTAGAAGGCTCTTGGTCCCAGGCAGTGGAGGGCCTGTGTCACCCCACTGTCAGAGGTGTTTAAACCAGAGCAACTCCATCTCGAATAGGGCCTGGGTAAAATAAGGCTAAAACCTGCTGGGTTTCATTCCCAGTAAGTTAGCATTCTAAGTCACAGGATGAGAAAGGGGGTCAACACAAGATGCAGGTCATAAAGATCTTCCTGATAAAACAGGCTGGAGGAAAGAACCCGGCTAAATCCTAACAAAACCAAGATGGCGACAACAGTGGCCTCTGGTTGCCCTCACTGCTACGCTCCCACCAGCACCAAGACAGTTTCCAAATGCCGTGGCAACCTCAGGAAGTTACCCTATATGGTCTAAAAAGGGGAGAAACCCTCAGTTCCAGGAATTGCCCACTCCTTTCCCTGGAAAACTCATGAATAATCCACCCCTTGTTTAGCACACAATCAAGAAATAACAGTAAAAATGGGTAACCAGTAGCCCAGAGGGCTTATCGGAGTAGCCATTCTTTTATTCATTTACTTTCCTAATAAATTTGCTTTTAGTTTACTGTATGGACCCGCCCAGAATTCTTTGTTGTGCAAGATCCAAGAGCCCTCTCTTGGGGTCTGGATCAGGCCCCTTTCTGGTAACACCTTCAGCAAGAGTTTAAGGATTACAGCTCAGCCACACCCACCTTGTCTTTGCTTCTCTCTGCGTCTGGCTGACCACTTTTCTTCCTGTCGCTGACTGTCCAACCACTTGTGGCCCTGGAGCAGCTGGCAGGCAGAGTCATGCCATACCAAATAGGGCCTCGCTCATGGAACAGGCCAGAGCAGGGCTGGGTGGGGAAGGTGACTTGGCAGTTGAGTTTGAATAAACGCGTCACAGTGGTGTTGGGTGGGACTCATGCTGCTGCAAATTAGCGTGAAGGTGGAGGCAGAGCTTACAGGAGTCGGGAGGAAGGAGGCTGCAGGTGGGCCCAAATCAGTCCCACCTTGAGGGAAGGCCTGAAGCTGAGGGTGAGGAACCCCCACACACCTGCCTTTCTCCCCTCCAGCTCAGACAGGGCGCCTCAGCCTGAAAGCTGTGATTTCCTCCCGGGGAGCCTCCCCAACTTCGTACACAGCCCCTAACCTCCCCATCTGGCCCCGACACCCCCATCAATCACTCGGCAAAAATCCCTGGCTTTCTTGCATAAGTATTAGGTGCTTTGTCAGAAATTACCTAAGTTATAATCCAATTACACAATAATTACATTGGGATGGCTTCGTAACTACGGCATTAATTAACTTTGATGGCTCTCATAAATTACTCAGGGGATTGATACAGTGGGAAGAGGGCAGGTGGAGCCCAGTGGGTGGGAAGGTGGGGTTGAGGAATCATTAGTCCTCCCTGAGTCAGGAGGCCCCTGGAGAGTGATGGGGGAGGGGAGAAGGGTCCTTACCTGCCTCCACCGACCCCCAAGTGCAGTGTCAGGGCTGGATGTGACCTTCAAGGTCAATTATCCCAAACTTGCTTCCTCTGTCCAGTGCTTGAGCCCTTACCCTGGCAGTGTAGAAACTCTGGTATAAAAAGCCACTGACCCTTAAGGGGCACGCAGTGTAGAAAGAAACTTGGACTTTGGAGCTTTGCTTTCTCTGAACTTCAGCCTTGCCACTTGGAAATAGGCAGGAGCAGTCTCCTCACGTGATGTCGCGTGGCCTAAGTGTTCAGTGGACGCACACCCCCGAGCCTAGCTCCAGCCAATAGAAATAGGATGTGGGCCTCAGACGTAAAGCACATGGATACTGTTACATTTTCCAGGGGCCCCATTAAACACGTCAAAAGAAACAAACAGGTGAAATTAATTTCTAATAATATGTGCATTTAAACTAATACGTCTAAAATATTATTTCAAAATATATTTAATGTAAAAAAACATTAACAAGATATTTCTCATTCTCTTCTTATACTAAGCCTTTGAGACCTGGTGTGTCACTAAGCACCTCGCAGTCAAGCACCCAGGAACCACATGAGGCTGGGGACAGGCAGATGAGTGCGTGCTTGGCATAAGCTTGACACTCACTACCTGCTAGTCCCCTGTCGTCATTGCTGAAGCCTGTCTGCTTTTGGTCGTGCCTCTTCTCTAGGACAATCTTTCACACTGTGGCTGGGCAGGGTGGGGTGCAGGCGGTAAGTGCTACCCAAATCTCCACCTGCCCAGGCAAAACAGTCCTGGATCCTCAAAGTCTTCTTGGTTGAGCACATCCAAACCATCACCAAATATGGTCTTTAAAACAGCCTGGATGCTACCTCCGCTCCACCTCCACTACTGTGATCCAGGCCACCCCATTTCTCCCTGCATGACCAGGGGAGCCCCTGACCGGCCTCTGGGCTTCCAACCTTCCCCCTCCTACCCACTGCCCACCCTGCATCAACAGCAGCGTCAGTGGGATGGTGCCATGGCCTCCTGTCAAGAAGAGACCATGGCAGGGGTTTGGGTGCAGATGGCTGAGCTGGGCGGTGATCCCAGGAGGTATCATGGAAGTATCTGGAGCGTGAGGAGGGAAAGGAGGAGGAGCTGACGGAAGAGTGTGTTATTGAGGCTGCCGCCATGAGCTGGGGGGTTTGCTTCTGCCAGGTCTCTCAATTAACATACAGAAGGCCTCCAGGGTTGCCCCCGAAGCAGCATGGGCACTGGAGCATTTATCCATGGGCTTGGTCCTGTGTTTGAGGGTGACTGTGCAGGAGCTTGTTCCCCTGCATTTGGGGACTAAGCTCCAGTGCAGGCGCAGGGCCTCCCCCGGTGTCAGAGAAAGCCCTGAGGCTGAACAGGAAGGGTGTGCAGGTGTCCTGAGGATGGACCCCATCAGCATGAGGCCTACCAGGCTGCAGCTGAGATAGCAAGGCCGGGGTGCCGGGTGTCCGCCACACCTTTTATAATTGTTTCCTTCAGAGGCTTTCTGTTGACCTTAGAATGAAATTTAACCTCTTAAGGGCAGCCTTCGAGGCTCTGCCTAATCAGGCCTCTAAATACCTTCTCTCCTTACTCCTCACCACTGTCCCCGCACCCCTACCCTTTGGCCTTCTGTCAGATTCCAGAAAATTCCAAGCTGTTTCCTGCCTCCAGGCCTCTGCACTTGCAGTTCCTTCTGCCTGGAATGCTTTCCCCAGCCTCTTCTCTCTGGATTTCCCTCCCAATATCACCTCCTGAGAGATGACATTTCCCCTGACCTTCCTACTTCCAGCTGCTGTGCCAGCCCTCACTCACTAGCCACGATGTTTTCCACCATTCTTCTTCAATTACTGCACAGTTCTCAGTAATTCCAGAAATAACCTTATTCCAGGGCTTTAAAGCTCTGCATCACCAGACCTATCTCCCACGAAGGCATGGCACTGGTCCCCGTTGTTCAGAGGTGTCCCTAGCACCTGGAGCTGGGCCTGGCATCCAGAATGAGCTCAGAAAGGACTGCCTGCTTAAGTGAGGTCAGTAGGCCTCCTTCTGGCCGCTCCACCTTCCACCTTGGGTGCCTTCTGGGCGGTCTATGTGCCTCTCAGGCAGAGGGGAGCCTGGTCCTGGACCTGAGAGGAGGAGAGTGGGTCTGTCCCCTCCTTGTTCTGGGCACCGTGCCTCTATCTATGCAGCCTGAGGTCCTGCTGGAGCTTCAGCTGCACATCGTCGTGATGACTGGCAGGCACTGGGCTTGGCCGTTACTGCCTCCTACTCTGGGCCTGGGGCTGGGGTTGCAGAGATTGAGGGTATTGACAAGGGGCAGGAGATAGAGAGATGAGTGTACCCCACAGACTGGGTGGGGCAATCAGAGACAAGGGGCAGTTTGCTGAGAGCCAGCTGTGTGTGTGAGGCAGGACTTTCAGGAGTCCCTTGAACTTAGGAGTTGGAGGGTGGGGCTCACAGGGCCACTCCCCTCTGGAATCCAGAGGTCAGACCCCTTCTCAGTCTCTGCTCCCACTTCCATGAGAACAGCCTCTGCCTTCCCTCCATGGCCTAGTTGAAGGTTGAGCTTGGCACCCCTTTGACTTACCCCAAAGAATCTCTTGTCCAGGGGTGTCTGTGAGTTCCACGGGCTTCCCTGGAGATGTAATGGAGGTGACAGCAGTCACCTCCTTCGGCCCACCAGGAAGACTATCCTAAGAGAGACAGACAAGGCCTACTATGGGTTGGTGTGTACAGCAGCTGGGTCTTTCCCTCACAGCTGGTGGGGTATGAACTTGCACAGTGACTTTAGAAAAACTGTCCTGTAAGTTACATATACACAGACCATGAGCCAGGCCTTCCACTCCTGGGCATGCGCTAACAGCAGCGCTATGCAGAATTGTCAAAAATGGGAATGACCCACATACTCTTCCAGGTAGAATAGGTAAGTAAACCGTGAGCTGCTCAGCCAGCGGAATACTCTATGCGATGAGGATAAAAAAGCTGTAGCTACAGTGCAGCAAGCAACATGGCTGAATCTCACAGACAAAATGCTGACTGAAAGAAGCCAGACACGAAATAACACACCTGGATGATTCTGTTTCTGCGACCTAAGAGGCAAAGACGATCTCTGCGGTGGTTGCTTTGCGGGGAGGTAGTTTCCTGGGAGAGGCATGCAAATCCCGCAGTGTCCTGTGTCTGACCTGGAAGTTTGCTCTGCGCATCTTCACCTTGAGATGATCCGTTGAACAGTGGCAGTGTGATTGTGCACTTTGTCTTTTGTCTTTGTGTGTTATCCTTCAATAAGACATTTAAAAGAAAACCCCATGAGCTCTGTCTTCTCTAGCTGGGCACCACTGGGTTCGATGGTCTGTTTTTTTTTTGAGACGGAGTCTCGCTCTGTCGCCCAGGCTGGAGTGCAATGGCGTGATCTCCGCTCACTGCAAGCTCCGCCTCCCGGGTTGACGCCATTCTCCTGCCTCAGCCTCCCGAGTAGATGGGACTACAGGAGCCCGACACCACGCCTGGCTAATTTTGGTGTATTTTTAGTAGCGATGGGGTTTCACCATGTTAGCTAGAATGGTCTCGATCTCCTGACCTCATATTCCGCCCACCTCGGCCTCCCAAAGTGCTGGGATTACAGGCGTGAGCCACTGCGCCCGGCCGATGGTTCGTTTTTATCTCCTCTGTCCCCACCAAGTGTCAGACTCTCAAGCTTCCTCTTCACAAGCCTGCTCCGGCCCTCCGCATTCCCCCAGGATCTGCCATTTCTTGCTCGCTAATTATGTAGAGCATTTTAGATTTGACTAGGATCCTGCCCCCAAATAACAAACTCAGATCCAGCATCAGGCACAGCCTACTAAGGGGCACTGTGAATAGGACCCAGGCTCTGTGAGAAGGCAGCTCAGGGACCATATTTTGTGATATTAACATGTTCCTCGGAGTCTCATTCCTCAACCCAAGAGGCAGACCAAGGTATTATTTTTCCAAATAAATACAGCGCGGTCCTCAAGAGGAATTCCCCGGGCGACTGTTGAGAAAGTAAAAGTGCCTCCTTCTCCTTTGTCTTGTTTTACAGAAAAGCAAACAGAGGACTGGGGAGGGAGGGCGGTGGGCATGGCACTGGCTGAGATAGGACCAGAGCCAGGATCCCTGCTCTGGGTACCTAGTGCTGCCTCCTCTCTAGCGCCTGGGTTCAGGGCGGGCAGTGGCCGGGTTGTGGCCGGATACTGTTTCCTTTCCCCGGGTTTGCACCCCTGGCAGGAGGTCTGTTGGGCAGGAAATGCCCAAGCACCCACACCCAGGCTCATTTGTTTGAGGAGCTGAGCCTGCAGGCACACACTGTACATCTCAGACACTGTGGACCCTTGGGCAGACAGGAGAGCTGGGGGAAGGACACCCTGCCAGACACTGGGCACCCCAGATGCCATTAATTCAGGCCTCTACACCCTGGAGAGTTCCTGCAGCTAAACATGTTTTACATCAAACTGCGTTCTCCTCCCTCGCGATCCCACAGCAAAGTGGGATCCTGGGCCTCACTGATCCAGGGCTGGAAAGAAATAGGGAGGAGAGGAAATGAAATGAGGCAGCACACATGTTAGCCCTGGGATTAAGATGGGACCTCCTTCTCGGTCTCTTGTCACAGATTGCTAAATATTGTGGGCCTTCAGTATTGGCATGTGGCTAAATATTTAACAGCCTGATCTCCAGGAGGCAGAGGGCAAAGCCCTGCTTTGTAATGTGTGGAGACTTCTGCGGTGTAAATGCTCCCACCACGGCCAGTTTCCAGCTACCAACCATCAACTGGTTCTCAAAATTGCTGAAGTTTTAACAAGCAGCTCTCTTGCACAGGTGTAACCTGGCTCCAGCAAGTCCTGGGGAGGGGACTTGGCCTTTGAACCCCCCACAAGCTAGCAGGTTCTGGAATTTGTCTGCAAGTCCGCAGTAAAATGTACAATAGAGGTTCCAACATATTCTCTTAGACCAAGGTGTATAGTGTGCCCCTGTGCTTCTCCCAAGGCTCTTTGGCTAACTTTGCCTACAGTATGAAGGAGTTGCAAGTAGGGTTGAACTAAACATATGGAATATTCTCTTTCTCTGTCTTTGTTTCTTTCTCTCTCTCTCTCTCTCTCTTTCTTTTGACAGAGTCTCACTCTGCTGCCAAGGCTGGAGTGCAGTGGTGCGATCTCAGCTCATTGCAGCCTCTGCCTCCCAGGTTCAAGCAAATCCCAAGTAGCTGGGATCACAGGCATGCGCCACCATGCCCAGCTAATTTTTGTATTTTTTAGTAGAGACAAGATTTTGCTGTGTTTGTCAAGCTGGTCTTGAACTCAGGCGGCTCAAGTGATCCACCCGCCTCGGCCTCCCAAAGTGCTGGGATTACAGGTGTGAGCCACGGTGCCTGGCTGCATGGCATATTCTTGTTCAGAAAAAGTACCAGCAGAATTAGAGAGCATACCAGTCATCATCATATCAAAAGTGCCTCTTTCAGATATTGAATTAAAACTGACTTTTTAAGAACATCCAATACTATTTTAACCCCTTCCAAAACAGAATGTACCACAGTTGGCCAGCGCAGTCCTCCCATGATTGTCTCACTGGATTCCCCAGCAGTGCCTTAGAGCGTGACTAGTCGCACTTCACAGGCAATCTAGCGAGACTGTACACTTTATCATCCAAACCAGAACGGTTTTGAGACTGTCAGGCAGTACTTGTTATGCTAGGGCAACAGGAGTAAGCAGGCTCCTTCCCAGCCCCCATAGGTGAGGAGGCAGGCCCTGGCGAGGTTCGCTGACCTGCTCGAGGCCACGCAGCTGCAAGCAGGACTGAGTGTTCCTCTGGGCTGCACAGGGAAGCAGCGTCCTCGGGCTGACTAAGGGTAGGTGTGCGTGTTCCCCTGGATCTACAGATTCCTTTAGAGTCACAGGGGTTGTGGGCACTTTTCCCTCAGTGGAATCCAGCTCTTTGGAGCCTTTCCTGAGAGCCAGTTCTGACGGGTGAAGGCCTGGAGTGCCCATGGTGAGGATGCGAACAACGGGGTGCGGTGGCATAGGGAGGGGAAGGCAGCCTCCACCTGCTCACCATTCTCTCTCTTTGTTGAGAGGCTCCGTCCACAGACTCTGGCACCAATACAGGGTAGCCTGACTTTGGAAAGCTTACTGGGCACTGCAAGGTTGTGGCAGGAGAGGGCAGAGAGAGGCTGCTGGTGCGTTTCCTTTTCTCTCTCTCCAACCCCATAGACCCTACTTCACTACACCTGGCCTGGCCATCTGATTTGCAACAGGGGAAGTGGCTCCAGGAAGCGACATCTCCCAAGCCATTATTTGCCTCCCACTTTGTGCTGGGTGGAGAAGGGGAAAAGATCCTTACTGTGGCCAGGAATGGACCACACCTGTCAGGCCACCCTGTATCCTTCCATTAATGGAACTCAGTCCTCATCCTGGAGGATCAGAGCCAGGTGCCTCAGCACCTCCTCCAGGAAGCCATCCCAGAGTCCTTCTTCCAAGGAAGAATAAAGCCTTCTTCCCTGCAGTCTCAATGCCTTTGTTGTGCCTAGTTACTGGACTGGGGTGTGTAAATGCCTCTCTGTCCTGCTACAGGGTGGACCTCTTATAGGCAGTCCCTCTACCCTGTCTAGTTCTCTCTCCTCCCAGAGCCCTGTGCAGAGAAGGCACTCAGCAAATAGGCAGGTGGTAGACTGGCAGAGTGAGCAAGCCTCGGACTTGGTGTGGCCCACACCTGGGAGATTCCACTTTTAGTAATCATTCATTTATTGAATACTTACAACCTGCTAGATGCAGTCTTAAGACATGACACATATTCCCTGCTTTCATCACTATGCAATATATTCATGTAATAAAAGTGCTCTTGTATCCCCTAAATCTATTTTTTTAAAAAAATACACCACACATATTAACTCAATTAACTCTAACAATAACCCTAGGGCAGAAGGTACTGTTATTTTTCCCACTTGTCAGATGGAAAAACTGAGGTTCAGGAGGCTTAGGCACTTGCCTATCTCACGCAGTTTGGGGAGAATACAGTGCAAGGCTGTGGGATGCAGAGGCAGGGTGCTTGTGTCTATAGCCGGGCTCTGCCACCTAGGGCAATTAACCTCTCTGTGCCTCAGTTTCCTTGTGAGTCAAATGGGACTACTAATAATTTATTTCCCATTCCCAGGAGGAAGGCCTCCTTCTCCCAGGGTTTGTGGGAGGATCAAAGAGGATAATGGATGTGGGCGCTCTCTGTAAATCGCCGGATGTTGTACAAATGTCAGGCATTAATATGTGTTGACTTGAATACTCTGTCTCACAGCCCCTCTGGTCTTCAGAAGACATGGTTCTTCCAAAATCCAATCCCTTGGGATAAAAACTGGCATTTCCTAATCCCTTCCAAGCACAGAGGCAATTTGATGTCCATAAAAGACTTCTTGGGAAAATTCGATGGCCTGATGAAAAGGAAGTTGTGGGGTAGGTGTCTATCTTGCGAAAAACATTAACCAGGGCCCTGTCTTCAGTACGGTTGTCCCAGAGGGGATTTTCCCCCTCTTTTTCTTTGGAAAAAAAATTTAAGAATTACTAAATAATGAAAAGATTAGAAAAAGCAGACTGGCATAAACATGAAAATTAAAATACTCTGTAATACCCCATTAGCAGAGAGAATTGTTCTCAGTTCTGGGTGAAGTTTCTGGATTGTTATGATACTAGATAGAGACAAGCACCCAGAAATTCCCAGATCACAACTCCCCTTCTCCAAACCTGTGCAGAATTCTGATCGAGGAACTTGTATACAAGAAACAGTGGCCGGATGAGATTCCAATTGCTACTCTATGAGTAGATTTATGAATAAATGTGGAACCCTGGTAAGGGTTAGGATGGAGAACATGGCCCAGGCCTGAAGCCTTTGAGGGGCTTTCTATCCCTTTCCCACAAAATCAAAGCCGGCAGCCTCTTTGGGGCAGGACCAACCTGCTTTCTGCAGCCTGTGACAGGGTGGAGGAAGTGCTCCGCTAGTGGCTGTTCAGTGCAGTGACCTTGCCCCCTAGTGAAGGTGGCCCCCAAATATGCTGGGCTTGGACCATTCTCAATTAAACTCCTCCTCGCTTGTGAGGTAGAGGAGAGGAGAGGGTGGAAAGAGGGGCCAAAGTGTGGAGACGGGTGGGAGTTCCCTCCACCAATAACTCCGGCTCACACTTTATAGATATCCACCCAAACTTTAATTATCTTTTGACAAAAATATATTTCTATATCATTTGTAATTAATTTTATTTTGAATGGTTAATGCATGCATGTGATAAATAAGTCTAGTATTACAAAAGAGAACAGAATGGAAACTAAATTCCCCTCCCCTCCCTGTCTCTCCACCCTTCATTTGCCTCTGAAGGGAACCCTACTATTAGCAGTTTTTTGAGTCTTTCTAAAGACATCACGTCTAAAGACATGATGGTGTGTATGCACCATTCTTCATGGCTCAAGATATTCCACTGTGTGGAGGCACCCAGAATCCTTTGACTAAAGTTTTATCATTAGGCAATCAGGCACTTCTCAAGAACACTTGATTAACATTTAGATACACATCCTGGAGGCATTTCTTCAGATTAATACCTGGGAGTAGGATCACTGGGTTGAAGATTATGCCCGTGTTAAAGAGTCTCAGGTTTGACTGTCCAATCGTCCCCACTTGGAGAAGGATGTGCCACTTCTCACTCATACCCACAATATACCATCATGATGCGCTTTTCCCTGACACAAAAACCAGCACTGGATTGAGCGAATCTTTGCTAATTTGCTAGTTGTTAAATTGCACCTTACTATTATTTGAGTTTGCATGTCATGAATTATTATTAGTGAATAATTAGTGAAGTTGACAATTTTTCTAAATTTCTTAAATTTAGAAAATTTTATTTGCTAAATTTCCTAAATTTAGAAAATTTAGAAAATTTTCCTCAATTTAGAAAAGTTTATTTGCTCTTTGGATTTGTGAATTCCTAGTTTATCTTTTCCCAATGGTTTGAAGTGCTCTTTGTATTAAGACTGTTAACCCTTTGTCTCTCATAGATGGTACAAATGTTTTTTTCCAGTTTGTTATTTACCTTTTGGCTTTGTTGCAGCATTCTTGGGAAGAATGTAATAAGATTTTGGGGTATATAAATAACTGATATAAAATGGTACTTTCCCCTTTTTCTGAGAATCAAACAGAAAAAATTAAATTGAAGGGAGACAAGCAAGATTTGACACTGATTTAGGAAGGACTTCAGTTAGAGGGCTTTCCAGATTTTAAAGAGAGTGAGTGATCCTGGGCCACTCACAGGCTATCTCTGGGCTTCCAGCTCGACCCACCCAGCCCTGCTGCTCCCCACCATGATGCACAGCCACCTGAATAGCTTGTCCTCTGGTTGTGCCTGCAGAGCGTTTAGACCAGTGTTGGACTCACAGTACACCCTTAATAAACAGGAGCTGTGGCTGATTCCTCCATTCACTTGATGGATATTTCTTGAGTGACAATTATGTCCCAGGCACTGTTCTGGGTCTTGGGATGCTGGAGTGAACAAGACAGACACAAGTCCCTGTCCTCTGGTGGAGCTGACATTATAGAGAGGGGAAGGAAGTATTGCTGCTGCTTGTTGTTAAGGGGTACTGGGAGGGGAAGGCTCAATTCTAGAAAGTACTTTAGAAATGACTTAGTTCAATCTCATGATGGGCCAGATGGGGAAACTGAGGCCCAGTGACACAGTGACTTGCCAAGGTTACCAAGCCAGACAGTAGTAAAGATAGAATCAGAATTGAGGTCATTAAAGGCTGAGGGTACCTCTCAGGCACTATGTTTGTACAGGTAGATGGGTTCATTGTTATGAATTAAACCATCTGACACAGACCTACCTTGGTAGGGAGTGATGGTAAGATGTCAGCTGGCCAGAGATGAGGGGAGGTAGTGTTCTGGAGGGGCTGCAAGGCAGGATGGGGAGTGGGATACAGACAGACCCTGGCTCCCCTGCATTTGGAAGATGTTTACTCACCTACCATCCTACTTGTAGGGACAGAGAGAGAGAGGAAGAGAGAGAGAGAGACTCAAGTGTGGGGCAGAATGAGCTGCCATGAGCCAGCTTCACCTGAGTTGGTTGCACCATGAACCATGGGGACCTGGGGACCAGCCCAGCTCAGCTGACCCTGCTGCAGAACTGTGGGCATGTCGTCTCCTACTGCCAAGCTGGCTGTGGGCTGTGACCCTTTGCTGCCCTCTTCACACTCAGGTGGGCTTCATGCGTTTAGCACCACAGGAGGCCACTCTTGTCAGGTCCTTGGTTCTCCACACTTTAGGATGTGACCTGCTTGACTTGTGCCCCCGAGGCACTGAGTCGGAGCCTCCTCCCCAGGTGAACAGGGACCTGAGAGGCACCCAGCTAAGTTCCCTGACTATGCATCCTCAGGGCACTTGGTGAAGGGAGGTAGTTGTACCAGCAAGTACTCAATAAATAATACTGTTTGCCTAATGAATGAAAATGATGATAACAATGTCCAGTCAGGCATCCCAGCCCACGGAGATGTGAACATGAAGCGTCTAGTTTCCCCCCAGGAACTGTGGATACCCTGTTAACACCCCTGCCCGGGAGGATCGAGCTCCATTAACCATAGCCTCCTGACTTGTTTATTAAGTAGTCTTACTCCCGTTCTCTAAAAGCCAGTTCTGTTTATTTAAATCCTGCAGGCTCCCATTTAATTCAAGGCTCTTGCTGTCCTACTCCCCGTCTTTGGCATCCAGGAGGGAAAACGCTCCGTTCCTTTCTAGATTCCAGTCTCCTCTGATATTAGTGGGTGGTAAGGTTGGACAGGATGGGGCAGGCACTGGAGGGTTGGCTGCCTGGGCTTGTCTGGGCGGCCGTGTGGGGAGCTGGGCCCCACACTGGTGGTCCTCTGGACATCCACGTGAGCCCTTGCTTTTCTCTCTTCTCAGCGGCAGCCTTGAACATCATCCTCTGGACAGCAGGATGCCTTTGTCCACTATCTCCATCCTGGCATCATCATCATAAGAATCATCATTTACTGAGTGTGCACTATGTGCCAAGTGCTGTTCACACCTCAGTGCTCGTGCTGGTGACAACCCTGTGAGATAGTCCTAGTTTTTCCCCATTTCACAGGTGAGAAAATACACACTTAGGAGGTGTAGCAACTTGCTCAAGGCCTCTCAGAAGCAGCATTTATACCCAAGTCTGCCCACTTCTAAGGCCCAAGCTCCACAAAGCCTCTGTGGCTGAGCGTGGGGCTGGTTCTCTATGTGGTGGGAGAGCTGGCTTTTATCAGGGGTCCCCCAGGAACGTGCTCTGTCCCCAAAGCCCCTCTTTCCCCAGGAGGGTCAGAAAAGAGGAATGTTGAGATGAGACTCCCTATATGCTGAAACCCCTAGGGCAAGGAGCAGGGTCTCTAGGTTCTGGGCTAGGAATACCACCAGCACATTTAGGCCAGAACAAGAAAGAATCTCCTGATCAATGGTTCTTGTTGGATTTGAGGAAGGGGGTCCAGGGGGCTTTCTGGGCCACGTCCATGATGCCCTGGGATCCTCCCTGTTGCTCCTCCTGGCCCAGGAACTCCCAGTGGGGCTGGGGCTGGGAGGTGTCCATGAATCGGGGGGCAGAGGAAAGGAAAAGCATGTGTAGGGGCCGGGAAGGAGTGCTGAGACCCGCCTCACGGTAGGGCACACTGCCTCCTCGCAGGCCTTGCCCCATTAGCTCAGGGTTAATTACACCAGCGGGGCAGGGATTCGGTGGCAGGCAGAAAAGCCTTTCTGGGCATGTCCTGGCCTTACAGTTGACGTGTGCAAGCCGCACTCGTGTCTCCTGACCAGGATACCTTTGTTATGGTGAGGCAGGGAGAACGAGACCTTTTTTCAAAGCAGACATGGGTCCCTCCTTCAGGGACTTCACCAACACCCCCTACGCCTACCGCAGGGCCTAGCTCAGACCCTCTGCTCAGACCCTGGCTACCCTCCCTCATCCCTGAATCACTCAGGAGACCTCTTTGCACAGAGGTATTGTGGTCACAGGGATGGGTGGACCCAGGAATGGATGGATTCACCCTTTAGGCACAGGTTTTGCCTGTACTGAAAACATCCAGTTTGAGTTCCGCCTGCACCCTTTGAAGCAGGTAATGCTATCAGACACCTCAGGTCACTCAGCCACACCTCTCCCTCCTGGGCTGACCAGCTCTACGCAGGCTTGGTAGCCTCCTGATACAGTTTGGAGGCTTGGCCTTTCCAAATCTCATGTTGAAATGTGATCTCCAAATGTTGGAGGTGGGTTTAGTGGGAGGTGTTTGGGTCATGAGGGCGGATTCCACATGAATGGCTTGGTGCCCTCCCCTCGGTAATGAAGGAGTTCTCGCTCTATTAGTTAACCTGAGAGCTGGTTGTTAAAAAAAATAATGTGGTACCTCCTTCCTCTCTCTTGCTCCCCTTCTAGTCATGTGATGCTGTCTCCTCTTCACTTTCTGCTGTGAGTAAAAGCTCCCTGAGGCCTCACTAGATGCAGATGCTGGTGCCATGCTTCTTGTACAGCCTGAAGAACCGTAAACCAAATAAACCCCTTTTTAAAATAAATTACCCAGCCTCAGGTATTCCTTTATAGCAACACAAAACAGACTGATAGACCTCCCTCAGGTGCAACCCGACAGTGACTCACCTCATTCCAGGTTCGAATGAGGCCCCCTTGTCATGGCGTGAGACAACTGCAGGAATCTGTGTGGCACTTCTGCATGTGCAAATCAGAAATGTGTCAATATGTGTGCAGACACTGTGTGTGTGTGCACATGTCTCTCCTGTTTCCCTCTGTCTCTGTGTGTGTGTGTGCACATGTCTCTTTTGTGTGTGTGTGTGTGTGTGTAAAGGGCAGTTAATGCCCACAGGCAACCCTTGACCAATGGGAGATGAAAATCAATGAATAAACACTTCCTGTGTTTATTGCCCTCGGGGACTGTCTTAGCTCAGGCTGCTATAACAAAATACCTTAGGCCAGGTAATTTACAAGAGAAAGTTACTGTTCACAGTTCTGGAGGCTGGGAAGTCCAAGATCAAGGGTGCCAACAGAATCAGTGACTGGCAAGGGCTTGGTCTCTCCTTCAAAGATGACACTTGTTGCTGTGTCCTCATATGGTGGATGGGGTAAATGAGCTCCCTCAAGCTTTCATTAGGGCACTAATTTCATTTATGGGGGTGACCCCCATGACCTAATCACCTCTTGAAAGTCTCCCTTCTTAATACCACTTAATCCTTGGAGGGTAGGTTTCAACATATGAATTTTGTGGGGTGGAGGGGGGTGGACAAAAACATTTAAACTATAGTATTCCTCCCCTGGTCCCCCAAAATTCATATTCCTCTCACAGGTAAAATACATTAATTGCATCCCAGTAGCCCCACAAGCAATAACTCATTTCAGCATCAGCTCAGAAGTCTAAAGTCCAGAGTCTTATCTAAATATCATCTAAATTAGATATGACTGAGACTTAAGGTACCTCCATCCTGAGGCAAATTGCTTTCCAGCTGTGAACCTGTGAAATTAAACAAATTATGTGCTTTCAAAATGCAACGGTGGGACAGGCATAGGATAGACATTTCCATTACAAAAAAGAAATAAGAAGGAAGAAAGGGGTAACCGGTCCTAAGTAAGCCCAAAACCCAACAGGGAAAACAACATTAAATCTTAAAGCCTGCAAATAATGTCATAGACTTGTTGTCCTACTTCTGGACCAAATGAGGTAGGGGTTGGCCCCTGTGACTTTGGGTGGCTGCACTCCCATGGCTGTGCTAAGCACAGCCCACACTGCGGCTCTCATGGGTTGGAATCATATGTGTGTGGTTCTTTCAGGGTAGAATTACGGGCTGGTGGCTCTACTGGCCTGTAGTCTAAGGGGCAGCTCTGCCCCCATGGGTTCACTGGGCATCACCCTAGTGGAGGCTCTCTGTGGTGGCCCCGCCCCTGTGGCAGTTCTTGGCCTGGGATCTGAGGTTCTCCAGGACATCCTTTGAAATCTAGGTGGAGGTCGTCCTGTCCCTACAGCTTGTTCACTCTGCACACTCCTGGAGATGAGATGGCACTGTGTTGATGCCACCATGGTTCGTCATCTGTGCCTACCAGAGGGTTGGCCCAAGCCACACCTGAGCTCTCTTGAGCCACAGTTGGGTGGCCAAGGAGCACTGTACAAGAATCTGGGGAGAAGAGCCTTGAAACCATTCTGCCTTCAATGCCTGGACATTCTGGTAATGGGAATGGCAGTCCTGCAGACTGCCAAAACATTTTGGGGATTGTTCATCCATTGTCTTGATGAATAGCATCTGGCCAGCCTTCACTTGGCCACATACTGTTGGTGTTATCTCTCAAACACACTTTTACATTCTTTACAACCTGGCCAGGTGAAGAATTTTCCAAATCTTTAAGTTCTGCTTCCCTTTTGACTATAAATTGCATCTTTAATTAATTTATATCTTCTAATGTTTTTACTACAGTCAAGAGAAACCATGCCACATCCTCAATAACTTTGTTTAGAGATTTCTTCCACTGAATGCCTTGTTTCATTGCTCAGAAGTTCTACCTTCCACAAAGCACTAGGACAGGAACACAATACTACTAAATTCTTTGCCTTTTTGTAACAAGGATCACTTTTCCTCCAGTTTCCAATAACATATTCTTCATTTCTATCTGAGACTTCATCAGAATGGCCATTACCATCCATATTTCTATGAACGTTCTGTTGATGATCACTTAACTCCTTTCTGAGAAGACTGAAGCTTTCTCTTCAGCCCTTTTCCTCTTCTGAGCCTTCACCAGAATCACCCTTTCCAGATCATTCATGGCAGTACAGGCCTTTTCCAGCATGCACTTCAAAACTCTTCCAGCTCCTATGCACTACTCAGTTCCAAAGCCACTTCCATTTGTTACAGTAGCACCTCACTTCTGGTACCAATTTATGTCTTAGTCTGTTCCAGCTGCTGTAACAAAACTCCTTAGACTGAGTAATTTATAAACAACGGGAATCTATTTCTCACAGTTCTGGAGGCTAGGAAGTCTAAAATCAAAGTGCCTGCAGATTTGGTGTCCTGTGAGGAGGGCCTGTTCCTCATACATGGTACCTATAGGTATCTTCACATAGTTCCTCATAGATGGTACCTCTATACATCTTCACATAGTGGCAAACAAGCTCCATCAAGCCATTTTTTATAAGGGCACTAATCCCATTCATGACCTAATCCCTCCTCAAAGCCCCACCTCTTAATACCATCACTGTGGGTGTTAGGTTTCAACATTTCAATTTGGGGTGGGGGACATAAGCATTCAGCCCATGTCAGGGACAGTTCTGAAACACATTTATAAGTCTTCTCAGAGTGCCAATTACCTATTGTAGTTGCCAGTCTGGTAACACACTGTTGTATTTGCTCCCTCCTTCTCTATGTCGCTCACTATGCCTCTCACACCTGCTCCATGGGATGACCTTACCCAAAACTACCTTTAAGCTAAAATTTTCCCCAGGTTCTGCTTCCAGGGGCACCCAGTGCCAGCCTGCCCTCAGAAAGCAGCCCCCCAGGAAGAAATCTGTAGCCAGGTCACTATTAGTCAGACAACAACAAGGAACTAATTGCTGCTGGTTAGTGGGGTGGTGAATACTCCTGGTTTGCAGGAATATCACACACACTAAGATGTACAAGGAAATTACATGACAAGGCAGTCCAAACTTCCATTGCACCAGTGCATCTCTTCCCACTCAGGCTCATGGTTTCGTATGGAGTTCTCTAAGACCAACTGAAAGAGCGAGACAAAATTCTGGCTTGGTTCCCAAGTAATTAATGCAGCGTGTCAGTGCTAGTCCTGCACTAGAGTCCCCCTCAAGTGGCTTGCAGGGCAGCATTGAGAGGAAATCCTCCCTTTGGCAGATTTGCATGCAGTGCATTTGGTCATCCACTCTGTGCAGGGAGACAGGCTTGTGGTACACATATACACAGTCTCTGGGTAAGTGACAAATAGCTTAGCTGATTGGTCAAGATCATAGAAGGGAGCAAGACTGGATGACTGGATACAAGGAAGGCTGGAGAAAGCCTGTGGATGGTCAATGGGAGTGAGCCCAAAGTGTGTGGATCTTTGAGTCTCACATTAGTGCCCCTTATAGAGGGGCCCTCAACAGCCCAGTGAACAGGATGACTGGTTCTATGGAGGAGTCCCTCTCCATGGCCACTCCAGGGAGATTACTAATTTTAGGCAAGGGCTGAGGGCTAGCAGCCTACATCTGGAAGAGTCTGGGGACCAAGGGGACTAGAATAGATGCATTTCCTTGGGAGTAGGAAGTAGGAGGGTAAACTGAATTCACCCCCCGAGGCATCTCTCCCCATGTCACCAATTCCACCCTAGTTGTAAACACAGCCCTAGGGGACTGGTTTGGCCCCTGCTTTAGGGAGCTCTTTCCTACCCAACACAAAACTTACTCTTGCCTGCCCAGACTCCCAAAGTCCTGCCATAGTCCAGAAAGCCCTCAGTGATCCTCTCCTTCTTGTCCATGTGCTATTAATTCACTCATTCATTCATTCATTCACACAACAGATACTTATACTTATCAAGCTTCCATGCTCCACACCCTGCATAAAGGCTCTGAATATGCAGGAGTGAATGAAAATGGCTGTGACCCTACCCTTGTGGTGATTATTATAGTCTTTGGGGAGAGGTAGACATTAATCAAATGATCACACAAATAAATATAAAATTACCCTTGGGATTAGTGCTAGGAAGAAGTCCATGATTCTCTGAGGGCAGATACTCTGTGGGGCTCCCCTAGCCTGGAACCTCAGGGAAGGTTTCCTTGAGGAGGTGGTGACTCAGCCACCTGCTGAAGGATGGGTAAGGGTGCATTAGTCAGGGTTCTCTAGAGGGACAGCACTGATAGGATAGATGTATAGGTGAAGGGGAGTTTACTAAGGAGAATTGACTCACATGTTCGCTAGGTGAGGTCCTACAATAGGCCGTCTGTAAGCTGAGGAGCAAGAAAGCCGGTCCAAGTCCCAAAATCTCAAAAGTAGGGAAGCCAACAGTGCAGCCTTCAGTCTGTGGTCGAAGGTCCAAGAGTCCCAAAGCTGAAGAACTTGGAGTCTGCTGTTTGCGGGCAGGAAGCATTCAGCACAGGAGGAAGATGTAGGCTGGAAGACTAAACCAGTCTAGAATTTCCAGGTTCTTCTGCCTGCTTTTATTCTGGCCACGCTGGTAGCTGATTAGATTGTGCCCACGCAGACTTGGGGTGGGTCTGCCTTTCCCAATCCACTGAATCAAATGTTAATCTCCTTTGGCAGTACCCTCACAGACACACCTAAGATCAATACTTTGCATCCTTCAATCCAGTCAAGTTGACACTCAATAGTAACCATCACAGGGGGTACCCAGGTGAAGTGGGGGAGGCAAAGAAAGAGATCTTGGTCCCAGATCTCTGCACCTGGATGACTCCCTCCTGAAACTGCTTCTCACTGCTTCCAGGCCTGTGTCCTGTGCCCCTATGCTTCTTCAGGAAACTGGCCTCAGAGAGGTTAGCACGTGGGGGTCACAATGTGGTAGTCACTGATGGAAACTAAAATTTCTCTAATGGCACAGATCATGGAAACAGAGACCCAGGGGCAGAAAGCCGAGGGTAATACAGCCTCTTCCCAGAAAGAGGGCCCCCAAGGGACCCTGAGTTACCCGCACAAGGGTAGTTTCCACATGGGGAGGCTTCTCCGGCATGAGTGGCTCCTTTTGCTATTCTTACAACAATGGTCCCATCTCTCTCTCTCACTCTGGTCACTCCAGATGGTTCCAAAGCCTTTCCCCATGGGCCTGACTACTTCACTGGTGCTAGTGATCTCCCAAACTTTCCTGAGGGCTGTTTTCCAGGAGTGCCCTTCAGGGAGCTCAGCCTGTGTCCTGTTGGGGAAGCAGGAGCCCAGCTGGCTGCAGAGCCCATGGTCCTCCCTTCCAGGTCCCTGCCGCGTGATGTGTGGACAGGCAGCATCTGGGGCCTGGCCATCCCCTGGTCCTGCCTCTGCCACTGTCTTGCTTTGTGACCTGGAGCCAGACCTGCCCCTTTTGCCGCCCCATGAGGGGAAAGTCAGTCCTGTTTCTCTGAGGGCATGATTCTCTGAGGGCAGATACTCTGTGGGGCTCCCCTAGCCTGGAACCTCAGGGAAGGTTTCCTTGAGGAGGTGATGACTCAGCCACCTGCTGAAGGATGGGTAAGGGTGCATTAGTCAGGGTCTAATTTTCTCAGTTGCCAGGTCTGCATGTATTTGGGTCTGAAAGACAGACAAGACAAGGGGAACCGTGTGTCAGGAGTAGGGCAGTTCTCAGCAGGGCAGGCTCCAGCTCTGCAGGCAGCGAGGTGGCCGTCCTGTGTCCCCAGCCAGGGGATCCACCCTGGGGAGGGCAGCCTTGCCCCTTCCCCAGCAGCCCTGTTTATCCACCTCTCAAAACTCCAGGCTGTCCCCACCTGACCTGGAAAGGGTCAAGAGGAGAGACCCGAGAATAAAGGAGAGGTTTCCCTTTGTGTTCACTCTCCCTAAGGAGAAAAGCTTAAAGCTGGGAGGCTGATGGCGCCTCCTCTCTCCTCTGTGAGCCGGGAGCCCAGATCCTCTGCCCACTGGCTCTGCCTCTACTCACCCATTGGTCTTAGCTGCCCTCTCCCAAGCCCATCCCTGTGTGGCCCCATGGGTGGCGCCCAGGAGATACTGGGGTCCCAGGTGGAGGCTGCCTGGCATCCCCACAGCCCTGCCTTTGTGTGCACCCTCATGCCCATCCTGGGCCCGTGGCTGTGACTGGGGCCTTACCCTCTCAATAGCCCTGTGCTCTCCTGGGCTGTGTCAGCAAGGAGCTGGTGACAGGAAGGATGAAGGAAGCTGGTGCTCCTTTAGGGAACTCTCTTGTATAAATGGGGAAACTGAGGCTCCAAGAGGGGCAGGCGTTATGACAGCAGAGAGCAGATGAGGAAATGGCACTGGCCTGGAAGTCCACAGACCTGGGTGTGTACCCAGCCCCATCTCACACTGACTTCCTTCCGCCTTCTGGGCCTCAGCTTTCCCTGTCTCTAGAATGGAGATCACAGTCCCAGACCTGCCTAAAGCACGGTGTGGGTCTGGGTCTGATGAGATCCTGTTTGCATGATCTCTGCCAGCCGTCAAGTGCTGTGCTGACTGAAGCCAGGCACAGGGCCTGAAATCTGGGACTCTGGGCTCCCAGAACAGTGCCCCTTCCTCAGCTCTTCAGGCCCTGGCTGAGTTTCAGAGCCTCAGAGATGAGGAATGGGGTGAGGAAGAAGGAAAAAGTTCATGGGGATGAACCCTGGATGCTTGGCCTCTGTGGGGAAGTTCCCCATATGGTTTCCAGAGTGACAGAGGCCCCAGCAGGCCTAGCTCAGGGCAGAGCTGGGGTGGGTGAGGCTGGAGCAGGCCTCTCCTATGTCCTTGGTGGGACTAGAGCCTATCATGGGCCAGAACTCGAGCCACGCGCCAGAGTGGGACAGATGCGCAGGTCTGTCCTCAGCCTTCCAAGCTCCTGCTCGCTAAGTAAACACCTGTGCGTGGGCTCATCGCTCACCTCCCTAATGAGCTCATCACTCACCCAGCTCTCCATCGCTCTCCATCCATCTTCACCTTGCTGCCATGGCTCCACTGTGCAACTATTTTTGCACTCCCAGTAAGCACTCCCCTGGGAGGGGGAGCCAGTGCAGCCAGGCCGGAGCTGAGTTAGGGCTGAGCTTGATTGCTGTCACCTGGAAGTCCACGGCCTGCCTATGGGCACTTCTGGCCACTGCTCCCCACTCCCAATAGCAGTACTATGTTGCAAAGGACATTCAATTTAGTTCAGTGAGCTCCAGTACCCTCCCTCCGCCACTCAGTAGCTGTGGGACCTTGGGCGAGCCATTTCTCCCCTCTGGTTCTCAGTTCGTGAATCAAAGGCACAAGTATGGTGCAGGCTCAAGCCCTGACTCCCTGGCCTGAGTTCCTGGGCCTCAGTCATCTGTGTTGGACCCGAGGGCTGGACTTAGGCTCTGAGTAAGCCGATGGGGCCGGGGCTATGGGTGGAGAGAAGAGGAGATTTGGGGTATGCATGTGCATGTGACAGGCAGCCCCCTCCCCGACCCTGCCCCCTGCTCTCTAAAGAAAGACCCCCAGGCACCTGGTGATCCTGAGCATGCAGATCCCAGCACTTTGCATTGTCTCCATCACTACCTCCAGACACAGCAGAGCACCTCACCTGAGTTCAGGTGGGAAATGCCTGTGAGGGTTGCTTCATTGTCACCCCATTTCCCATGGGCAGAAACAGAGGCTCAGAGAGACTCACATATGTACCTGAGCCCACACAGCTTGGCCAGGGCCAGAGCTAGGACACGACCCTAGTGCACCCTACTTCAGAATCTCCCCATCCTGCCCTCCCAGCCTGGCATGTGGCAGAAGGCTGGGTAGGCTAGAGAACCGCAGCCCCTCCTGAAGGAGATACTCAGTGATCCTCCCTCTCCCATGGCCATTGTTCTCTTGAAAATTAAGTCATCCCACTGGGCCCCTTAAGCCTTTTTGGAGCTGTCTGTTCCCAAGGTCTCAGCCAGACGGCAGCTGGAAGTCTGTTAATATTCATTGAATCTCTCCAGGGTGGCTGGGAGCCCGCCTTTTAATTGTCTCATCTCTGTCTATCCCTTTATCAAGAAAGAGACTAAGAGGCAAGAACAATCAGTTATCTCATTATAGATCAAGGCCTAGAAAGGGGAACTCCTCAACTAGGGTCCTCCTCCCCATGGAGGGAGGGGCTCGGTAGGGGGAGGAAGGGACTCAGTCCTTCAGCCTCATGCCAAACTCATTCCCACCAGCGTGAAGAAGAGGTTTGTCCATGGCATTTGTGGTCCAAACGGTATAGAGCTGGGGAGTGACATAGTTGGGGATAACTCGGGGGACAAAAGGGAGGTCAGAAGACACTAGTGTGTAGGCCCCAAATCTCACTCCCCACTTTTCACTGCTCCAGAGAATGTAGAACTAGAATTTAGAGATTATCTTGTTATCTAACAATCCATTCATCCATTTGTCCAACCACCCATTCATCCATCACTCATCTACCCATCCAACCATCCCTCCATCCACACATCCATCCATCTACACATCCATCCATCTGACCAACAATTCGTCCACCCATTCCTCCACTGGGCCAGGAAGAAACTGGCATTTGTCAAGCATATCTTACTTTTCAAAGCAACTTTCTTTCTCTTACCTCATTGGATCATCCCAGCTGTTTGGTCCCATTTGACAAATGGAGAAGCAGGGACTTGCTCAAGGACAGACAGAACAGAGCATTTTCCAGGATGGAGGCTCAGTCTGAAACCTACAGGTGGGATTGTGCACAAGGGCTGGACTGAAGGGTAAGTGGGGGCTGAAATCCAGTCCCTGTTGTGCCCACCAAGTGGTGGGGAGCTGTGCCTGCTCAGAGAAGAGGAGCCTTTTTCTTTGGCATGCCATCTGGGCAAGCTATGACCCCAGCCGAGGGCCTGCATTTTGGGATTCTCAGGGAGAAGCTGTGCAGGCTATTGGCAGCCCTGAGCTGATCTTCAGCTCAAAGAGAGCCCGTGGAGAGGAGTAGGCAGGAGACCGGCCCAGGAGGGAGGGACCCCAGGCCCTGTGGCACCACGGCTCAGCCAGCCCAAGGATGGCAAAGCATCTCCCTCCCTCCAGGCCAGCCACCAACCGCATGCCAAGTGGGTTGTCTGCACTGGGGCTTCCAGGTGGTGACTCTTTAGAGTCATATGCTCTCAGGAGAGTACCAGCTGTTCGGATTACTCTCTGGTTGGCAATTTTCTTTTTGGTGCTTGTGTTTTGTTTTGACCTGCTGTTAAATCAACTTTATTGAAGTAAAATTTAAATACAACAGAATGCACCCATAAAAATGTACAGTTCTGTGGGGTTTGACAAATGTGTATGCTCATGTAACCAGTACCACAGTCAGGAGATAGAACATTTCTATTACAGTCCTTTACAGTCATGCCTCAACCTGATGGGAACCCAGAGAGCAAGCTCTGGTCTTCGTCCTATTACTAGGGACAGTCTAGATTTCTAGGATTTCATACAAATGAAATCACTCGGTATGTACTCTTTTGTATCTGGATTCTTTTGCTTCACATCATATCTTTGAGATGGATCCATGTCGTGTCCTGTGTCAGCAGTTTCATAGCATTCCACTGCATACTGCAATCTATTTCTCCCTTCACCTGCCAGTGGACATTTGGGTTGTTTCTAGGCTTTGGCGATTTGTGTACAAGTCTTTGTATAGACACATGTTTTCATTTCTCTTGGCTAATATCTAGGATAGGAATTGCTGGGTAAAGGACAGTGATATGTTTAGACTTATAAGAAGCTGTTACTCCTTTTCCCAAGTGGTGGGATCATCTTATGCCATCACCAGCAATGTGCGAGAGCTCCAGCTGACCCACATCCTCATCAGCCTAGCGTATGGGCCATTCTAATGTATGTACATTGAGATTTCATTGTCGTTTTCATTTAGGAGCCTATTTTGGGGACCCACCCCTTGCCTTGACTGCCCTGCCCTCTTGACTGTGGGATCTTCTGGGACACGGATTGACTCACTGGTGTCACCTGAGGGCCCACCAGTGTTGGGTAAAAGTGGCGAAGGGCGGAGCTAGGGTGTTTTTGGAAAGAGGGAGGGATCTTTCTGAGCCTCAGTTTCCTCATTTGGCAAATGGGCACCTTCCTTGACCTGCCTGGTCCATAGGGCAGGTTTGCATTAAAAATTGAGTGAGCTGACAAGGAATGGAATTGCTTTCAGGACATTCAGCACCAGGACTAGTGGGGGCCCATGACAACACACACCGGCTCCTCTTTGCTCTATCTTCAGTCCCAAGAAATTCTTATTATCATGTCCAGTGTGCAAATGTGGGGACTGGGTCTCATCCAGGCCAAGTGGCACCAGGTCCATGTGGCTCCAAAGCCTGCGCTCATCACTTCAGTACGAACCACACTGCTGCAAAGTCACTCAGGCTGGGACAGGGCCTGATAGTTGTCACGGTCACAGACGAACATTAACCAGGATGTGCACACGCCCAGGTTCCTGCCGCCATTCCGGCAGCTCTTCCGGACGCTCTGGTCCCTGGGGCTCGAACACCGTGTCTGTTGCTCCATTATCCTAAGCGGCCTCCCTGGATCCCATTACTTCACTGCTGTTATTATTTATTCATCGATGGAGCCCTCAGCTTGTGGATGGGCACTTACCTTGATGGCCTTGACAAGGGGTCAGGGGCCCCACTCAGAGCCTATTAATCACCAGCCGTGCTGGCGAGGAGTCTGTGTCCCCTGAGAGAGGGGAGATCATGTTGCAGCCACAGGAGGCCTGTTGGCTTGTCCATTTTCTCATGGAGGAATCCACCGCCTGGTGTTTTAGAGCTAGATGAGCTGCACGGACAGGGAAACTGAGCCTAAGAAAGGGTAGGGCCTTCCCCAAGGTCCCACATCTTATCCATGTGCTATCTGAATTCTCTCCGTACATAAATGCACAATGATAATTCCATTTATAGGGGCATCACTTTACAACTTGTGTCTATTTTCCTATTTGATGGTGATAACAACTCCTCAAGACCAATAAGGGCTTTTAATCAGCTAGCTAGCTAGATCTAGATGATATAGATATAGAAACTGAAACTCAGAAATTAAGGAATGCCAGGGTGTTGATAAATCACAAAGCTGGGAGTAGGACCCAGGTGTCCCTGCCCCAGTCCAGTGCTCTGGCTTCGGCCAGGAAATGTGGGGTGCGTACCCGGGTCCTTCTTGTTCCTGCTGATTCCCTATGAACAAAAGGAGTCTCTGGTTGGCTGGAATAGAAACTGAGGATGCAACCCAGCCAGAAGGGGGCAGAAAAGAGGAAGTGACTGGGGGGTCCCTGGGTACCAGTTACCTTGCTTTAAAGGCAGCTCATAGTCATGAGAAGAAAACTACCTGCAGCAGCCAGCACCCACTGCACCCTTCCCATATGCCACAGGCCACTTTACAAGCACCTGAAAACAACCCCAGGAAGCAGTTGCCATTATTATCGTCCCATTTCACAAATGAGATAACTGAGGTTATGACTGGCCCAAATCAGTTCCTAAGGAGTGGAGTTAGGATCCAACACCAGGTAGTCAGAGTCCAGAGCCTGAACCCTTAGCCACCACCCTAGCCTATCGGAGTGAGTTTAGGGGGTCAGCAAGAGAAAGAAGCAGAGGTGCAGGTGCTTGAGCAGACCAAGTCACCATGGGGCCAGGGATTAGCATCTCCTGGAAGAAGTGGGCCTGAGCAGGACTTCTAGGACCTTCAGAGACACAGTGCAGGCCATGAAACCAGCACCCACTCTGGAGCCAGGACCAGCATTGTTCTTGCTGTTTATTTGCTGTGTGAGCTTGCATGAATCACCTTACCTCCTGGGGCCTCAGGTTCCTTTCCATACAACTGGGACCAATAATGGCCACCTACTGATACTATGAAGATGAAATGTGACTAAATGGCAGCTTGACAGCCATGGGAGAGACAGAGAAAGAGTGGCTTCCATCTCAGGCCATAGTCCTCACTGAGGGGGCCTTGTCCTCTTTGCCCTCCCAGCTCCTTCAGGGTTGAGGGCCTGGGCCCAGGCTGGGCTCAGTGGCTTCCTGAGGGATAGAACAGGAAGCTGGTGGTGCGTTTGGATTATTTTTCCTGGAGGGAGTTATTTTCTGCTGATCTAGGTCAGCTCAGCCAGAGGGCAGTGTGAGTTGCTGTATTAGTCCATTTTCACACTGCTATAAAGAATACCTGAGACTGGGTAATTTATAAAGGAAAAAGGTTTAATTGACTCATAGTCTGCATGACTGGGGAGGCCGCAGGAAACTTACAATCATGGCAGAAGGCAAAGGGGAAGCAAGGCACGTCTTCTCATGGCCCCAGGACAGAGAACAGTGGGGGAACTGCCAAACACTTTTAAAACATCAGATCTCATGAGCACTCACTCACTATCACAAGAATAGCATGGGGGAAACCGCCCCCATGATCCGATCACCTCCCACAAGGTCCCTCCCTCCACACTTGGGGATTACAGTTCCAGATGAGATTTGGCTGCGGACAAACCATATAAATTGCCTTTCAGTCTAGCTGCAAAAAAGCAGGTGGCCCAACCTGTTGCAGGGTGAAGAACCCAAGAAACCAACCTGGGTTTGGAGCTGGAGAGGGGCTGGCTTAAAACTTTGTACCCTGGCTCCTGGTTGCCCAGAGTGGGGAGGTCTTGATAAGGACCTTGAGATAATGGTCTGGAAGTTGAGAACAGAGTCACTGGGGCTCCTGGCTCCTTGCAGATCCAATCTAAGGGCTGTGGCACCAGGCTGCATGCTCTGGATGAGTCCCTTCCCCTCTCTAGGCCTTAGACATGATTGTTGTCATGGTGAGAGCTGGGGAGGGTGTGGGAGGATGGAGATGTGCACATAGTAGGTCCTCAGGAACTTGGCTGATGATGAAGTTGCCCCAGCTCGGGGTGAAGGCTGTGGGTGCCCTGTTTCCTTGGCCTCAGCCATGGGCAGGTGGGCCAGTACCTCAGGTAACTGTCAGGGACTCTGGGAGATCCTGGCCCTGCCTCATCCTGGCACTGAGGCCTGCAGTGATTTCCTCACTCATTCTTACAAAAGATCCCTGGAGGTCTCAGGACTGCACTAGCTCATGGTGACTTTATTTTTATCTGTCATTGTCTTCTGAGTGATTCCTTTGTCACATCCTATGTTCCTCCAGTTAGAGTGTGAGCTCCCCGGGTCAAGAAGGGAAACAGAGGCTGGGTGTCCTGTCCCCCAAGTCCCAGTCCCAACCTGTCTCCTCGGCAACTGTGTGATAATGAGTTAGTTGATTAACCTCTCTGAGTCTCAGTTCTAGCCACAAGATGGGGTTAAGGCCTGCTTTGCTTTCTTCTCTGGGCTCAAGTACACTAAAGAGGACTGAGACCAACTTTACCTGGAGCCCCTCAGCTGGGCCCAGTTCGGGAAACATGTGAGCTGGGTGCAGCTACCGGCCTCAAGGGACTTGCACTTGCTGGGGAAGATGGAGCCACACTCCCAATGGGGGCTGTGGGGAGCCCTGAGGTTGGGAGAGAGTTTTCTAAGTGGGGGTATCAGGGAAGGCTTCCTGGAAGAACCATGAGCAGGACAGGTGGGCAAGGCCATGGTCAGGTGCATGCAGGGCTATCAGGGCTGCAAACTGGAACTGCAGCTTACAGAGCGTGCCAGCACCAGGGCTACACAATGTCACCCCAGACCAGCAAGCAGCCCACAGTGCAGCCTCGGCTCCACCCTCCTGGAGTGCACAGTGTGGTGGGGGAGACTGACACTAATCACAAACTCTCCAAGCAGTGATATGCTTTACTGGGGATGGGGGTGGTGTGGGGAGAAGGAAAGTGCTGTTTTTAAGGGAACGGCAATTATCTCCTGAATGTTTCCTATGTGCCAGTCACTTTGTGCAGATTACCTTGGTTCATCCTGACTCAGATGACATTGTCAGTGTCCCACAGGAAACCAAGGACCAGAGAGGTAAAGTAATTTGCCCAAGTTTGCACAGCAGGCAGGCAGCAGAGCTCCACTTGAACCCAGGCCATCTGGCTCCAGGATATTGCCTTACTATAACCACAGAACAATCCTGCCTCTCATGTGCCCACCACAGGCTGCTCTCTCTGGTATATCTGGCTCTCTCCCTGCCCCCTCTTCTTACCACCAGGATGCTGCAGCAGAACAGAGCTTGTTCCTGAGCAGCGCAGGGCAGAGGCAGCGTGTTTGCAGGTGTTGCCGCAGACCTTTGCTAGATGGCACCTGTCCCTCTCCCCAGACTCCAGGAAGAGCCTCAGTGCCTGGCAGCGAGGGGGAGAGGAGAGCGAAAGGACCAGAAAAAGCATTGAGGATTGGTAGGTCCCCAAGGAGGTACGCTGTCACTGCTTCCCTGTCTCCCCCACTCCCACCCACTTGGGGACTCTCAGGACAGATTCAGAGAATCTGCATCTGCCCCTCCCCTGTTCACCTTACCTGGTGGGGTCCCCCAAGTTTCCCTGTGCCTAGCATCGCATGGGAGCAGAAGAAATGAGAGCAGCGTGGGTCGTGGCAGGGGACTCAGGTCAGGCTGGTAATGATGCAACAGGGTCTGTGGGTGCAGAGATGGGACAGGAACAAGGATGTGCACCTGTACTAGAGCTGGTTCAAGGATGCCAGGGAGCAGCCGACACTGAGGCACGGGAGTCTCAGCACACGAAATGCCAGGGAAAGCAGGAGGACCCTGAATGGCCTTCGATTACATTCCTGCCTCCCGGCAGAATGGGCACTTATAGTAGAACTTAAGTTCAGTGACGCAAAAATACAGTCACTTTTTTCATGCCCTGATTTCAGCAACTCAGAATCACCGTGAAGGAGACTTATGGGGCACCACGAATCTGACCTCAGTGGGGAAGTCAGGGAAAGCTTCCTGTAAGAAATGATGAGTGGCCTGAGTTCTGAAGGAAGAGTAGGAAATAAGAGGAATGAAAAGAATATTACAGACAGGAGGAGCAGCATGTGCAAAGGCCCTATGGCAGGCAGAGCTTGATGGGAGAAACAATGAGGTACTTCCTCCTGTTGTGTGCAAACTGCCTGCTTAATCCAGCTGGGAGCCAGGACTGCAGCCAGTACAGCTGCTGGTAATTAACATGGGGACCCAGGAGAGTGGGGCTCTCAGAACACCCCATCCTTGGTTTTCATCTGCTCAGACTGTGTTTTTGCCAACTCTGGGACTCCTGACACCTGCACAGACTCTGAATATGAGGAGCAGAGGAGGAGCCCTAGGCAACACCCTTATTGTCCTGCTGGGGAGACCAAGGACAGAGAAGACAAGCATTTGCCAAAGCCAATCAAGTCCACATGGGAACAACCACTGCAGAGCTGAGGCCCTGTCCTGCAGCGACAAGCCTCCTGCCTTCAGAGAAGAGAACAAGTTCTAGCTGTTCCCCAGCTCTACTCAGGCCTGAGAGGTTTCTAGTAGTCAGAGTCAGGAGGATACGAGGATGGCCGCCCTGGATGGAGATGGGCCAGCCAGAACTCACAGCCACCCACTTGTGCTGGTCATAACCCCACCACTACCATGGTGACCCCTTCAACAGCCAGGAGGACTGAAAGGGACAGGCAGCCAAGCTGTGTCTGATGCTGGCTGCTCCGTCTGAACCCCACCTATACCTGGAGCCCACGGTCCCTCTGAGGTTATGGGGGGACAGTGAAATGCTCAAGGTCAGCAGCAGGCAAGTAGCTCAGGAGCCCAGACCACCAGACTGGCTCCACCTGTGCTAGAAGAGCAAGCCCTTCCTTCTCCACCAGGGCCTCTGCCCTCCCGGCCCCAAGGAGCAGGTGGCCTATCCAAGGAGAGAGGCATAGATGGGGCGACACAAGCATCAGCCCCGTGGGCTTGCCGGGTAATTATGCATTAGGAGCTAATGTTAATAAAGGCTCCAGGAAAGGGGTTTTAATTCCAGATCTCACCACCAGATTATTGCACATGAGGGAAATATCAGAGCCCCAGACTGTCTCCATCCTTCGCCCTCCATCTCCAAGCAATCTGCTGCGTTTATTAATTCTGACAGAATTTTCCCAGGCTGGGGAGGAAAGGAGAGCGGGAGGGAAGTATGTTGGGGGTGGGGAGCTAAAGGGAGACGTGGGGCATGGCAATTTGGAGCAGACCTTGGGCCTTCCACTCCCCCCTCAACCCTACCCACCTGCACAACCCCAAGGCATCCCTGGGGCACGCAGCACACAGCTCTGCCCAGCCCCAGCTCCACACTGCTGCCTCCAGAAACGGGACCCCTCCAGCAGCTTTTGCTGTCTCTCCTTCTTGCTCCTCTCACTTCCCCCTCTTTCTCATCCCTTCCTCCTCTAAGAATCAGAGTCTGACTTTCCTTCCCACCTGAACCCCACCCCAGTGGCTCCAATTCCTTGAGTTACTTAGAGTGATGCTGAGATTCACCTTCTAAGAATTTCTTCCCGAAATGAACCAAGTAAAAGGAATATTGGAAAAAATCTAAATATCCGTCAAAGGACATTTATTTTCTAAATTATAGTACAACCATGCACTGGAACACTCTATATGTAATGAAATGGAATAATCTATAAGGTATATTGTTGAGAGGAAAAAAATCAAGGTGCAGAACAACATGTAAAGCGTACTACATTTTGGGTAGAAATACACACACACGCACGCATACACCCCCACACATACACATTCATGTGCATGCATAGACTATGACCTAATTCCTTGTAAAGATGCTGTGCAGACAAAAGGAGATAATGTTTATAAAATACGTGGTACGGTGTCTGTCACGTAGTAAACACTCACTTCAAGCTTGCTGTTGTTATCACTTGATATCTGACTTTTAAGTTGCTTCCCACTCTACCTTGAAGGCTCTCTGGAAAGGACATTTGCATGAATAACACTTGAGAAGAGGATGGGTTACAAATGAGAGGAAGCCAGCATAGGTTTTGGGGGGCAATAGGAGGCCTTATGCTGGTAAAGCCACACAGGGGCTCTGACTGCACCCCTAGATGGTGCCCACCACTTCAGGGGCCTCAGGAGGCGACAAGGAAACCCAGACCCACAGCAGGAAGTTTTAGGAAGATGGAACTCAGTGTAGAAGCAGCAAGCACCATTACAGCTAATTTCCTGGGGAAGTGGTGATCTCACCATTACATCAGACATCACAGCAGAGGTGGGCCACCACTTGCTTAGGCAGCTGAAGAGGAAATAGTTATGTAGCATGAAGATGCAGCCAATCTCTGTAACATGGTTCTAAAGGTCTGTGATCACGAGTGCAAGCTCTTAAGGTCTTCAGGAAAACCCCAGGGAATTTGCGGAAATGCAGATCCCCATCCCCCCACTTACAGATGTTCTATTCGGCTGGGGTGGGGGCCCAGAAATCAGAATTTGTGGAAAAAACAAAAACAACAACAACAAAAAACTACAGTAAGGCAATATGGTATTGGTAGAAAGATAAGACACATAGAGTAATGGAACAGAATAGAGAGCTGAAAAATAGACCCACATAAATATAGCCAATTGATTTCTGACAAAGGTGTAAACGTGATTCCATTGAGAAGGGATAGTCTTTTCAACAAATGGTGCTGGGACAATTGAATATCCACACGGAAAAAAATGAACCTCAGCCTAAACCTCATAGCTTATACAAAAATTAACTCAAAGAGATCATGGATCTAAATGTAAAACGTAGAACTCTAAAATGTTTACAAAAATAAAACATGGGAGAAAACATAGGTGATCTAGGGATAGCCAAAGAGCTCTTAGACACAATGCCCAAAGAAACGTCTAGAACAGCAAAAGTAGATAACTTGGATGGTATCAGAATTAAAGAGGCACTGTTAAAAGAATTGAAAGGCATACTACAGACTGAGAGAAATCACATATAGTACTTGCCAAAGGACCTATATCCAGAATATATTTAAAAAGCTCTAAAAACTCCACAGTAAGAAAATAAACAGACCAACTAAGAAATGGATGAAAGAATTGAACAGACACATCACTAAAAAGGACATGAGCCTGGCTGTATTAGTCAGGGTTCTCTAGAGGGGCAGAACTAATGAAAAAAAAATATATATACACACACACACACACATAGATATGAATATTACATATAATTATATATAATGAATATATATTCATTTATATTATATATATTAAGTGAAATATATATACATATTCATGGGAGTTTATTGTGTGTGAGTATTAACTCGCACAATCACAAAGTCCCACAATAGGCCATCTGCAGGCTGAGGAGCAAGGAGAGCCAGTCCAAGTTCCAAAACTGAAGAACCTGGAGTTCAATGTTCGAGGGCAGGAAGCATCCAGCACGGGAGAAAGATGTAGGCTAGAAGGCTAAGCCAGTCTCTCTTTTCACATTTTTCTGCCTGCTTATATTGTAGCCATTCTGACAGCTGATTAGATCATGCCCACCCAGATTAAGGGTGGGTCTGCCTTCCCCAGCCCACTGACTCAAATGTTAATCTCCTTTAGCAACACCCTCACAGACACACCCAGGATTAATACTTTGTATCCTTCAATCCAATCAAGTTGACACTCAGTATTAACCATCACAAGTCCACCCTGTGTCAGTTCGAACCCATACACATCTCCTGAGATCATACATAATCTTCAAAGAAAGACAATAATAAGGTCATAATTACACCTAACATAATACAACTATCCTTTGTACAAACGGAAATGCACCAATCTCCAACCCGAATACCATTACATAAAGTTGACGATACTTAAATGCCGATGTGAAGTCAATAAATCTTATGTCACATAATAAAGGAGAAAGGAAATAAAATGAAGATATTTTCTTAGTACAAGTGTATACACGCACAAACATGTTTTTAACAAAAGAAGGACAATTACAGTACCCGTTTCTGCAGCTGGTCACTTGGTTGTGGCTGGTATTGATGACTACCTTCTTCTACTACCCATTCTGTATTCCCTTTGCCTTTAGCAAGCACCTCAGAAGGTCTTGGTTTTTTGTCTGGTGGAGTGATGCAAACCTTCACTTCTGAAGAGTCTGGGTCATTTGTAGTCCTGCCTGGAATGGGATGTTGTAGTTTCCTTTCGACCTTAATCACAGGGCATAGTAACACTAAGAGATGCCCTAATGGATTTCCTATATTCCATGCACACTCTTCCTTACCTCCATTGTGGAGTAATAGACTGATTTCTACTTGATAGTCTGGATCAGTCAGCCCAGCCAACACTATAACTCCCTTCTCAGCCTGTTGACTTAAAGGTAGGAGGATCCCAAACTGTCCAGGTGGCAACCTTAACTTCTAGTTTAATGGAATCGTTGTTGTGTCTCTTGGTGGGAATGTTCCTCCCTCTGGAAATAAGACTTCCAGGCCAGCAAAACATAATGTCATGGGAAGAGGAAGTGAACATTTTGCTAGTGGATCACTAGGGGTGATGCTGAGTGGTGCCACTTCCACTTCCACTCCTTGATTCCTGGACCCACGAATCCTGGCTATGGGAGAAACAGTACCATATATTGGACGCTGATTCAGAGCATACATGGCCTTCCAGAGAACTTTGCTCCAGCCCTGTAAAGTATTGTCACCTAGTTGGCATTGTAATTGTGACTTCAAAAGGCCATTCCACCATTCCATCCATCCAGGTGCTTCGGGATCATGGGGAACATGGTGAGCCCAGTGAATTCCGTGAGCATGAGCCGGTTGCTGCACTTCTTTAGCGGTAAAGCCAATGCCTTGGTCAGAGGCAATGCTGTGTGGAATATCATGATGGTGGATAAGGCATTCCATGAGTCCACGGATGGTAGTCTTGGCAGAAGCACTGTGTGCAGGATAGGCAAACCCATATCCGGAGTAAGTGTCTATTCCAGTGAGGACAAACCTCTGCCCCTTCCATAATGGAAGAGGTCCAATATAATCAACCTGCCACCAGGTAGCTGGTTGATCATCCTCAGGAATGGTGCCATATTGAAGGCTCAGTGTTGGTCTCTGCTGCTGGCAAATTGGGCGCTCAGCAGTGGCTGTAGCCAGGTCAGCTTTGGCGAGTGGAAGTCCATGTTGCTGAGCCCATACATAACCTCCGTCCCTGTCACCATGGCCACTTTGTTCATGGGCCCATTGGGCGATGACAGGGGTGGCTGGGGAAAAAGGCCAAGTGGTGTCCACAGAACGGGTCATCCTATCCACCTGATTATTAAACATTTCTCTACTGAGGTCACCTGCTGGTGAGCACTCACATGGGATACAAATATCTTCACAGTTTTTGACCACTCAGAGAGGTCCATCCACTTACCTCTTCCCAAAATTTCTTTGTCTCCAATTTTCCAATCATGCTTCTTCCAAGTCACTAACCATCCAGCCAAATCATTGACTACAGCCCATGAATCAGTACATAATCACACATCTGGCCATTTCTCCTTCCATGCAAAGTGCACAGCCAGGTGCACTGCTCTAAGTTCTGCCCACTAGGAAGATTTTTCTTCATGACTGTCCTTCAGGGATGTCCTGGAAAGGGGCTGTAGTTCTGCAGCTGTCCACTTTCGGGTGGTGCCTTCATATCATGAAGATCCACCTGTGAACCAGGCCCTAGTCTTCTCTTCCTCTGTCAACTGATCATAGGGAACTCCCCATGAGGCTATCAGTGCAGGCTGGGGGAGAGAAGGCAGGGTGGCAGGAGTGGAGACCATGGCTATTTGAACCACTTCTTCATGTAACTTGCTTGTGCCTCATGACCTGCTCCAGCCCAGTCATGTATATACCACTTCCATTTGATGATGGAATGCTGCTGTGCATGACCCACTTTATGGCTAGATGGGTCAGAAAGAACCCAGTTCATGATAGGCAGTTCAGGTTGCATGGTGACTTGATGACCCATCGCCAAACGTTCAGTTTCCACCAAAGCCCAGTAACAGGCCAAGAGCTGTCTCTCAAAAGGAGAATAGTTATCGGCAGAAGAAGGCAGGGCCTTGCTCCAAAATCCTAGAGGCCTCCACTGTGATTCATCTATGGGGGCCTGCCAAAGGCTCCAAACAGCATCCCTATCTGCCACACCTCAAGCACCATTGGATTTGCTGGGTCTTACGGCCCAAGTGGCAGAGCAGCTTGCACAGCACCCTGGACCTATTGCAGAGCCTTTTCCTGTTCTGGACCTCAGTCAAAACTGGCAGCCTTTTGGGTCACTTGATAAATGGGCTAGGGCAACACACCCAGTGAGGAATGTGTTGCCTCCAAAATCCAAATGGGCCCACTAGGCATTGTGCCTCTTTCTTGGTTGCAGGAGGGGCCAAACGTAGCAACTTATTCTTCACCTTAGAAGGAATATCTCGACAGGCCCCACACCACTGGACCCCTAGAAATTTTACTTATGTAGAAGTTCCCTGAATTTCAGTCAGATTTATTTCCCATCCTCTGGCACACAAATGTCTCACCAATAAGTCCAATGTGTTTGCTACTTCTTGCTGACTGGATCCAATCAGCATAATATCATCAATGTAATGGACCAGTGTGAATCTTTCAGAAGTGAAAAACGATCATGATCTCTCCAAAGAAGATTATGACACAAAGTTGGAGAGTTGATATATCCCGAGGTAGGACAGTGAAGGTATATTGCTGGCCTTGCCAGCTGAAGACAAATTGCTTCTGGTGGGCCTTATGGGCAGAAATGGAGAAAAAGGCATTTGCCAAGTCAATGGCTGCATATCAGGAGATGTGTTAAATTTGCTGAGGCAATGAAACCACATCTGGTAAAACAGCTGCAATTGGTCACCACTTTGTTAAGCTTATGATAATCCACTGTCATTCTCCAAGATCCATCTGTCTTTTTCACAGGCCAAATGGGAGAGTTGAAAAGGGATGTGGTAGGAATCACCACCCCTGTGTCTTTCAAATCCTTGATGGTGGCACTAATCTCCGCAATCCCTCCAGGGATTCGATATATATATTTTTTTGATTTACTATTTTTCTAGGTAGAGGCAGCTCTAATGGCTTCCATTTGGCCTTTTCCACTGTAATAGCCCTCACCCTACCAGTCAGGGGGCCAATGTGGGGGTTCTGCCAGCTACTAAGTATGTCTATGCCAATTATGCATTCTGGCACTAAGGAAGTGACCATAGGATGAGTCCCAGAACCCACTGGACCCACTGTAAGTCAGACCTGAGCTAAAACTCCATTAATTACCTGACCTCTGTAAGCCCCTACTTTAACTGGAGGACCACAGTGATGTTTTGGGTCCTTTGGAATCAACGTCAGCTCAGAGCTGGTGTCCAGTAGTCTGCGAAATGTCTGATCATTTCCCTTTCCCCAGTGCACAGTTACCCTGGTAAAAAGTCAGAATTCTCCTTGGGGAAGGATGGGAGAAAGATTCACTCCATTAATTGTTGGTAATGTAGTGGGGTCCTTCCTCAAGGAAAGCTGGCCTCCCCTTCATTCAAGGGGTTCTGGGTCTGTAAACTGGCTCAAGTCTGGAAATTGATTGAGGAGCCATTATTCTCTGTTTTTATAATTCAAATTAGTCTTTTGTCCACTTGACCTAGAAGTTTTCTGTTTGTATAATTTAAGTAGGAATGCAGTAGACTTCCTATCAATTTCACTTCTAGGAGCATGGTGATTAATTAGCGAATGCCAGAGCCCTACACGAGTCAGACTATTCTGATTGCTGCTTTGCCTCTGCTGTGCATTACAGTAGGTATGACCACCTTGCCTTTGACAGTTGAGTGCTGCCACTTGGCCCCTTACATCTCAGGATCCAATTATTCCCATTGTATTTAAGGGCTATTTAAGTGTAGCACACCTCCTCATGGGTCACACTCTCAACCTCACTTCTAGGGGCCTGCAGGGACTTTAGTCTAGTTATAAGTCCAGAAGCAAACAAGGGTGTTGGGAGTGGCCCTGAGGAAAATCAACATTATTTTACCTGGCAACTGCCTGGCAACTGCCACTTTGTAGTTGAGTGACTGCTGTTCCCACCGTTAGCTCTGATATACAAGAGAAGAGCAATTATAGGGCTCTTCAAAGATGCAGGTGCTACCCTCACAAAACTATTTCACAAGGCATTGGTCAAGAGTATATCTTCTGGACCCTCCCAGCTGGGATGAGTAGGTCTAAACTGACTAATCCACTCCACCATCCCAATCTCCCCAAGCCCTTGGATCCCTTTCTCTACATTAAACCAAGGGAGATTAGGCATTTCCAGCTCGCTCACAGTGGATCATCCTTTAATCCATATTTCAGCTAACCAAGCAAATAAACTATTAGAACCTTTTTTTTAATCCCTTGAGCTACAACATTAAATGCAGAGTCCCTACTTAGTGGGCTCAAATCAATTAAATTCAGCCTGATCCAACTCTATGTTCCTTCTGCCATTATCCCACACCCTTACTATTCATTCTCATGCCTGTTCTCCAGATTTCTGTTTACATAAATTAGAAAACTCAAGCAGTTCTTTTTAAGTGTAGCACAATTCTTCATGGATCAAACTCTCAACCTCACCTCTAGGGGCCCGCGGGGACTTTAGTTATAAGTCCAGAAGCAAACAAGGGTGTTCGGGATGGCCCTGAGGAGAATCAACATTATTTTGCCTGGCAACTGCCTCAGGGGAGGCCATCACTGTTGCCTTAGGCAGTGCAAGGTTTATCTCCTCAGACAAAGGTGGAAAGGCTGGCAGCAGCATGGATTGGGGTGGGGATGTTGCCACTACTGGGGGTGGGGAAACTGTTTCTTCTGGCAAAGAAGCTTCATCAGAGTTTACAAACTCAGTGTCCCCAGCTTCATCAGGGTCTTCCCATACATCCCCATTCCAAGTTGCAGGGTCCTATTCTTTTCCAATCAATGCCCTTGCTTTAACAGTAGGCACCTGGTGAAACTGTGCATGCACCTTTTGTTGCAGGTCAGCCACTCCCATGGTAAGAGCTTATGTCTGTTTTTCCATAATGTCAGCTCTTTCCCTACAGGAGATAAGACTCTGAGTTGACAATCTTAGCAGATTTGTGGCTCAGTATCTGCTTCTGAAGCTGGGAGATAGAATCCCTGAGTTTATCATTTTTTTTCATCACTTTGTCCACTGAACTTAGCTTCATTATGTTCCTTGGTTCCCCACATATGTCAAATATATTATGTATGAGTCACTAAACTCCTTGCCTCTCACAAGCGAGGAATTAGGAGTGTCAAATACTGTTTAGAGAGTTACTTTGCATAACTCTCTAAACAGTTCACACCAAGGACTACCAGTGTTCTCTATACTATTGGAAGTAGAGTCCTTAGCATTTTGGGGTCTAATCATATGAAACAGCCAACTCCAGGAGCCCCCAAACCAATGAAATACTCTATCCTTAATGTTCTGTTTCTCTAGAACCCTCCTGGTACCAAAATCTATATTAGACAGGGTTCTCTAGAAGGATAGAACTAACGGAATATATATACACACACGTATATATGATGTATATATATTTCACAAGGCACTGTGAATATGTAAATATATATTTATAAAAATACATATTTATATAT
>NW_012113141.1:4255285-4454720 GCF_000951035.1 Colobus angolensis palliatus
ATATATTTGTATTTATATTATATATAAATATAAAGGGGAGTTTACTAAGTATTAACTCACAGGATCACAAGGTCCCACAATAGAACATCTGCAGGCTGAGGTGCAAGGAGAGCCAGTCCACATTCCAAAACTGAAGAACTTGGAGTCTGATGTTCGAGGGCAGGAAGCATCCAGCACGGAAGAAAGATGTACGCTAGAAGGCTAGGCCAGTCTGTCTTTTCACATGTTTCTGCCTTCTTATATTCTAGCTGTGCTGGCAGCTGATTACATTGTGCCTGCCTAGATTAAGGGTGAAGCTGCCTTTCCCAGCCCACTGCCTCAAATGTTAATCTCCTTTGGGTAACACCCTCACAGACACACCCAAGTTGAATACCTTCTATCCTTCAATCCAATCAAGGTGAAGCTCAGTATTAACCCACACAGTGGCAATTAAGCGAATGAGAAAATGTTCAACATCTCTAGTCAATAAAGAAATACAAACAGCCATGCATGGTGGCTCACGCCTGTAATCCCAACACTTTGGGAGGTTGAGGGAGGCAGATTGAGTGTAGGAGTTCAAGACCAACCTGGGATACATAATGAGACCTCATCTCTACAAAAATAAAAAAATTAGCCGGGCATGGTGGCGCATGCCTGTGGTCTCAGTTACTCAGGAGGCTGAGGTGGAAGGATTGCTCGAACCCAGAAGGTTGAGGCTGCAGTGAGCTGTTATCGTGCCACTGCATGCCAGCGTGGGCAACAGAGTGAGACCCTGTCTCAAACAAACAAACAAAAGAAGAAGAAGAAGAAATGCAAATTAATCTGCTGTGGTTTGAATGTATCCCCCTCCCCTCCAATTCATGTGCTAGAAACAATCCCCAGTGCAAACGTGTTGAGAGGTGATTAGGTCGTGGGGGCTCTGCCCTTATGAATGGACTAATGCTGTTATCCCAGGAGTGGGTTAGTTATTGTGAGACTGGGTTTATTATAAAAAGTGAGTGATCACCTCTTGCTTTCTCTTGCATGTGTGCTCCTTTGCCCTTCCACCTTCCACACGGGATGACACAGCAAAAAGGCCCTCCTCAGATGCTGTCACCTTGATATTGGACTTCTCAGGCTCCAGAACTAAAAAAGTTTGTGAGAAATAATTTTTTTAATAAACCACCCAGTCTATGTTGTATGATAACAACATGAAACGGACGACATCTATAATAATGAGTAAAATAATTTTTAAAAACCACCATACCAAGTCCTGACAAGGATGTGGAGCAACTGGAATTCTTATACAATTCTAGTGAGAATACAAAATAGTGCAGCCACTCCAGAAAACAGTTCGGCATGGTCTTACAAAGTGAAACATACAACTGCCACTTCACCAAGCAAGCCAACACTTGCGCCTTTACCCTAGAGAAATGGGAACTTATGTTCACAGAAAAACCTGTATGTGAATATTGGTAGAAACTCTACTTCACAATTGCCCAAACTGGACTCAGTTCAAATATTCTGCAGTGGCTGAATGGATAAACAAACTGTGGTAGAGTCATGCGATAGAATACTAGTCAGCGATAAAAAGGACCAGGCTGCTAGAACTGCATGCAACAGCTTCTATGAATCTCAAAGGCTTATGCTGAGTGGAAGAAGCCACTATCACAAGGCTACCTTCTGCATGATTTTATCTACACTACCTTCTTGAAAAGCCAAGAGTATAGTGTTGGAGGGCAGACCAGTGGTTGCCATAGGGATGTGACTATAAAGGGATAGCATGAAGGGGTTTTGGGGAGTGATAGGACTGTTCTGTACCCTGATTGTGGATTGTGATGGTAGTTACACGAACCTATATATGTGAAAATTCACAGAACTGTTGATTATTTCTCAATGTATAGGTATATCAAATTGTCAAGTTATAAAGCTTAAACATATAATGATTTTAATTGCCAATTATACCTTAATAAAGCTGGAAAAAGCTTACAGAACTGCACACCAATTCTATGTATGATAATTTTAAAATAGAATGAATTAAAAAAGAAAAAAACCTCTCAGGTGGTCCAAGCATCACAGTTTAATGGCTGCATTCCTGAGTCCAGTACTCACTTGTTGCTTAGCAACAAAGCTTGGGCCTTTCCACCAATCACAGCTTGAGCTCCCAAATCAAAACAAAAGTTTCTTGAAGGTAGGGGCCAGGATTCTTGGGCCTCTGTGGCTCCATGGCTACTCTCAGATCCTCCCTCCTTTTCTTTTTGTTTTTCCTTCCTCCCTCTCCTGGTTCCTTCCATTCTTTCCTTCTTTCTTTCATTTATGGGAGCACTGCCCAGGAAGATGCTCAACCAGGAGTTCATCTTGCCTTCCAGGCCTGGGTCCCCTCCATATGACCTGGCAAGACAGCAGTGGCTGGCTTGGACACAGCCTCTGTGGGAGATAATAAATGTCTCTGAATCTTCTTGCTCAGTCGCCCCGGTGGAAAGATTAGAAGATCAAGGCTCAGAAGGATGCCCTGTTATTCTGGAAGTTAGTGGAAGGGTCAGGACTGGAAGCTAGCACCCTGACCTGAAACGTGGGACCATTCCCATCAGCACTCACAAACAGGTTTGTTCCACTCCCCTGTCCCCCACCTCCAGGCTCCAGGATGCTATTTAATGTCTTCCCACTTGTTTAATAAGAGTCACTTTCTTGCGGATGGCTCCCCTAACTTCTCTTTGCCATCAATCACTTGTATGCTTCAGACCTACAGGGCTACACAGTTGCACTGGGAGATCCCCCAAGATCTTCAAAACCAGTCCACTCCAAACTGATCTTTTCTTTCCTTGAAATCACCTCCCCCTTCCCTGGTTCCCTGTTATTTCTGTTTCCTAAGTCAGAAACCTGAGGTCCACCTGGATTCCCCCCATCTCTCCCTCCACAGCCAGATCTGCTTCTGGAAACGCTCTTGAATGCATCTTCTTTTTTGTGTCCTTTCAGCCACTGCTGAGGTCCAGTCCTCACTACCTCTGGGTGGTGCCCTGGACTCTGGCCTGTCCTCCACAGGACCACCAAAACATGATCTGGTGGCGCCTCGCCTTGCAGGTGAACCCATCTGGACTCGCCCTTGCTTGGCGAGAAAACGGCCAATGTCTTTACTTCCATCAGCCAGGCCTTTGCTGCCTGGCCCCAGCCTATAGCTCCAGCCTCGCCATCTACCCCACACTGCCTGGCTACTCCTGATGGTGTCCTGTGCATGCAACTCTTTTCCATCGGGATGCTCTCCTCATCCCTCACCCGCCTGCTCTTGCCTGGCTAATCCCCAGGTAGTGGGCAGAATGCTGGGCTCCATACCTAATCCCTAGAACCTATGAATGGGGGAGAAAGAGCCTTTGGAGGTGTAATTAAAATAGGATCTTCAGATAAAGACATCACTCTGGATTATCCAGGTGGGCCCTAAATTCAATAACAAGTACCCTCGTAAGATGAGGCAGAGGGAGATTTGATAGAGATGGGGAGGAGGCAATATGACTTCAGAGACAAGGGCTGGAGTGATGTGGCCACAAGCCAAGGACTGCCAGCCACCACTGGAAAAGTGGAGGAAGCTGGAAGAGTCAAAGAAGAATTCTGCCCCCGAGCCTCCAAGGGAGCACTGCCTTGCTGACACCTCAATTTCAGACCTCTGGCCTCCAAAACCATGAGACAATAAATAGCCATTGTTTGAAGCCACTGAGTTTGTGAACTAGTTACAGCAGCTATAGAAAACTACCATACTCAGGGTTGACCTTCTCTGTGACATGCTTCCAGGCCTCTTGGGGAGAGTTGCTCCTTCCTCTGTGGTTTCACTTGTCCCACTGGAAGGGGTGTCAGGAAGGGCTGAAGGCTATGGCTTCTAACCCAGGCTGTCACCAACAGGGAGAGGAGGAGCAAGTGTTCTCTGTGTGTGTGTTGTGGGGGAAGTAGTTTGCCCTTCCTGAACAAGCCAGGTGTTTGCATATCCTACTGGATATGTCTTCCCACTGGCCACGTGGGCACCAAGAGAGATGCATAGGAATGTGTGTAGCAGCAAGCAACAAACCATCCAACAGCTCCTAATAACAACCATTAGAAATAGCCCTTGTGTATTTTGAGGATGGGTAAATGATGGTGGTATAGCCACACACTGGAATACCATACAGCAGTGAAAAATGGAGTCATAACTGCATACAAGATGGAAAAAATCTACAAAATACAATGTGGGCAGAAAAGGTACTGTAGAAGAATACATGCAGTGATCTTGTTGATATAAAGAATCAATGTGGGTGAGTGCAACATGATGGTTTAGGGGTATGGAAAGAAAGGCAAGGGAATGACAGGCCAAATTGGAGACTGTGGCCACCTCTGCAGGGCAGCTGGGCAGATCACAAAGGGACCGTCTAAGCAGTGCTTGTCAAACGTTAATGGGCACGCATCACACAGAGGTCTGCTTAACATGCGATTCTCATTCGGTGAGCCTCAGGTAGGGCCTGAGAGTCTGTGTCTGCTACAGGCTTCCAGGTGAGGTTGGGCCTGTGGATCCAGACCACATTTTGGGTAGTGAGGATGAGCCAAGAGGCGGTGATGGCCCAGCCTGGGGATGCTTGACCTTTGCCACACGTTGGAATCACTCCAGGAGCTTCTCAAAAGCACTGATGCCAGGTCTGCTGGAGACCAGTTATATGAGCAGCCCTGGGCACGGAGCCCAGGTGTGGCTGTGTGGATAGCTCCCAGGGACTGCACAGTGCAGCAGGTGGAGGCCCCTACTCCAGTATGGACCGGTGTTCATTTTCTCTTCGTCTTCTAGGCTTTTCGTGTATACTATCTGTATTCCTTTGTACGTATAAGGCTCACACAAAATATAAAATGTGTTAAAAAAGAGTGCAAATTAAAAAAAAAAAAAGCCAGATCTATGGGGTCAGGGAGGAGAAAGAACAAGGAACTAAAAAAGATTCTTAGGCCAGGCACCGTGGCTCATTCCTATAATTCCAACACTTTGGGAGGCTGAGGCAGGTGGATCACTTGAGCCCAGGAGTTCAAGACCAGCCTGGGCAACATGCTGAAACCTCATCTCTACAAAAAAATAAAAAATTAGCCAGTGTGGTGGCATGCACCTGCAGTCCCAGCTACTTGGGAGGCTGAGGCAGGAAGATCACAGGAGTCTGGGGAGGTTGAGGCTGCTGTGAGCTATGATGGCACCACTATACTCCAGCCTAGGCAACAGACAAGACCCATCTCAAATAATAAAATATTAACAAGATTCTTAAAAACCACTTTAGTTCACAGCAAAGAATCCTGTCGGCTGTTAGGCCTATTGGTCGGCACAGCCGGCAGCCGTTGCATTGTTGGCCAGTCAGCCCCCTATCTGTGATATTCAGGGTCAGCCAGGCAATAGCATGGTAAGTTAAGCTGTGGGCCAGTCCAGCAACCAGCAAGTCAGTCTGAATCCCTGAGCAGTTCGTTCTTCCTGTTCCCAGTCAGCCAGGGCATCCACTTGTTAGGACGGTGGTTTTTGCTCTATCAACGTGTAGTCATTGTTGTCAGGTGTCGGTGAGTTACCACCACCCAATCCCGCTGTCAACTGTGGTTGCGAGGGTTGGTGGGAAAGGCCCATGGGTGCATGGAGGGCTCAGTGGTTGGCATGTCAGCCGGTCAGCCAGTCAGGTCAGTCAGAGTGGCAGTTGGTGAGAGTCAGTCAGCAATGAGTCAGGCAGCCAGCAGCCTGCCAGACAGACTTTCTCTACTTCAGCCAGCCTGTTGGTGAGACGGTCTTTAGTCAGGAAACCCCTGAGTTTGTCAGTTAGACCCTAGTCAGACAGATAACCTGTCAGGCCTGAGTCGTGTGAGACAGCCAGTTGGTCGGGCAGCCCCAGGCTGGCAGTTAGCTGCACCATCCATCAGTCAGTCACTGAACGGGCCAGTCACCACGCCAGTGCCTCAGCCAGTCGGGGAGATAGCCTTAGTCGGCGCCCAGGGCTCTGCTCAGACATGCTTTGCCGGCAGTCCCTGCGTGGTTGGTCTGGCCGTCTATCTGTCTGTCTGTCATGCAGGTAGCTGTGAGTCAGGCAGCACCCCAGCCAGCCAGGCAGCTGCAGGACCAGCTCACCCTCTCCACACTGAGCCGGTTCATTAAGAACCCTGCAGACTGGGGAGAACTCCAAGGCCCTGTTCAACAGCAGTGAGGCTCTGTTACTATTATTAGCGAAGAGCGCTCCGGAGGTTCCGGAAAGTGGAAAAGGCCATCAATAGCCCTGCCCTGCTTCCCCCTCCACACTTCTCTCTCCATTAATGAGGTTCCTGCCACAGAGAAGGGGCGCTTCCCGGAGGCCGGAATTGGAGGAGGGGGCAGAGGGTGAGGGAGTGGTTCCAGTCAGCCCTGCTGCCATCCCCATGGGGGGTGGGTGGGAGTGGAGCCCGAAAAGGAGCCCCTTCTCCCTGGCCTGGCCCTGCCCGCCTTCAGGGTCTGTGCCCCCTCTGAGCTGCCATCTCTGAGCAAGCCAGGTGGCGGGCGTGCAGCTAAGGTCCACACAGGGTACAGGGATTTTATGTCAGCTCTTGTGTTTATCTGCTGTGACTCAAAAACAAAGGAGAAAACACAGTTGCAGAGTCTACTTTTCGGTTCATGGAAGTTCCCGTGTGCGATTTTATTTCAGATCACAGCCGTCCTGAAAGGTAGCAGCATCCCGCTACAGGCACTGAGGTTTGGAAAGAGAAGCATTTGCCCGAGGTGGATTCCATCCAGGTGCGCATGACTTCAGCGTGCGTGCACAGCTTCTCCTTACTGGGCTGCCTCTCCGGTGCTGGCAGAGGGCTCTCAATTGCCACCTGCACTCTCCCCTTCTTTTCCATGGGGCTGGAGAGGACATTTCTGAGGTCTCTCATGCTCTGATGTTCTCTGCTGGACATGTGTTCTGTTATGAACTTGCTGTTGGGACCCGCTATGCCTGGGGCCAGACCAGAAACGGAGGTAGGGGCTGGAGAGCATCGTTCCTTGGCCTTGGGTCTGGCGTAATGGGCCCACTCTTTTATAAGCTACTGGACTTATGGAGCTGAAGGGAGCCTGATGCTTACTTGGTCTGCATCCAGTCTCATCAGAAGCAGAATCTTTCCAACAACCATGCAGTCAGCACCTATCTGTGCTTATACATTCCCAGTGACAGGGAGCTCACTACCTCTCCAAGGAGCCTTTTCTATTGTGGGGCAGCCTCAGCCCTTGTAAAGTCACTCCACATCATAGGCCCTCACCTTTAGGTCTCAGTCCTGCATTTTGGTGCCACCCGGATTAAGCCTCATGCTTCTTAAGAGAGCTGTCCTCCTATTCAGACTTAGGGAAAGACAGTGGGATTTCCTGTTTGTCAGTTGTTTCAGTTGCGTGCAAGGGAAAAGACAGAATGCTGGAGAAGAGTGGAAAGAGCAAGGCTCTTGGGTCAGTGCGGTAGACTGCTGGCACTAGTGGCTTCAGTTTAGCACGCCTTGCTGCATCTATGGCTCTAAGTAGCACCCTCCAACATTGACTTACTCTCGGCAGTGGGATAATAGCAAACTGATGTAAGCAGAGACTTGTAAAGATGCCTGGTTTTTCCCACGTTCTCTCCTGGACCCCGGCCACCTCCTGAGAACAAGCCCGGGACAGACTGCTCATGGGATGCGAGAGACACATGGAGAAGAGCTCATCAGGTTCCAGCCAAAGTCATCCTACAGCAGCCAGCACCAGCTCATCCTTCAGCTCACCACAGACACCTGAGAGATTCTAACCCATATCAACTGAGGCTGGTTTAGATTAGCCAAACTGCCCAGCTGACCCAGAGACTCATGAGAAACAACAGTTGTTATTTTCAGTGACTAAATTTGGGGGCAGTTCATTACACAGCAATAGCTCACTAAGAAAGACACTCAAAACTCTCAAAGGTTCAGCCTTGCTTCCCCCTTTCCTAGCAGTGTGACTTCAAATAAACCATAGAAGCTCTGGAAGTCTCAGTGTTCTCATCTGTTAAGTGGGGCTACTAAATCCTGCTCTTCCTGCTTCAAAGGAGGCAGTCAAAAGAGTAATACATAGGGAAGTACATTGCTCACTAGGTGGAGCAAAAAGAGGGGCCGGGCTCAGGAGGGTCCAGGGATTGGCCGGAGGGCAGGTGTCCCTGCAGCTGCATGTCAGGGCTCTGCTAAGCAGAGGGCAGTGCAGTATATTAACCCAGCTCACCTCCCTGTCCAGAAGCAGGCCTGGCAGGCTGAGTGATGGGGCCAACTGCAGACTTATTTACAAACACAGCCCTTTTGCCTTCTCTTCCTCTGTAAGCCCTACTGTCAGCATACAAATGAGAATCAATAGGCCAGTTATTAAACCGTAAATATCTCTCCCCTCAGGCTCTTGGGCCAAGAGCTCTGAGCCTCTCAGCTGAGAGGGGTGCCAAGGGTGCTTCACATGCAGTCTGCCTTATACCCCAGCCCAGCTCACCACACCAGAACCAAGGAGAGACTGCCACTACCTTTCTGGGTAGAGAGGAGGCCTGATTCATGCAGAACCAAATTAAAGGAGCCCTCAAACCACCAGGCAACATCTATTGTTTAGGAAGGGAGGAGAGCCACGTGAGTATGGCACAAACCCTTTACCTACCTAGGCTGAAACTCAGAATGCTTGAGTCAGAAAGGGGCTGAGAAGTCCATCCATGCACCTGCATATTCTGTGGATGCAGAGACAATTCAGGGGCCCAAAGAGGGGACAACTCATCCGAGAAGATATGCCCAGAAAGTGACAGAATCCAGACTCAAACCCAGATGTATGGCCTATGAACTGTGCCATCATCTAAGACAGAAGAGGAATTATGGTGCACAAGTAGGGAAGGGACATAGAGGGTGAGGCAGTTAATAAGGTCCAGGGAGACAGGACTAGCAATGAAGCCAGGGAAAAGAAAGCTGCTTAAAGGAGCTGGGGGGAGATGAAGGGAGGGAAAGAGAGTGTTAGGTGAGCAGGGGCTGGTGAGCTGGAAAGTTTGGTAGTTTGGTACAAGAGAGAATAATATAAAGACACACACACACACGCATGCACGCACACACACACAGCAGACAGGAGGAACTGGTAGGCTTCCTGCATTCCTTAATTGCGGACATCATGGAGGCTGCATTTAAGCTGGGCCATGGAGGATGAGTAATTTGAGCTGGGCCATGGGGAATAAGTAGGATCTATGCTCACTTAACCCTCTCTATACATGGAGCAGAAAGGAATGAAGGGCAATCCAGGAGGAAGGGCCAGAATAAGCAAAGGCATCAATGGTGGTAGCGATGATAATGATGATGATGATGTTGATGGCAATGATGGTGGTGGTGATGAAGATGATAATAATGATGACGGTGGTGGTGATAATGATGGTAATGGTGATTAATATGATGATAATGATGGTGATGATACTGATGGTGGTGATGGTGGTGGTGATGATGAGAGTGGGGATGATGGTGCTGATGAAGATGATAACAATGATGAAGATGGTGGTGATGGTGAAGATGATAATAATGGTGATGATGATGATGGTGATGATGGTGATGATGGTGATGGTGATGATGATGGTGATGGTGATTATGGTAATGATAATGATGGTGATGATAATAATGGTGATGATGGTGATGATGGTAGCTATCACTTTTTTTTTTTTTTGAGAAAGAGTCTCGCTCTGTCACCCAGGCTGGAGTGCAATGACGTGATCTCGGCTGACTGCAACCTCTGCCTTCCAGGTTCAAGCGATTCTCATGCCTCAGCCTCCCGAGTAGCTGGGATTACAGGCACTTGTCATCATGCCCAGCTAATTTTTGTATTTTTGTAGAGACGGGGTTTCACCATGTTGGTCAGGCTGGTCTTGAACTCCTGACCTCAGGTGATTTGTCCGCCTTGGCCTCCCAAAATGCTGGGATTATAGGCGTTAGCCACTGCACCTGGCCGGTAGCTGTCACTTTCTAAAGGACTTTCTGTGCACCATGAGCTGTGCCAGGGCATTTTACATCCTCCACATTATTAAGTTCACATAACAACTCTATTGGGCACCAGGATCAGTGTAGGCCCAGAGCTGCCAGGCTCTTTCCATCTATGTAAAGGAGAGTGGCAGGTGACTGATAGGAGGTGGCCAACTCTTGGGGGAGTCTTGACCCCCTGGCTAAGGCACTGGGACTCTATCTTAAGGGCAAGGAGGAGCTGTTGAAGGTTTTTGAGCAAGACATTGTCTAATCAGAACTGTTGCCCACCTGTGATATTACCAGACTCTCAGTCAGGGCTGGGGGAACTCAGAGGGGCAAGATCTCTGTGAACTAGGGCTTCCTAGAGGAGGTAGCCTTTTGTGGGTTCAGAGTTTCCCCACCTGAGTGTGGTTCCTTTTGTCAGCTCTGGCCCTGCCAAGAGCCCTTAGCCTTTCCTCCAGGCTGCTTTGTAGCACCGAGTGCCTTGGATTCATTTCTGGTGAGAGAGGGTTGTTTCCCAGACTCCTATGCTAAGTTCACATGAAGGCATCTAGCCAACTACCTGGGAGCTGCCACCCACTCCAGGGACACAGCAGTGGGTAGAGCATGACAAGAAGTCCCTTCCCATCTCCCCAGGCCTGGGGGAGGCCCAGATTCCCAGGGGCAGCAGCGCCTCCCCCTGGCTCCACATTAGAGTCACCTGGGGGCCTTTCAGATAACACACACCAAAGACCTACCTCCACCTGCTGAACTGAATGCTGACCCCTGTGAGTGGGGCCCGAACACGGATATATAGATATGCGCTTGATGTCCTGCTGACTCACTCAGAGAGCTAGGGTTAGAAATCACTGGGAATTGCACCCCAGGCCGACTCTGGATCCCATTTGCTCATAGGTGATCTCAGAAGTGCTTCTCTGTCTAAAGGACAGCTGGCATGGGCTGGACAGGGCTGGTTCAGCTTTGCCTATGGTGGCCCTATAGGAAGGCATCCTTTACTTCCCAGTGTTGACAGCTCTTGCTACCCTGAGCATCCTTATTGTGAACAAGTCTCTGAGGCTGGGCTAAGCTCTGGGCTGGGAAAGTCCGTGAGCAGGATGGGCAGAAGGATCCCTTCCCAGCCAGCCCCCTGTCCCCTGCCCACAGAGCCTCCCGAGTATCCCAGGGGCAATGGCTGATACCCCTCTGTGCCCACGTCCTTGGCTGCTCAGTTGTTCAGGTCCCTGGCACCATTTGGCTTGTATTCTAGGAGTTTATGCTTCTCCTGCTCCCTGAGGACAGCAGCTGAGTCTTCTGTGTGTGAGACAGACGGGGAAGAGCAGAGTGTCGGGACCACAAGCCCAGGAACTGGACAGCCGGGTTCAAGCCAGGTTCTGCTTTCTACTAGCTGCGTGACTGCGAGCAACTTCTCTGGGTCTCAGTTTTCTTGTTGGTGAAACAGAGATGATTATAATGGTAAAACTCCTCCCCCATGAGGGTGCTGAGAGGCGTGGAGGGGCGATCCTCGACAGTTGCTCAGCAGAGTGGCTGGCACGGGGCAAGCGCTCAGGGTGAGCTAACATTTTTCTCTGCATCTTGCCCGTGACCTTTCTGCACATGGATGCTTGCCAAAGGTGGGCTGCAGTGAATAGGAGTGAACACTAGGATGTTTTTCCCGCCCCAGATCTGAGCTCTTCTTCTGTATTTGGAGGTTATTCCACACCTATCTGCTGCTATAGAAAATCCCGGCTCCTTGCTTTCCCAGCCTCCCTTACAGCACAGTTGCAGACCCATTCCCTGAGATCTGCCTGTGGAGTGGGCCAGGATGCACAGTAGCGGGACCCTGGAAAAGCCGTTCTGGTGGTAGGCAGCAGAACAGCTCCCCGAGCCTCCTGGGCAGCATAGCTGTGGGCAGCACATGCAGCTCCCATGGCCCTGGAGGCAGAGCAGGGGGTGGCTTCCCCTGGAGGCTGACAATGTCCTTAGACTGGTTTAGTGGCATGGCTGTTTGGCCTTCGGTCTGGCCACGGTGCTTTCCAGCCCTTCCCAGTGATTCTGTGAGTCCCTGGATTCCATTCAGTACATCCTATTTTTGCTCAATCGGTGTTGATTTCTTCTGCCTGCATCTAGGACTCTACATTAGTCAGAGGAGGGTGGAGTCTCTATCGTACCCATTGCCGGACTGAGACACTGGTGAGATCCTGGACCAGGCCCTGCAGGCTCGTCTGTGGCTGAGGGGAGCCAGAACCAGGACACGCACTGCTGATGGTGTGAGCACCGCATCTGTGGCCACCCTGCACTTCCACCAGAGGACCCCAGTGGAGGCCACTCCAGAGCACTGGCCATGGCCCCCCCAGAACACTGGCCACAGTCCCCAGAGGGGTCAGGCACAAACTCCGACATAAGGGGGTCACTTGTGATTAAAAATGCCCTGAATCCAGGAAGGGGCTGTAGCTCACGACCACCTGCAGACAGAGAGACCTTGGGAAAGGCAGCGGCCTAGGAGTAGAATTCCTGCCTAACTCCAGCCTGAGCACGGGCCGTGTTATCACAGAACAGTGATGAGAGCCTCTGGTGTTTACACTCAGCTGTACCTTTTCCCCTCCTTTTCCCATTTCTGCCCATCCTACAGAGGGGAAATGGGAGCTCAGAGGCTCACACTGGCTTTCCCAAGGTCCCATAGCAATGAGAAGTAGAGACCAGTCCTAATCCAGGTGTTTAATGTCAAGGCTGAAAGGCATGTTTGAGGACACTGAGGCCCAGGACAGGGGTGGCCAATGGAGCCTATCAAAGGAACTCAGATTTTGAACTTTCATTAAAAATGAACAAAAGACCCCCTGAAATACTCTCTTATGACTTTGGAATGGGGCACCCTGCCATGGGAGAGAGTGAGCTCCCTGTCGGTGGAGGTGTGTAAGGAAAGGTGGAAGAGGTGGGAACCACTGGGTGAGGATGCACTGAGGGGCAAGGATTTCTACCGACTACAGGGTCTGCCATCTCCTGGGGGCCAGTGGGTCTCTATAAATAGAGCTGAGGGCTTCCTGGAAAATGCCTGTCTTGTTGTGATCTCTGTTGTCCCACTGCTTTGAGCATTTGGCCAAGAGGACAGAGATCCACATAAAGTGGCCTGATTTTAAATGGCTTGTCTTGAGCTGCCTCGAAAGGTAGAGAAGAGCCCCAGAGTTATAAAGAATCCTGCCCCCAACACAGTGCTGTGCCTCTACACACGTGCATACTCTAGCTTACCGATGGAGAAACTGAGGTGCAGAGAGGGGAAGCAAGGGGCCCCAAGGCAGCTGGAAGTGGAATGGGATGAAAACCCAAGTCTTTGACACTTAGTCTAGGGCAGTGGTTCTCGGAGCGGGGTCCCCCACCAGCAGCCTCAGCAAGCCCTGGAAACTTGTTGGAATGGTAACTTCTCAGGCCCCACTGACTCTGAAACTCTGGGGACAGGGCCCATAGTCTGGGTTCCATCGAGTCCTCTGGGGGATCCTGATGTGCGCCAAAGCCGAGAACCATCGACCAGAGAGCTTTTGCGTTTCAGCATTCACTGACTGGAGGCACATGAATGAGGCCCTTCCTGAGATGTGCCTGGCGATACCCTGCTTTCTAAGCCATAAGAGGAAAAGTGACCCCTCCTGGATTATAGGCTAAACATATTTTATCTCAATGAGGTTGACATCCCCAAGCTCAGATATGTGGAATGACCTGGCAAGGTCACACGGCAGTGTGGTAGTTTCTCTGGAATTGGAGCTCACAGCTTCCAAGTTTTCAGCCTGTGGTCAAGTGGATCTTTTGGACCTGAGTCCCCCTACCCCAGTCCACCTGACATCATAGGGCCCTCATCCCAACCTGAACCATGCAGAAGACCCTGGGCCACAGCACTCCCTGCCCTAGCCAGCAACAGGCTTTTCTCCAGGAGCCCTGGCTGCTCCGGGCAGTGGGGGCTGGATTGGTTTATTTATTGCTATCATTAATTAGTTTTGTTGGGGATAAAAGACAGGTCCCTGGAGAAGCCCAGTGCATTAGAGCCCATTATTCCATCATTGCTCTGGACTTGCCGGCAAGAAGCGCAGCACCTCTTTGCTGTCAGCCTCGCACAATTAATTAGTCCGCAGGCCGAGCGGCAGCTCTCACACACCCCCTGGGTGGAGAGGGCTCTGTTCTAGCATCTAGTGTCCTCTAGAGCTTTTCTGCCTCAATTCTAACTGGGGGAGATGTTGGGAAGACTCTCCTGAGGAGGGGCACTGCAATAGCTGGGTGTGGAAGGAAGGTGGGGATTCCTGGCCAGGTGGAACCCTTATCCTAATGATACTATTATTGAGTGCATTCTATGATGTGTCAGACACTGGGCTAAGTGCTTAGAGCACATATTTAATTCTCACAAATGTCCCGTGGGGCACGTTTTTATTTGCCAGATGAAGAAATTGAGGCTCTGCTAGGGGGATTGGCTTATCCAAGAACCACAGCACAAAATGGTAGAGTAGAGTTTCAACCTAGGACTGTCTGGCTCCCAAGTTTGGGCTAAGTTTTAATAAAGGGGCTGTTTAGTGTGGCTCAGGAAGCTGGGGGCCTGGCCCCACAAGAAAGGAAGGATGGTAAGTTGGGCAGGAGGCCTGGAGTAAAGCAGAGAGAATGGGTATGTGATGAGGTCAAAGGGGCCTTTGCTGAACGTGGAATCAGAAGCCACGAGTTTGAGGCCACTTATGAACTAAGTGACTTTGGGCAAGTACTCAGTTTCCCTTTCAGTGGGAAGACTGGGTCCTATGATGTGGGTTCTTCTTAAGAGCGACTATATAGCCTAGTGGTCCTGGAAAGGTGATCTTTAGGGCGTTAAGCTTTCTGAGCCTCAGTTTCTTCATCTGAGAAACGGGGATAGTAATAATACCCTATGGGGTTCATGTGAGGATTAAATGAAATTATGCATGAAAGGGCTGAGCACAGTGTCTGACACTTAGGAAGGGCTTGATAAATATTGATGAGGAGGAGGAGGAGGATTTGAAAGGAGTTAGTTTCAGGCCAGGTTTGCCATGAGTCCTGATCAAGTTACTCCATCATAGTTGTGTACCACATAATGACATTTCAGTCAAAGACAAACCGCATATTTGATGGTGGTCCTGTAAGATGATAATGGAACTGAAAATTTCCTATTGCCTAGTGATGTTGTAGCATCGCAGCTAAATGCATTCCCTTTTCTATGTTTAGATATACAATTTTTTTTTTTTTTTTTTGAGACGGAATCTTGCTCTGTCGCCCAGGCTGGAGTGCAGTGGCACGATCTCGGCTCACTGCTCACTGCACGCTCCACCTCCCGGGTTCATGCCCTTCTCCTGCCTCAGCCTCCCCAGTAGCTGGGACTACAGGTGCCGGCCACCACACCCGGCTAATTTTTTTTTTGTATTTTTAGTGGAGACGGGGTTTCACTGTGTTAACCAGGATGGTGTCAATCTCCTGACCTCGTGATCCACCCGTCTCGGTCCCCCAAAGTGCTGGGATTACAGGTGTGAGCCACCGTGCCCGGCCTAGATATACCAGTTCTTCCCATTGTGTTACCATTGCTTGTAGTATTCCATACAGTGATTTGCTGCACAGGTTTGTAGCCTGGGAGCACTATGGTATAGCTTAGGTGTGTAGGAGAGTGTGCCATCTAGGTTTGTGCAAGTCCACTCTATGATGTTCACACAATGACGAAATCACCTAATGATGCATTTCTTAGAATATATTTCCACCATTAAGTGACATCTGACTGTCATTACAGAATCACTGTGCTGTGGATTCGTCGCAACTGGTGACCTTGGCAGGGAAAGCACGGCTAGGGTTCCAGAATGGCCCTTCTGTTTGTCAAGGCGTGGATTCTAGGCCTGGTTAAACTTCCCTTTTGCTGTGTAACCTCAGGCAAGTTGCCCAGCCCACCTTCTCCTCTCTAGGCCTTGGTCTTCCCATCTGTAGCAACAGTAGATTGGCCAAGGTCAGACAGGGACACTGCCCCTCCCTGTCCCTGCCACATGGGTGGGAGTTGCCTCTCCTGAAGGCCATCCCTACCCCTCAACATGGCTGACTCAGCCTTTGCCCAGTGGTGGGGGCCAGGCTGCCTGCTGGAGGGTGCTAAGAAGTTAATTAAACCCTCCAGAAGCCATTTGTTAACAAGGGAGCGATGGTATATTCAATACCAGCCAAAGGTTGGTGCAAAGTAATGAGTCTTTCTTTAGCTGTGAATAATGTGTTCCCTCCCCTCAGCAACCCCCCAGCTCTGAAGGATGGTCCTGGGGAAGCCATGGCTCATCTTAATGGCCTGGGCACTGCAGAGCCTAGCAAGCTGGTCTCACCAGCAATCATCACTTCCCATCAGAGAAACTTGGCTTCTCTCTGTGTCTGTCTTACTCATGGTCTCTAACTATTCTCCAGATGATCTCCCTCTCCCTCCCTCTACATGCATTTGTTTCTTTCTCTCTCCCCCATCCTCCAAGGAAAAGTTGCAGGCCACTATGTCACATGCCTGCACTGCTCATATTGTATGTGGGAGTCAACAGCCCTGCTGGGCAGCAGGTTTAGACACAGTTTGGAAATTCGGGGGAGGAAGGGGAGGCAAGGGCCTGGATACTACTGGCCCCAGGGGGAGGCAAATGACCAGAAGACTGCTCATGGGCAGCTTGGGCCATTCCATGCTAGCTCCCTCTATGTGCCCGCCCTGCAGAGGGCAACTTGCCTCAGGCACTAAGACAGGTGTCTGCAGGAGGGTCCCAGTCAGGCACCCAGGCACTCGCACCTGGTTTGGGGCCCAGCGTGGAGTGACTATGGCTGTTCCCTCTGTTTTTCTGAGCTTTATTTCTCCCCCAGCTGCTTCTATAGAAGATAGGGCTGGTTCTGGCTCTGCTACCCATGTGGGCCCTGGGGACAAAGGTCTTGACAGGGTCCTTTGGGAGGGGGAGACTGCACCCAGCTCAGTGACCAGCACGTCCCTCGTCTCGTGCACCTGCACCCATAAGCACCTCCTCTGGGCAGCTGCCAGGAGGGGTCCTCTGATGCCAATGCCCATCCGGGCTGCCATCCATCTGTCTGCCAATCTCTCCATGGGTAGCCCTTGCTCAATACCATTTTCTGGCTTTCGCAGGCAGTTTCAGTCCACTCCCTCTGACTTGTACCTGGGGGAGCCTGGTCACAGCTGAAAAATAGGGAGCCCTGAGGCCTCCCTTCAACAGGTGGGCTGTGGCTTTGTCCCCCTTTGTGATAGCACTAAAAGAACCCACGCAGGGGAGGGAAGGGGCCCATGGCCTAGCAGGTGTCTGTCACCCTCCTGGCAGCCAGCATGGGGGAAGAGGTGGGAGGGGCGGGGCGGCAGTCATTCACTCACCGAGCTAGGGACAAGGCACCTTGATTAGGCCCTCAAGATAATCGCCGCACACCTGGACTGGCACCCCAGAGGCCCCCGCCTCACAGCCGCCCCTTTGTCTGCCTGGGGAGTCTCTGGCTCCAAAGCCTGAGGATGCGGCTGATAGGCTGGGCTGAAGCCAGGTGCTGAAACCCAAGAGCCAAGAGGTGGTGGGGGGGGCTTTGGGGAAGGAGGGCACCTAGAGCTGGGGGAAGGCCCAGGTCCCTCTTCCCTGGGTCCCACAGTGAACAGGGTGTCGGGAACAGAGGACCTAGGTGGGGAGAGGAGGGAGAATGGCTAAGAGGTGTGCTGTGTGAGTGTGTGTGCAGCATATGCACAGATGTTTACACAAGGGGACACAGACAAACGGACAGTGGGATGGCTCCCCTCAGTCACCTCAGCCGTCACCTGCTGCCCTGGCCACAGTTCCCACCTCTCTCCTCTGGCTAAGGGAGCAGCCTGGCCCTCCAGGTGGGTAGGACAAATGTTCCAGGGGGTGGACAATCCTCAAGCAATGAGGAATAAGAAGGGGCAGGTAAATACCGGGCATTCTTGGTAAATGCCCACAGAAAGATTGGCAGATGGATGGCGGCCTGGATGGGCAGTGGCCCCAGACAGACCCCTCCTGGCAGCTGCCCAGAGGAGGTGCGCATGGGCAAAGGTACACAGGACGAGCACAGTGGTGGCCACGGAGCTGGGTGCAGCGTCTCCCTCCCAAAGGACCCTGTAAAGACCTCCTTTGTCCCCAGAGCCCATGTGGGAAGGTAACTACTAAGATCCTCTATACAGGGGAGTGGTTTTAAGGTGTGTCCTATTCGGTCTTGCAGAATATTCCAAGTAGGATTGCACTCTGGTTGCCCCCAGCAGGAATGCACTGGTGAACACGCCCTTATTGCCTTTCCCTCCATGCCTGATGTCTCACTTCCCCAACGAGTCTCCTGGGATCCCCTCTCAAACCGCTTGAACCCAAATTTCTTGTCCCAGGCTGCTTATACAGATACCCAAATTAAGACAGGGTGGCATCGGAGGCTGGGTCGGGTCTGCTGGTGTGCCCTACGTGGGGGAATGGTGGGGAAGGACTGAGAAACAGCCTCTCAGAAGCTGCCCGGCTGCACAGGTTTCCTAAGCAAAGAGGGTCCCAGCCTGTACCAGCTCCCCTCCCAGCAGCAGGGTGGGCAGGATGAGCCCGCATCCTCCTGAGATACCTACACTGATCTAGGGACTGGTCGTGAGGGTCATGGGACATATGTGAGTGTGACAGCTGTGGGTAGGCGGGCGTGTCTGTATATATGTAAATGTGGGAGGGTACACATGACCATGTGTGTGTGTGTGTGTGTGAGTGTATACGTGTGTGTCCATGTAAATTCGAGGGGCTTCTGACTTGGAGAGTTTGGCCAACTGGCCCTGCCCCACAGGCTGCCTGCAGACCCCCGAGCTGGCCAGTGTAGGAAAGGGCAAGTGGAGGCTGGAGCTGAGCCATACTCAGGGCAGAGGGCAGGACCGCTCTGGCCTCCGGGGGACTGAGCAGGGCCCTAGGAGTGGGGACATGAATATGGGTGTTGCAGAGTGCTCTGTGCCATCACATGACTCCCTGCGCTGCCCCAGGCGGGGTTCAGTGTGGGGCAGGCTGCACTGGGGTATATTTAACATCCTGTTGATTGGGAATGGCGTGTCTCACGCGGCCCCAGGCCTAGGAGCTGCAGAACCAGGTTGCTAGGAGAAGTGTAATTTCCGTCCCTGCCGGCTCCCTTTCATGTCCGCTCCCCCCGCCCCTTGTCTATGTCACTCAGCTGCACGGAAAGCCCTGATTTCTCTCTAAAAATGAAACACGAGCTTGGCTGTGTGTTGGTACTGGTGGGGCTGGAGGGGCATGTTTTCTGCCCATGACAAGGGCTAAGAGGTGGCCAGCTTTTTCCAGAGTGAGTGGTCATCCCCAGGGGCCAGGCTCAGGAGAGACCCCAGCCTCCTTGGGGTTGACTCCCTTATCCTGGGGAGCACCAGGTTTAAAATGCAACTATCCACTCGTGTAAGGGCCTTAGAGGTCAGTTAGGCCTAGCCCTTGCGACTCACCTGGGGAAGGAGAGTCTCAGAGAGGGAAAACTACTTACCCAGGGTCACACAGGAAAGCAGGCAAGAGCCAGGCTTAGAACTGGAGTTCCTGGATCCTGGATTTGCTCAGTACTGCCTGCTCCGCAGGGGGATCTCACTCTTCTCTGGCTCACGTGGCCTACCACTCAGATTTTCCCACACTGACCAGGAACCACAGGGAGGGGCAAGCTCCTTGCTGTAAGTGGGCCCAGGGGTCCAACGTAGCTCGAAGGAGTGGCTCCAACCCATCATCCCAGCCAATCCTGCAAACATTGTTGGAACCAGTAGCCCCTAGTCTTGGTAGGAGGATGATGCTTCTCAAACAGGCTCAAGTCAGGCCAGCCCTGCCTGGTTCCCTCGCTGCTGCCTGCCCTTCTATACTGGGTCCAATGCTGTCCCCTTAAAATTCGTGTCTCCCCTGGAACGTGTGAATATTAACTTGTCTTTGCAGTTATAATAGGGTCTTTGCAGATATAATCCAGTTAAGATGAGCTGTGTCATAATCCGGTGACTAATGTCCGTGTAGGAAAGGGGAAATTTGGACAGAGCTGAGCTACACAGGGGGACTGCCATGTGATGTTGGGGGCGGGATTAAGTGATTCATCTGCAAGCCAAGGAACCCTCGGGATGTCAGCCACCACCAGAGGCTGGAGGAGGCAAGGAAGGAGACTCCCTTGGAGACTGGAGAGATCATGACCTTCCTGACACCTTGGTTTTGGACTTCTGGCCTCTAGAACTGTGAGGAATATGCTCTTGTTGTTTTAAGCCACTAGCTGGTAATAGCTTGTTGTGGCCGTCCTAGGAAAGTAATACGCCTCTTCTCCACACAGTTGGGATCACGCGCCTACCTCTCCCCATCGTGGTCATTCCTGCCCTCAAGTGCAAGCCGCCGACCCTTCACTTTAGAACTTGACCCCAAGTCCCTTGTCTTCTATTTCTGTCACAGTGTCACCAACTGATCCTCTCACCTCGGGGCCCAGAACTGCTAGGGATCCCCCACTACCCGAGATAGCTCCCTGTATGTCCCCAGCTGCTCCCTGGCCAGCTCCTCTTTCCCTGTCCCCTCCTTGTCTGGCTGAGTCATTCCCATGCTCCAAAATTCCACATCTTCTCCAGCGGGTGCCCTGCCCCCTGGGCCTCACCTGGCCTGGCGGGCTGGGCTGAGAATCCCTCAATTGGATGTGGATGTCCCCAGCACCCTGAGTAGCACTTGTGCCTAGCTTGTTTCATGCAGCACTGTCACCACCATTTATTTGGGAATCTCTGCCTCTGGATGAACTCTCCACGGGCAGAGACCATGCTGTGCTCTCCAGGAAAGCTTGTCACATAGGGACAATCCAGCCCAGCCCCTCTCTTTAGGGATGGGATAATTGAGGCCCAGAAAGTAGAAGAAACTTGCCTAGAGTTACACATCCAAGCAGGACCAAGGCTGAGGTTCTTTCTGCTGTCAAAACAGCATCTGGGAATGTTCTTTTGGTGCCCCCAAGAGAGGCAGCAACCACTTCTTGGGCACCTCAGAACTTCCTGACTTTCAGGCCTTAAGGGGCCCATAGGTTTGGGCAGGTAGAGTCCTGAGGGCTGGGGTGGGAGGTCTTGTTCCTGCTGGAGGAACCAGGGTACACTGGTCAGACTGGGCAGAGGATACCATACCCTGGGCAGGACTAGAGCTCATGGGAGGAAAATCCCCTCTGGGACAGAGACACTCTGGGTTCCGGGATGCTCCCTGAGATCAGCCTGTACGGCTTTGGAACTGCCTCTGCCACTGCCTCAGTTTCCCCCATCTCACCCAGACCTGGGGCACTTTAGAGATGCAAAAAAGAGCTAATAGGTTCAGATTTCAGCTCTGCTACATGTCAGCTTGGATGCATCATTCAGTCTCTCAGAGCCTCCCTCTCCTCAGCTATGAATAACAGGGGCTAAATGAGAGGCACTGGAGATCCAGAAACAGCACGCAGGCTGATTCATAGTGCTGCGCTTTCTTGTACGTCCTGGTCCCCCAAAGTCTGCCTGCTGCCATCATGCCTTGTGCTCTCTGCTTCTGCCCTGGGGCAGGGTGGAGAGGGGGCTGAGACCACGGGTGAATTGGACCCCTCTTGGGCCAACATGGGCCAGGCATATGTCAAATGGAACCATATTTCCATCTTTGCAACAAGCCTATCAGGCAGAGAGCATAACCCATTTTACAGAGGAGCTGAGGCCCAGAGTTTCACTTACTTGGCTGATGAAGAGGAATGCCGTGGCCAGGCAGGACTGGCATGAAGGTGGTCATGAGGAGTTAACTCTGCCTTATTCAATGTGTTCTGCCACCTGCCAAGTTTTTCTCAGGCTTTGGTGACATCAGCGCCCTGGGTGCATGTGCTGGGCAGGGGATCACAGCTGCGTGGTCTGGAACCCCGGTGTGGGGCACCACACAGTACCTCCAACGCATCTCACCCTTCACTGGCATTTCAGAGCAGCCAGAGACCCCAAGTTTCAATCCTCAGGAATGAGCCCCTCACCCCAGCACACACGGCATCGGAGGAACATGCCCCCTTCCACTTCTAGGAGCCCATACATTTAACCTGTCCCCCATGTGGGGAGGATAAGGTGTCTGGGGAGATGAAGGGCCTATCCCACTGTCCATCTAGATGACTGGGCCAGGCCAAGCAATTTTGCTGATGTCACTTCCCTGGAGATATTAAATATTGATAATACAATAAATTTTCCCTGCCCCTTCTATAACTCATGTCTTGGTGTGTGCCAAAAGGAAGACAAGTATGCTGGCGTGGCTCCCTTTAGGCTGATGGGCATCCATTTCCCTGGCACTCTGGGAATCGCAGCCTTCTTGTTCTCAAGGCGCTTAGGGAAGTCATCTTGTCCAGCCCCCTGCTGCAGGCCCTAGCTGGCCTGAGATGAGCATTCTCCATGGCAGGGGATATCATCTGGTTTGCTCCTCACAATGATCAACCACCCTTTCTCTTGGGAAGCTCTTCTTCAAATCCGACTGTGGTTCACATTAAGCAGGAGCCTGCCAGGCAGGCCCTGTATCTTGACAGCCACATGACCAAAGAACCTCATTCCTAGGGAGCAGAGCACCTGGCAGGGCTCAGAGGTCTCATTTTGACCCGTTTCCAACTGTGTGACCTTGTAAGTTACCATGTCACTGAACTTCAACACCCTCATCTATACAATGGGGTGGTAATCTTTCCAGACCACTTCCTACCACTGTTGGGAGCAGGGCTTCAGCTTCCCACAGGCACAGCTTGGTGAGTGCAGTGGGGGACTACTGGGCTAGTTGTCCTCTGTGGTAAATAACTTGATCAAATGAGAAAATAAATGTGGAAGGGCTTTGCAAATGTAAATTGCTTTGTAAACACAGTGTTGTGTAAATGTTAGGGAAAATTATATGCTTCAAAAATTCGGAGCAGCAGACTTCCTTAGAAGGGGGGCAGGTTCCTAAATTTTCTTGTATCTCCAGTCCTAGAGGCCTGTGTATGAGTTTGTGGGGAGGGGCAGGGGAGCCCCCCCAGAGCTGGACTGGCTGTGTTCCTCCCCTCCCACTCCTCCTCCCTTGGGCTTCAAGCCAGGCTCAGGCTCCTGATTACAAAGGCCCAGGAGTGGGGAGCTTATCAGTTACACGGAATCAATAGGCATCTTCTTTATATTTTCCAATTAAAAGAGCCGACAGAGAAAAGAGAAAAACTCAAGTGCCCAGCAGCTGTCAATAGCTGTTGAGCAAGGGGAAGCACAGGGTCAGTGGGCCGGGCCATTTGTCAATGCCAAGCTCTGCTTGCCTGGCCTGCTCTCACAACGTGTGGATGTACCCAGAAGGGGAACTGGGAGGCAGCGCATCTTCCAGTGGCTTCTCAGACTTTTGGCCTTGGCAACTCTGTCTCCTGGGCCTTCATTTGTTAGGAAATGTGCAGAATTGAACTGAGGCTGCAGTGAGGCACTCCTGCGGTCAGTGATAGGCTATCAGTACGGCCATCCGCTGCTAAGATTACACGGCTTCAGAGAGACCTGCAGGTGGGGCGGGGGACCCTGCAGGGTTATTTTGGGGAAAATGCTCACCCATCCTTCTCAGAACCAGTGAGAAAACACAAGAGAGAATGGGCTAAGAGGCAGCAAGCAGGATGTGGGGCAGATATGAACAGGCATCTGGACACAGAGACAGGTCATCAGAAGCCCAACCTGCCTACTCACATGAGACTTCTGCTCCCCAAGGTACCCAGGCTGCAGAGCTCTCTTCGGCTCTGGGGTCTGTGAGTGGCAGGGAGATGGTCCCTTCTTGAGGTGACTGCTGCGGCTGCCCCTCTCAGATCCTGTTACCAGGCCCATGACTCTCTCCCCAGCTGCTGGGAGCTTTGGCTGCTCATGCCTCCCCTGACCCTCCGTACTGGGCAGAAGGAAGCCAGCTCATCTGGAAACGCCCTGGAGTTTGTGCCTTCACAGGGTAGCCCTCATGTGATGATTGACTGAGATGGGGTACAAAAGGCTGGGGCCCTGGCCTTTTAAAGGGGGCTCCTGAGGCTCTGGAAGTCCCCATAGGGTAAATCTGTGGCCGGGCCTCAGCTGAACCCTTATCTTTGCCTAGTTTTTCTTCTTGCCCTAATCTTCTCCCTTCATCCCATTATGGGGCTCACCTGAGGGCAGCCCCACCTCCGTTATGTGCACAAAACCCTAACTCAGGCTCTGCTTGCTCCTGGGAGAGCCAGACCCATTCAATTCATTCATTTGGTAGGTATTTATTGTGCATTTATCACACGCCAGGCACTAGGCTAGACCCTGGAGGTGCACAGTGCCAATGACTGCCAGCGGGGGAGAAAAGTAACAAGCAGGTAAACAAATAGGTAAATGGGTTAGACACCAGAGGTGAGGAAAGGAGAAGGCCTTGCGGTGGGCGGGACTCCTTGGGATTAGGTGGGCAGGGAAGGTCTCTCTAAGGAAGTGGCCTGTGAGTTAGGACTTGGTGACAAGGAGGAACCAGGCACGTGAAGACCGTGGGGAAGGGTGCAGTTAGACAGCTGGCACGTGCAAACACCCCAAGGCTGGACTAAGCCTGTGAACTTTGAGACCCTGAAAGGCCAGTGTGCCTGGAACTTAGCGAGCAGGGCATGAGGGCAGAGAGGGTGTGACCTGGCCAGCCATAGCAAAGGCTCCATTCCAAGGGCAATGGGGACGTTGGAAAGGAGGTCAGGCAATGGAATGATAGAATCTGACTCCTAGTTTTAAAAGATCACCCTGGTGGTCCTGCCTAGATGGGCAAGGGATGGGGTGGGGACCTCGGGAGTTGAAACGGATGCTTCTGGTGCCCTATGCCACAGCCCATTGGTGATTTCAGCTGCAGCTGCTGCATTAAAGACAAACATCCTCAAATGTTCGCTTCTCCTCTCTGCTCTTCTTCTATGGGGCTTTTGGGGGAGCTCCAAGGGCTTAGTCTGCATAGGACACCCTGGGAGTGTTAGGAGGACAGGCAGTCAAGGCCTCTGGGGACAACCATCCATCAGTGGGGACTGAGAGTCAATAAATAAAAGCCCCAGTCTCTGTCCTTTGGAGGGACAGTTCTGAGAAATGGGCCACACGGTTTCTGTAGGAATGAGCTACACTTGCCCTCGGCAGCATCAGTAATTCAGAAACACACACCGGGCTGGTGCTATGGGCTGAATGTGTTGTCCCAAAATTCATATGTTGAAATCCCAACCCCTAAGGTGATATTGTTAGAAGGTGGGGCTTTGGGGAAGTGATTAGGTCGAGGGCAGAGCCTTCATGAAGGGGACCAGTGTGCTTATGAAAGAGGCCCCAGAAAGCCACCTTGCCCCTCTTGTCGTGAAAGAATGCCGTCAGAAGCCTCCGTCTATGAGGAACAGGCCTTCACTAGACACTGAATCTGCTGTGCCTTGATCATAGACCCCCAGTCTCCAGAACTGTGAGAAATACATTTCTGTTGTTTATAAGCCAGCGGTCTGTGGTATTTTGTTATATAGCAGTCCAAACAGACCAAGGTAGCCTCTCCTCTCTCCTATCTTGCTTGTGCTCAGCTGTGTTTTCTGTGATTGCCTTCCAAATAAACAACTGCATTCACATATTTGTTTCACGCTCTGCTCTTGAGGGAACCTAAAGACAGACAGACAAAGGGAAGCTGATGGTGGCTTGGAGGGCAGAGATCTGGAGATGGACCCAGGATGTACTATGTCATCCAGGCGATAGGACAAGCCAGTGGATTTGCTGTAGAGGATGAGGAAAGGGGAGGAATCAAGGATGACTCTGAGGACTTAGGCTTGAAGGTTGAAGGTTTACTAAAACTAAGAAGACTGGGCTGGGCGTGGTGGCTCACGCCTGTAATCCCAGAACTTTGGGAGGCTGAGGCAGATAGATCACCTGAGGTCAGGAGTTTGAGACAAGCCTGGCCAACATGGTGAAATCCTGTCTCCACTAAAATACAAAAAATTAGCCGGGCATGGTGGTGGGTGCCTGTAATCCCAGTTACTCAGGAGGCTGAGGCAGGAGAATCACTTGAACCCAGGGGGGCAGAGGTTGCAGTGAGCCAAGATTATGCCATTGTATTCCAGCCTGGGCAACAAGAGTGAAACTCCATTAAAAAAAACACACAAAAAAAACCGACTGGCAGAAGAACAGGTGTACAGTAGGGAAACTCAACAGGTTGGTCTGGGTGGTATTAAATTTGCAATGTCTGTGAGATCTCTCAGTGCAGATTCCCAAGAGGCAGCCAGAGATACGAGTCTAGAGCTTCGAGCAGAGGTTAAGGCTACAGACAATCAATTTGAGTCCAGTCATCAGCTTAGAAATGGTATTTTAAGCCATGGGCCTAGGCGAGAGCACCCAGGAGAGTGAATCGATAGAGAACAAATGCAAGTTAAACAAAAGAAAAGGAGCCCCTTCATCTGAGCCTGGAGTCTTAGCCCAGCTTTGTGGATCTGCCCAGGTTTCCTAAACTCCCTGGTGCCCACAGTGTCATAATCTCACGGGATCCTTGGAGCAGTCCTGAGGGGCAGGAGACAGGCAGCGCTGCCGTGTATAGTCGCACAGTTTAGACACTGCCCAGCTCCAGGTGGTACCATTGACACAGGGCACAATGTCACAGGTACCCCCTAGAGTTGTTCAGTTTACGGTCTTCACAGCCATACACACGTCTTTGCAAGGCCAGAGAGAATATGGACAAGGCTCTACATGAGCCACAGAGCGGAACTTCTGAGAATTCAGCAGAGGTGGAGATTGCAGCACTTGGGGCAATCGGAGAAGTCTCCCTGGAGGAGGTGACATTTGCCCTGGAGCTCAAAGGAGGGGGAGTATTTATACCATTTGAATTTGGGAGTGAGATGCTCCAGCAGAGGCAATTGCAATGAACAAAGTCTGTAGGCAGAAATTGCCGGGCGTGTTTGGGAATTTGCTTTGCAGGGATTGCCAAGGAAAGTCATAAGGATTATGAAGACTATTCCGGGTGGAGGCCCTTGAATGACATGCCAGGGAGATGCACAAAGTTATTGGACTCACTCAAAGTCACACAATGAGGGAGACACAGAGCCAGGGCTTGGACCCTAGGTCAGAGGGTGTGCCTGCCTGTGGACAGAGGCTTCCTAGTGACCCCTCACCTTCCGGTTCCTGTCACTCCCTTTGGCAGCTCCAAAACCTCATGAAGGGGTAGCAGCTGACTTCTCCAGCTCCCGTCTATCTCCCAGAGGCAGAGGCCTGTTCTGCCTTTATTTCCCAGGGCAGCATCTAAAGAGGCAGACGATTTGTGGGGAGGGGACAGAGGTTCCCCTGGATCATGGAGAAAAGTGGGCAAGAAGTAAGTTCGTGGGCAGGGAGTTGGGCTTCCAGCATGGGAAAGGACCTGGACACCGGTTGCAGAGGTGGAAATAAGGCAATGGGCACTCTTGTTTGTCTAGGAACCCAGGAAAGAGAGGCAGCCAAGGGCAGGGCCTCCTGGGGATGGGCCTTGCCAAGCTCTTGCCCGACTTTGAGAGTGCTGTGTTAGCCAGTCCCACGCTGGGATTCATGATCCTACACACACACTCTCACACTCACACACACATACTCTTATACACACACACACACACATACATACTCGCATGAACGCACACACACGCATGCACACACACACACGCTGTTCTGGTCGCCTTGAACCCTTGTCACTCCCTCTGACACCACGGTTTCTTTTATCTTAGGCTTGCAACCCCGCTACTTCCTCCTTCATGTCTCAGTTTTTATGTCTTTCCCCAGGAGACCTTCTCTGTTGCCCCAGATCTATTCAGGGGCCCTCCTTTGGGTCTGCTGGCCCTGTCATAGCCCCACCCTGTTCTGCAAGTTTGCTGTTCTGCATCTGTCATCCTAGCCTGTGCATGCGGAGAAGACAGATGTTTTGCCTGTCCTGATCCCTGTAGCATCTCCAGGGCCTGGCATGGTGTTTGGTACACAGCAGGTATGCAATAAATGCTACAGGCAGCAAGGGAGGAGCAACATATCTAGAGTCTATCGAATTCTTATTTTTCCCTTTCCTCCCGGGTGGGTGGCCACCTTCAGCTTTCCTGGTCCCGTGAGTCTGGTCCCTTCTCTGAGACCTTTAGTCATAGCTCCCCAGCTGTCCCCTGCCCCCTGCATGCCCTAGAGTCCTGAGTGCCCCCCATTTGATCATCTGTGCTGAAGGCCAGGTTATGCAGAGGCTGTTCTAGGAACAGACCCCATGCCCAGGAGACTCTTGACCTGGGGAGAACCAATTCAGGCAAATTCCCTAATTCCCTGGACTGTCGTCACCAGCGACGATGCTGCTTTTGCCTCCTTCGATTACCTGCCTTCCGCGGCTGCCTCTACCTCCCTCCAAAGCTGGCTTTAGGAAAATCCCAGCAGCCCAGGCTGCTCCTTCCTTTGCCCTCCTCTCCATCCTTGGTCCTGTCTGAGGCAGGCCAGGCCTCACCTGGGCTCATACCATGGCCCTGCCCTGCCTTCCCAGTTCTGTGTGGCTAGCCCTGCAGTTTTCTCCCCACAATGGAAGCGTCATCACTGTGGGAGCTTCAGCTGAAGGGAAGTTTCTCTGAGCATCTGCACACTGCAACATCGCTGGGGCCTGGGCTTCAGCGGAAGAGGGGAGTCTGGAGGCTGTCTCTGGCTCTTGCTGCTCTGGAGAGATATACTTTTCCATGAGAAAAACCATGTCTTGGGGTGTCCAACTCAAAACCTGACTGAAGCTGCTCCTGGGAGGCTCTGCAGACACAGAGCTGCTTGGCACCCAGCCCTGCCCTGGAGGCACCTGTCTGCAATCCTGTGCTGGACAGACAAGGGCCAGCCTAGAGCAGGCCATCTCTGGGAGGCAATGCACCAAAGGCCTCCCAGAGGAGATGGCACCTGGGGGGATCTGCACAGATGTGCAGGAGGAGCTGGGTGTGGAGGGGAAGGGTGCTCTGAGAGGGAACTGTGTGGATAAGAGCTGGGTTTGGGAAATACTTGGTCACTGGCAGAGTGCTGGCCAATGGAGCCTGGAGAAGATGAGCTTTCATTTACTCTGCACAGGCATCTTGAATAGGTACCCCATGCCCAGGCCCTACTGAGTGGTGGGCACAGATGACATGACGCCTGCCCTGCCCTCAAGTGTTTCTCTCTGTCCAGGGAAGGAGGCCATGAGACTCACTGTGCTTTAACATAGGACGTGCCCATCAAACACGGCTCCGGGCAAGAGCACAGATGTGTGCTGCTATTAACTTCACGGGGGCCCAGGGAGGAAGGAGGGTCCCCAGCAGGCTGGCCGGCAGCGGGGAGCCTTCCTCGGGGAAGCCAGTCTGTGCTGGGCTTGGAGAGATTCCGTCCGATGATGAGATGTCGGGAGGGAGATGCGAAGTGGCTTCTGCTTGGATATGTCCATACTTGGGAGGTTATCACTGATATGGCAGGGCTGGGAATCTCAGTGCCATGCAAGTGCATGACAGTGTGAGCATGTGTGTGTTTTACACTAGTGTATAAGTACACGGTGTGCATGGTGTGCAAAACTGTGTGTGTGAGCAAGAGCAAGTGCAAGTACATGTGAGTGTGTGAGACTGGGAACACAAAGACGTGTGAGAGTGCGTGAATCTGTGAACTAGTGTGTGCACGCGGGGTGCGTATGTGTGTGAGGCTGAGGCTGTGAAGCTGTGTGAGCGTGAACTGGTATATGTGTTTGGATTTGAATGTGGGCGAGCGTGCATGCCCGTGTGGCTGAGTGTGTGAGCCTGCAAGGGCCTGTGACAGCGCATGTGGGTTTGAGCGTGCACTGCACATCACCAGAGCCGTGCTCTGCTTGTTTTTACAGTCACTGTGATTTGCTGGATTTCAGCTGAGCATTCAATCCTCCATGAGACATAAAGGAAATGAATTTTGTTCCCTGGGACTTTGCATCCAGTCCAAGTGGACAAGTGCTTGGCGTGATCAGCGGTTACAGAGCAGCCAACACGCGGGCTTTGCTTCTCAGGAGTGATGGCTCCTCTGGGGAGCACCCCGGCTGGGAGCCAGAAGCCCACTATGTGACCTCAGCCTGGTCTCTGGCCCTCTCTGGGCTTGGCTTTTTGCCCAAGCAAGAGAAGGACGCAGAGAAACATGACTGGCAGAAGAGACCAGAACCACAGGCATGGCCTTTTCCAGGTCCACACCCTCAGCTTTGGGCTCTGTCTAGACAGGCACCCACTCCCACAGGCTGCCGGTCTTCCCAGGAGGGCCCATGGAGCCCATCTTAAGGACTTGCCCTAGTGGTCAACTGGCAAACACGAGTGTGGGTAGAAGAAAGGCAATGAGCCTCCGAGCCAGGCATTCCTGGTTCAGACCCCAGGACCACGGCTCCCAGTACTAGTAACTGAAGCCACCAGCTAACCACCACCCCAGCACTCACTCTGAGCTGCAGCTGTGTGCTCTACCCCTGCCACCTCATGTGCATCTCCCAACAGCCCAAGGAGGAAGGTAAGATTAGTCCCATTTTATAGGTGGGAAAACTGAGACTGAGAATGCCTCAGTGACTTGCCCTGAGCTAAGGCGTGGCTCTGACCACCTGCTGAGCTGCCTTCCTGGGCTTCACATCTGCCGAATGAGAGTAGTGATGTCAGCTTGGTAGGCTTGTCTTGGGATAAATGAGACATTGTGGGTGGGGTGGGACCAGCACGGTACCTGGCTTTCAGTGACCATTCTGTGAGTGGCTCCCAGCTCCTCTGTGTAGGAGATAGGCCCTGGGAGGAAGGAGGGAGGCCTGGACCTCTGGGAGCCCCACTTGCTAGCTGCCTCAACCGGGATGAGGACTGGGCTGAGATGAGGGCTGAGGGTGAGGGTCCCATGGGAGGACTGGGTCTTACACTGTCCCCTTCACTGTGGTGGAAACAGACACTGAGCCTTCAGAACACAGCCCTGAAGCAGGTTGCACCCCAGGGTGCTGACCAGGGGCAGGAGGAAGCAGCCCCTTGTCTCCCCAGAGGCCTCCTGAGAATGGCACAGAGGAGAAACCTTCCCCCTGCCCCCAGTCCACTGAGGATCTGGGTGCCCCTAATTAAACCCCAGGAAGGGAGGTGGCAACAGGAGAGGTTAATTGGCCGGGCCTGGTGTGGCCTGATAAGCCTCTGTCTGTGTTCCTGGGGAGGGTGGGGCATGAGTTGTGAATGTGCTCATGCATCTAATTGCAGGGTCACCCACCGCCAGGCTCTGTAACTAATCTCCATGGAGCCCGAGGCTACCAGCTCCCCTACCATAGGGCTCCCTTGGTCAGGAACCCGGCTTCCAACCTAGAAATTGTTCACCCCTCTGCAGCCTTGTACTGAGAGCCACCTGCCCCCAACCCCAGTCACTTGGCCCTGCACACAGCTCCAGCTAGTCCTTGACCTTGACAGGACACTTGACTATAGTCAGGGCTCTGGCTATCAGGCCCAAGTCTTCTCTCCAGAGGTCCCTTTCTCACTGGAATGGTGTGTGGATGTGGGGGCATTTGGGGAAAGCTGGGGACTCTGTTCAGGGATGTCCTTGAAAATCCCAAGATAAAAATATATGTGAATGGAGCAAAGCTGGTCTTTTTAACAAATGGTGCTGGAATAACAATATATCCACACGCCAAAAAAAAAAAAAAAAAAAGGATCTAGACACAAATCTTATACTGTTCAAAAAATTAACTCACAATGGATTAAAGACTTAAATGTAAAATGCAAAACTATAAAACTCCTAGAAGATAACATAGAAGAAAACCTAGATGACCTTGGGTATGGCAATAACTTTTTAGATACGAAACTGGAGGCATAGTCCATGAAAGAAATAATTGATAAGTTGGACTTCATTAGAATTAAAGTACAAACGTCTGCCCTGTGAAAGACACTGCCAAGAGAATGAGAAGACCAGCTGCAAACTGGGAGAAAATATTTGCAAAAGACACAGCTGATAAAGGACTGGTATCCAAAATATACAAAGAACTCTTAGAACTCAACAATAAGGAAACACAAACAATGGCCAGGCATGGTGGCTCACGCTTATAATCCCAGCACTTTAGAAGGCTGAGACAGGTGGACTGCTTGAACTCAGGACCTGGACAACATGGCAAAACCCAAAATCCCTACAAAAAAAATGCAAAAAAAAAAAAAATTAGTTAGGCATGGTGACACGTGCCTGTAGTCCCAGCTACTCAGGAGGCTGAGGTGGGAGGATTATTTGAGGCCAGGAGATAGAGGCTGCAGTGAGCCAACTTCGTGGCACTGCACTCCAGCTTGGGTGATGGGACTGAAACCCTGCCTCAAAAAGGAAGAAAGGAAAGAAAGAAAGAAAGAGAGAGAGAGAGAGAGAAAGAAAGAAAGAAAGAAAGAAAGAAAGAAAGAAAGAAAGAAAGAAAGAAGAAAGAAAGAAAGAGGAAGGGAGGGAGGGAGGGAAGGAAGGAAGGAAGGAAGGAAGGAAAGAGAGAAGAAAGAGAGAGAGGGGAAGGAAGGGAGGGAGGGAGGGAGAAAGGAAGGAAGGAAGGAAGGAAGGAAGGAAGGAAGGAAGGAAGGAAGGAAGGAAACAACTCAGTTTAAAAATGGGCAAAAGACCTGAACAGACACCTCACCAAAGAAGATATACAAATACCAAATAAGCATATGAAAAGATATTCAAAATCATATATTAAGGAATTGCAAACCAAACCAACAATAAGATGCCACTCCACACCTCTTAGCACGGCAAAAATCCAAAAACGCTGACACCACCAAATGCTGGCAAGGATGTAGAGTAACAGAAACTCTCATTCATTGCTGGTAGGAATGCAAAAAACTACAGCTACTTTGGAAGACAGTTTTGGCAGTTTCTTATCAAACTAAACGCGCTTTTATCATATATCCAGCAATCGTGCGTTTTGGTATTTACTGAAATGAATTGAAAACTTATGTCTGCACAAAAACTTGCACATGGCTATTTATAGCAGCTTTATTCATAAGTGCCAAAACTTGGAAGCAATTAGGATGTCTTTGAGTAAGTGAATGGATAAATAAACTGTGATACATTCAAACCATGAAAATATTATTCAGCACTAAAAAGGAATGAGTTATCAAGCCACAAAAGACATGGAGGAAACTGAAGCACATTTTACTAAGTGAAAGAAGTCAATCTGAAAAGGCCACGTGCTGTAGGATTCCAGCTATATGACATTCTGGAAAAGGCAAAACTATGGAGACATTAAAAAGATCAGTGGGGCCAGGTGTGGTGGCTCACGCCTGTAATCCCAGCACTTTGGGAGGCCGAGGTGAGCAGATCAAGAGGTCAAGAGATCGAGACCATCCTGGCCAACATGGTGAAACCATCTCTACTAAAAATACAAAAATTAGCTCTGTGTGGTGGCGTGTGCCTGTAGTCCCAGCTACTCGGGAGACTGAGGCAGGAGAACCACTTGAACCCAGGAGGTGGAGGTTGCAGTGAGCCAAGATCGCACCACTACACTCCAGAATGAGACTCCGTTGCAAAGAAAAACAGAAAAAAAAGAAAAGAAGAAAAGATCAGTGGTTACTGAGGTTGGGGAAAGGGAGGGATGAACAGGAAGAGCACAAAGGATTTGTAGGAAAGTGAAATTACTTTGCTTGATAAAATAATTGTGATTATATGTCATTATACATTTTCCAAAACCCATGGAATGTACAGCGCCAAGAGCGAAGCCTGATGTAAACTGTGGACTCTGGGCGATGACAACACGCCATCATAGGTTCATCGATCGCAACAAATGCACCGCTCTGGTGTGGGATTTTGATGGTGGGGGAGGTGGAAGGGACAGGAGGTATATGGAAAATCTCTGTACCTTCCGCTCAATTTTGCTGTGGGTCTAAAACTGCTTTCAAAAGTAAAGTCTATTTAAAAAAATAATATTGCACGAAATATGTTTAAATTTTATTCCTGTTTTGATCTTAAATCCATGCAACATGACTCAGTAACATTCCCTCTGACTGGTCATTGGAACTCTATTATTGCTGCTGGGGTTATTATTACTAAGTTATTGAATTACCTGTCAGGCATTGTGCTAAGCACTTGACTCTGATCATGTCATCTGACCCTCATAACATGACCTGAGGTCGGAACTGGTGCCCCACTTTATAGATGAAACAACTGATGCCCAGAGAGGTGAGCCGACGTGCCCACAGTTGCACAGGTGTCGGTGATAGAGCTAGGAGTTGAACCAAGGTTTGTCTAGGTCTGGAGCCTGAACTCCACATGCCATGCAAACAGAACAGTAACCATTCATAGTGATAAACGCTGTTTCTTTCATCGTGCTCTCATTTGTTTTCATTGTTCCCATTTTAGAAGGCGGACACTAGCCAGATAGCTGAGGTATCTTGCCCCGCTGAGTTCCTTTGTGATCACACCCTTGTTTCTGGAACTCTCTCCCCAGTCTCTGGAGTCTCAGAGGTGCCATAGAAGCGAAGGAAAATGTCAAGAATATTAAATTTATAATTGAGTAAAACCTGGGGAGAATCGTTAAATCATGATTTAATATTTCCCAAACGGTTCATCGACATTTTAAAGACATGTCAAATTCTACGGCTTGCACATCCTGAGCGTGCAGATGAAAAGTTGGATGTTTATACTGGAGGCGAGCTGCAGAGCGGCACTAAAATGCCAGCGGCACGGATCTGAACCCAGAGCAACACTCCTCACCCTTGCAATGACCTTTTAAGGTCATTCTACGGGTGAGGCTCAAGTGAGACATGAAGATCCAGATGTGCTTACGTAAGCACACTTAATTGCAAAGGTATAAGAACACCTGATTATGACTGAAGCCAATCCATTTCTAGATATCAAGTTCCAGATGTCTTTCAGTATAAAAACTGACTTCAAAAATATGTGCCTTCCTGGCCAGGCGCAGTGGCTCACGTCTATAATCTCAGCACTTTGGGAGGCCGAGGCAGGTGGATCACCTGAGGTCAGGAGTTTGAAACCAGCCTGGCCAACATGGTGAAACCCCGTTTCTACTAAAAATACAAAAATTGGCCAGGCATGGTGGCGGGTGCCTGTAATCCCAGCTACATGGGAGGCTGAGGCAGGAAAATCGCTTGAACCTGGGAGGCGGAGCTTTCAGTGAGCCGAGATTGCACCTTCGTACTCCAGCCTGGATGACAGAGTGAGACTCCATCTGAAAAAAAAAAAAAAAAAAAAGCCCCAAAATATGTGCCTTCCTAGCACCCAGGTCTTGGTTTCCAAATACCATCTGCCAATAAAAGGAACCAGGACTCCTTGGAGAGACGGCTGGTTCTAGGGCTGGTAAGAGATTGTACTAGATGACCCTGGAGGATTTTGTGGTGCCAGAAAGTAAGTTGCAAAAACAAACAAACAAAAACACAAAAAACAAAACAAACGAAAAGCAGCAGCTTGATTGGCATATATGTATGTATGTGATGGGGCTCATGCCAAAAGAACAGAGGAATCCACCTGCGAGAGTTCTGAAGGGCCAAAGCTGCAACAATTTGAGAAACACAATATCTAACAAGAGTATTGAATCCTAACAAATAAAGTAGAAGGAATGAGAAATCAAAAGTCGCCATTAGGACACACAGTACGAACTGCTGCAGGCTGGGTCCAGCAGTGGAAGGTAAAGTTAGTGGGCAAATCTTCAAGGAGAAGCAGGACACTGCAGAGCCTCCAACTGTCTCCCCCAAACATATTAATCACTGTGGTAGTTTTAACAGATGTGTATGCTTTAATACATACGAAGGCAGAAGTAGAGCTGAAGCTTAATTCCTCCCTTCTTGAGTGTGGGCTACACTTAGCAACTTGCTTCTAATAATAGAATAAGAAGAGGGGAAAACAGCAACACCACAGTGGAGAAACCTGGCAGATACTGCCTTAGCCCACTGATCAAGGTGAGCGTCACTAGTGCTAAGCCCTGTTGATGTGTGCACCCCTGCTGTGATGTGAAAGAGATCCACAGTGAAACCCACAGTGATTCACCAGGAGAAACACTGTGAACATTAGCAGGAGCTTTAGCGGGAGCTGGGTAAAGAGTGCACAAGAACTCTGTGCTATCTTTGAACCCCTCTGTAAATCTAAAATTATTTTAAAATAAAACATTTTAAAGAAACACATGCCTTGTTCTGGGTTCAGGATCTCCAAAAGATTGAAATATTGGCCTTAAATGAGGAGAAGAATGTAAAAAAAAAAAAAAAATAGCCAGGCTATTTCCAAAGCAGTAAATCCGATCTTTGGTTCCCTCTGCAATATATACTTTGCATACATATAACTATGTATCAGTAAAAGGGGATGGTGCTGTATGCACTGTTTTACAGGCTGCTTTATTAGTAACAAGCCATTATGAGAGATCCATACAGTTTATCTCAAACGTTGCCAGGGACTACAGTTGAGAGGGGCTCTCCCAGACTTTCTGGAAACCTCCTTGTGCTCTGTGGAAGTTCTGTGGCCTCCCCACCTAGCATTGCCCCAGCCCATGTTATAGAGATCAGCACCCCATAACATGGGACAAAATCCTGGAGATGCTGTCTGGGAGCTGTCCTGAGACCTTCCTGAAAAACAAACAAACAAAAAGACTCTGAACCAGAAGTCAGGAGACCCGGCAATGCATCCCTAAGGCAAGCCACGTGCTCTCTCTGGGCCTGTTTCTTCATCTGTGAAATGCAGAGATGATTCCAGGCTTTACTTCTCTCCCAGGACCCCTGGAGGTTCCAAAGCAGGCTGGCCATGAGGAAAATATGGCATCAGCTCTACCTCTAAGCATCAGGACTCAAAACCCTAGTTTGCCCCTTCCTTCCTGGACACCATTAGTGAGTGGTTTAACCTCTAGGCCTCAGTTTCCTCACTACAAGTGGGGCTGAAATCAACACCCGATTCACGGGGAGTGAATGAGCTCTCGTGTTCAGAAGGCTGAGCATGGCGCCTGGGAGAAGGTGGTTGCTGTCAGTGGCAGATACAGTGATAGATACTTTGGTGTTGACTGAGTGCACCACAGCAAGCCTGGGGCTTCCCAGCACAGCTGTGTGGCACTCCGTGATGCCAGTGGTGGTGGCAGCCCTGTCTTCTCCTTGGAACCAGCCCCAGCTGGCACAGTCTGTGATCCACTCACTTGACGGCCAGCTCCCAGATGGCCCGTGTCTCCTGGCCCAAGACCCAGTTCCTGTGGGCATTGCAAAGCTACCAGCGTGGACAGAACGTGGGCTGCCCAGAGAACAGGCCTATGGGGGTTGTGCGCCAGGGCTGGAGAGGGCTGGGGAGGGACAGGCCAAACCAAAACCTCTGCCAGCCTCCCTGGAGATGTCACAGGCTTAGCAGGGGCTGCTTGACACATGTCGGATAAAATAAGAAAAAATAAATAACAATGTTTATAAGAAGATTAGTGAGAAGGCGGCAAAATTTCTCTAGGGAGCCTCCTTGGCTGCGTCTCAGAATGACAGCTCCCATTGCCTTATCAGAGACGTAATGAGTTGCCAGGATTTGGGGTCATTAAAAATCCTCCTGGGCTGGGCCCCCTCCCTCGCCCATTGCCTTTGATGGTAGAGAGAGGGGGCCTGGTGGTGACTCAGGCCCCCTGCCCCCACTGCGCTGTCTGCCCATGACTGTCCCTGTCCACAGGGGTACAGAGGTGAGATGGTGGAGCCCAGCTTGGCGGAAGTAATGCAACACGACGGCCCAATTTGTGCCCTTGGCCCCTCCGGCAGAGAACTCATCTCCCTGGTGTGGATTAGGCTCCGTTTTATCTCCGCTCCTTTGGCTCTGCATAGGCGCATAGCCATGAGGCATCCGCGACTCCAGCCTGCGTTGTGTGGTAAGGAGCCCTGCCACTCATATTATCCAATGCCTCGTTTGACACATGTGGAAACTGAGGTTTGGGCAGAGGCAGTGTACGTCAGTTGCAGCATCGTGGCGGCAGAGTCAGGCTTTGAACACAGGTCTTGGGATTCCCAATCTGAGGTTGGGTGTGTGCTCATGAATGACCACATTTTTGTACAGGGAGCAGAATAGAGGAGCGTGATGATAGGAATGTACAGAAAATTGAATTCAACGAGAACAAATGTGTATTGATCTCCTGCAAAGTGCAAGTCACTGGGAGAGACATGGAGGAGCTCGGAAACAAGGGAGACACAAGCTTCAGCCCCCAGTCCAGCAGGAGGGATGGATGCTAACGCCAGTGTCCAGAGGCCAGTATCTGCCATGCACACGCACAAATCCCCATCCCAGACAGCCTGACCCGTTCCTCCATCCCTATCAGTGCCACAGAGAAAGAGCTCCTGCCTTTAATCACCTCCCTCTTCGTCACAAAGCTTATCTTCAAGGAGCTCAAAGCACTTGTAGTGTATTGATTTTCTCAACCACTCACTGGCCCTGCTTCCCTTGAGGGATGAGGAGTTTGGAAGAGGGAGGATTACCCTTGTGTTTCAATTCAGCAAGCTGAGGCTGGGGGCAGCTCCACTGGGTGGCCCTCTATGGCACCACTGGCCCACATGGTACCTTTGTGCTCTCGGTAGATTGTCCCACACTGGAGAGTGTGGCTTGGCGACAAGAGTGAAGCTGGATTCCAGCTCCATAACCTCCCCTTCAGCCAAGCAGCTTTGTGCAGTTAACAACCTGCCCAACTGTATGTGGTAGGCTTGCTATTGAAACTAACTGCCAAGGTTGGTCCTGAGGTCTCTCCCAGCCAGAAAAGGGACTCTGGTAAAATGGTAAAAACAGGAGGGTCCTCTTGATTCTGGAAAGAACCTTTGACCCCTTCTGGCATGAGTTTTCTGATGTGTAAACAGGGTGTGATAAGAGGTAGTTGGGCTGATTTGATGAGATGCTAGATGTTTCTGTGTTTTAAATCACAAAGTGCTACACAAATATTAATTTTGGTTGTTTCTAAAATTGCCTTAAGGAGCTGGTCACCCACATGCTCCTTCTCAGACCCGTACCTGCCACGCCCCAGCACCCCAGAAGACCCCAGCCCAGTCCGGTCTCCCCTGTCAGCAGGCTGGGATCACCGAGCTCACAGAAACCAGGAAGCTGAAGTCCCTGTGTCATTCTCTATCGTGGCCACACTGAGGAAGGACAGGGACAGCTCTCTTTCCCGGGAAGGAAAGCCAGGCCTCTGCCTGCCAAGTCAGCCCTACCCCACTCCCAGCAGTGTCCTCCTCAAATCTGCCACCCCTCCTCTCTCAGCCTTTGCTGCCGTAGCTCCTCAGCGGTTTCAGCTGGAGGGGATCTGAAATCACAGGGGAGCTGTAGTCCAATCTTTCCTTCTAGAGACAGGGCAGCAGAGCAGAGGGAGCATGCGGTCCCACTGGGGAGTGAAGACCGGAGCCCGGGCCCTGACCAAGAGCCCTGCTCTTTCTGCAACTCCAGGGACTCCTCCAGGGCAGGGCCACAAGAAGATGTCACTTTTCTCAGCATAAATCTGTTTCAGTGTCTTCCGGTCCAATTCCAGAGCCTCAGAGGCTCTCTGCTTACTTTAGCCCAGTCCTGAGGCATTGGGGTGGGCTCTGGGATGCTCCCAGAGACTCAAACCTGGGCTTCCATTGTGGGGGAAGGAAGGACATCCCAGGCTCAGAACAGGTAGATGGGCTGGCCAAATCCCTGTTCAGGACTGGGGTCAGCCAGCGGCATCTCACTCAGGCCTAGTCTATGTCAATGCAGCTTGCTTCATCACAGACCCAGGCAAGCCCCTCCAAGATCCCCAAGCCCAGCTGGGATGGCCAAAGCAATGCAGCCACCTGGGGACACTGTGGATTTCAGGGCTGCTGGGTGGTTTCCTTTCTGCAGCTGTGGCTCACAACCCCTGGCTCTCTGGAGGCCTGGGGCAGCCAGCCTGGCCCTCAGCCCTAGTGCTGGGCCCTATGCCGGCTCTTCATCAGCCAGGAGGGGTTTCAGTGCCACACTCACCAGCAATCACAGAATGGCAGAGTTAGCATATGATTTACTTTTGAAAAATAAATTAGAGTCGATTCAAGGCCACCCCTGGAATGTTGCCCCTCTCAACTGCTTGCATTCTGATGCTAACACCAGAGGCCTTGATAATAACAATAATAAGCAATAGCTGGTATTTATGGGGTGCTTACCCTGTGCCAGTCACTATGCTGAGTGCTCTGTCTGCAGGATCTTGACTCTTCCTCTAACAATGCTGAAAGGCAGTGACTACTGCTACCCCTATTCTTCAGATGGGAACACAGTCTCAGAGGCATCACGCTTGCCAGCAGGTGCAATAGGGTTTGGACCCAGGCCTCTCAGTTACTGTGTGGAGTCCAAGAAGACTCCAGAAAGTGTTTCTGACCCAGTGCGACGGTGTGCACTGCACTTGGGAGGGTTACCGTGCTGGAGGTCTTGATAGAAGGGCAGGTGAGAGCTGCAGGCCTGGCACCCCTGCAGTTCCCTGGGCAGTACCAGAGTCCAGGGAGCCCCTGCATCGTGGAGCCCCTGCCTCCTCCCGACAGCCTTTCCCTCTCTATCTGTTTCAGCCCCTCGAATACTGTCTTCCTTCCCTCTTCTTCCCCCATGACACCACGAGTCATGGCCTCTACGGCGGGGTTTGAGTATCTGCTTGAGAGAGACAAGCTGACAAGTTCTGTTCTGTTTGCAGATCCAAAGCTCATTAACTTCACAGAACATTCTAGCTACTTTGGTCTGGTGGGACAGTGACGGGTGGGGTGCGTTCCAGGAGACAGTGAACATGTGGAAGGCCTGAGCTTCACCACCCTCTCCCTCCCACCCCCACCAGGGCCTGAAAACACTTTTCTCTTTCCAGGGCTTCCTGGGAATTGCTTATCTTAATTTACATGGGGAAACTGAGGCTGTTTTCCCTGCAGTCCAGTGCCTCCTCCTCTTTGTCCTAGAGATGCCCAGAGAAAACCCTGGCCCCTACATCTCCCAGGCTTGAGGAGGAGAGAGAGGAAACAGAGGACATAGAACTGGAAGCATTTGTTTTTCCTCCACAAAGCAACTCATTTCTTTAGGCAAATGAGCTGGGGAGGGGAAGACACCGCTGGAGACCAGCAGTGATTAATTACAAAGGAAATGAGCAGCCAGCATAGCCGGGGCTTGGGGTGGGAGGCAGGGACAGGAGGGTGGACTTGGGGCTGGCTCAGCAGCACCAGGGCCCAGGGAGGCCTGAGCAAGTGCAGGCTGAGCTCAAGGAGTACCTGCCTGGCGGACCAAGGGACACAGGGGCCAGCCTCCAGGAGGTGGAGAGGATGCACTCACACAGAGCAGGAGAGACCCAGGGCTGACGGGAGGAGGCAGGAGGGTGCGCAGGGAGGCTGGACATTTGTAGGTCTGGCTCCTCCAGGCACAAGTCGACCCATGAGCACCCCTTCCAGGATGTCCCCTTGCTGCCCACCCAGGTGCCCAGGCCACCAGCATCTCCTCCGAGTCCTGCCTTGTCCAGATGCTTCCCTTGCCTTTACATCTAGTTGTGCCCCATCCAGCATTGTCACACTAGTCTCACTTAGGTCCCAGGTCCTCTTGCGCCATTCACTGGCAAAGATATTAGATGGATAATGTGAGGCCGGGCATGGTGGCTCACGCTTGTAATCCCAGCACTTTGGAAGACCAAAGTGGGAGGATCCCTTGAGCTCAGAAGTTCAAGACCAGCCTGGGTAACCCCATCTCTACAAAAAAAGAAAACAAAAATTAGCCAGGTGTGGTGGTGTGTGCCTGTAGTCGCAGCTACTCGGGAGGCTGAGGTAAGAGGATGTTTTGAGCCCAGGAGGCAGAGGATGCAGTGAGCTGAGATTGCACCACTGTACTGCAACCTGGGCGACAGAGACCCTGTCTCAAAATAAAAATAAAAGGGTAAAGTGACGAGGGGCACATCAGGGTTAAACAAGAACAGGGAATAAACACCTCGTTCGATCAATGGCTTCTAGTTGGCAAAAATAAATAACCTGGCAGCTCACACTAAGGGTTCACAGTCTTGGGTACTGCTCTCAGCTCTTACCCCACGTGGGTTTGAGCAGAGGGGTTATGGAGTTTAACTGCCTCATTCGTAGACCAAAGGCCAGAGAAGGGCTGTGGTTTGTCCCCAGCCACATAGCTTATCTGCAGTAGACACAGGAGTGGATCTGGTCTCTTGATGCCCATCAGGGCTCTTTGCATAGTCTCTTAGAGTGCCTCCTTCTGGAAACTTCTGGCAGAGCATGCTTGGCCCCTGACCCCAAAGAAATCCACCTAGCTCCCCCTGCAAGTCTTGCTCGTGGAGGCTTGGTTATTGCATCCATTCCATGGGTATCCACGAGTGCCCCCAGTGGGGTGCCCCTTTGACTCCAGCTCAGTCCAACTCCCATTTCTACCCCTCCCCCAGAGGCAGCAGGTTTCTTCTCCAGTTCTTTGCAGCACTCTGGCCCTTGCAGGGTTAAATCCAGCGCCTCCTCCCTCACTCCCCACTAATGACAAGCTTCTCTCCACGTGATGGGACACTGGCTAAGAATAGAGTTTACCACTCCTAGGCTCTGCTCAGAAACACTGCCACGACACAAGAATTTTCCATGTCTGCTGCTCCTCGGCGTCCCAGGCCCAGGGCCCTGGAGCCTCCTCCTCAGCCTCACCAGATGATGAGACTGAAGGCCAGCACCCGTCAGCCTGCCTCTGAGGCCCAAATGGGGCCCAGGAGGAGGAAACAAGGGGAAACTCGCCACCTCAGAAAACCTGGTGATTTGGACTATTTGAACAGACACTGTTGAGGGTCCCTCTGCATGTGCCAGGACCACCCAAGAGCCCTTTGTGCATCAGATCCTCTCAGCACATTGCTTGGTGGAGGCAATTGAGTCAGAGAGGCAAGGGACATGTCTGAGGCCCCCCAGCTGCTAAATGGAGGAGCCAGGATTTGACCCCAGGGCCCGTTTCTTTGGTGGAGGCAACACCCACAAAGTGAAACTGGGTTTCCTTTCCATCTCTCCCCTGCCCAGTTGCAGCCTCCTTACTGCCCTTTCTCCATCCCACCCTAACACTTGCCAGTGACCCTGACAATGAAGGCCACGTTTGGTCAACAGCAAGACCGTAGGAACCTCGTCTGGGAGGGTGAACATTCTCGTGGTGGTGGTGTGTGCGAGGTGGTTAGGAGCACAGAGTCCAATTGCAGACTAGCTGGGTTGGAATCCTGGCTCCACCACTTAGAACTGTGTAACCTTGGGTGAGTTATTTCACCACTCCGTGCCTTATTTTACTCAGTTGACAACTGTAAAATGGAAGCTTTCTAGGTTGTAAGGATTAACAGAGGGCCCCACATCTCTGCTCTGTTACTACTGCTTGGTTGGCAGAATGAGGGTACACAGTGTCAAGTCCCTGTGTGGTGGTGGCGCACAGAGAGGGGCTGGCCAGGCACAAACAAGCCTCCTTCTCCAAGCTTCCTGGAGGACTGGGCAGTAGCAGCCCGTGTGTGTGTGTGCGTGTGTGTGCCCGAATGCGTGCACCTGTGAGCATGGTTGGATACTTAGACTCCTAGAATGAGAAGAAACCCCAGGGGGGTCACATCCTATCTCCCCTCTACTGACATACCAGTTCAGAAATCCCCTCCACATCCTCTCTGACCTGTGTTCCCTCAGGCCTCGCTCACCTGCCTCCCATGACAAGAAGCACGTCCCCTCCAAAGGCAGCCTGTCACCTACTAAGAGGGCCTGGCTCTTAGAAGGAACTTCCTTGTGCCTTCCTTCCTCCCTTCACCTGAGGGCCCCAAGTCAGTGCAGCTTGCTGGCAAGGATGAAGGGTTTGGGTGAAGCCCCTGCTTCTCCCAGGAACCCATCCTTGGTCACCCCGGCCCACCAAACTGTCTCCCTCCTCTGACTTTCCCACTGATAGCAACTGTCTCCCCTTAAGAACTTTTCTGTTTCTCACCAGGTCTCCCATCACATGAGTCCTGTTTCCTCGGCCAGACAAGGAGCCTCACGAGGACAGAGGCTCGCCTTCTTCCTCACACCCTGGGCCCTGAGTGAGAAGAGAAAGAGAGAGAGAGTACTTAACAGTGCCTGGCCCATGATAAGCAGGTGCCAGCTATTATAAGAAGTACTGTTGTTACTCTTCTTATTTCCATCGTCGTAACCTCCATCCCCATCTGCCGTGGTCTCCCCAGTGGCATAAATCAGTGCACTCCACGGGGACCTCGCATCCTGCCCCTCATTCAGCCAGGTGGGCAACAATAGGGGCAGAGCTACAGGGCCGTCCCCACCTGCCAGGTCCCGTTCTAAGCATCAGTCCTCACACCTGATAATATTTCCATTTTACAGATGAGTAGACTGAGGCACAAAGTGGTGAAATCACTTGCCCGAGGTGGGCAGCTGTAGTGGCAGAGCCGGCAGGCTGTAGCTAGAGTCCGTGCTTCTAACCACATCTCTCTCCACCACTGCAAGTGCTCGGAGAAAGGTTTGACCCTTGGGAGCCCAGGTGTAAGCAAGGCAGAGGTGCATCCAACACTTAGGGCCAGTTCTCCAACACTGACTCTCCTAACCTGGACTGGAATTGAGCCGTCATCAGGCTCGTCCTCCTGCCCCAATCCTGGTAAAAGTCCTGGAAGTCCAAAGGGAGCCTTTGGAACAGGGTGACTTTGTCATGTGTCCCCTGCCTCCCTGGGCTCCCCCAGGTGTGAGAGGGAGGGGAGTTCGATGAGTGGGAATGTGTCAATGCCCATCCTAGGTGAGGAGATTAAGACCTTCCTGAGAAAGCAGAAACAGCCCAGCTCTGGAAACATGTTCCCCATCACAGGGTGACAGAGTGCACCCGACCTGCAGACACTGCTCTGCCGGCACCATCAGCCAGCCCAGAATGCGCACACACCCGCACACGTGTGTGTGATATTAAAGTCATATTTTTGGTTGCTGGGGAGGTGCGGTTGTCACTTCCCTTGCCCCAGGCAACCCGCTGCCAGCTCCCCTTTTACTTCCCCACCCCACTGTGGAGTGCTTGCCGTTTGTATTTATATAGATAAATCGGCCAGGCTAATTAAAGTTCTCTTGCTGGAGAGTGAGGGAATTAATAAAAGAACTTGGAATGGAGCCGACTGAAAGCTGGGGCGCTCAGAGCTGCAGCCAGGACCCACTGCACAAAGGAGGCCAGAGGATCCAGCAGACATGAGAGCTGCCTGGGCCGGCCCACTCCCACCTTCCTCAGGGAGAGCCAAGGATGTTCAGGGGCCTCAGGAACCAAGATGCAGGCCGCAGACACTCACTGTGTGTCTTGTGCTACGATGCCACATACATGCCTTCTCTTACCCTCAGGAGGTGTGGCTGCAGCTGTGAGTACTTGTGGTGGTAGGGAGAGATGTGGTTAGAAGCACGGACTCTATCTACAGCCTGCCAGCCCTGCCATTGCAGCTGTGCCACCTCGGGCAAGTGATCTGAAAGCTCTGTGCCTCAGTCTACTCATCTGTAAAAGGGAAGCATTATCGGGTGCGAGGACTGATGCTTAGAACGGGACCTGGCAGGTGGGGACGGCCCTGTAGCTCTGCCCCTATTGTTGCCCACCTGGCTGAATGAGGGGCAGGATGCGAGGTCCCCGTGGAGCGCACTCACTTATACCATAGCGGGAGCCACGGCAGATGGGGATGGAGGTTATGACGATGGAAATAAGAAGAGTAACAACAGTACTTCTTATTATAATAGCTGGCGCCTGCTTATCACAAGCCAGGCACTGTTCTAAGTACTCTCTCTCGCTTTCTCTTCTCACTCAGGGCCCAGGGTGTGAGGAAGAAGGCGAGCCTCTGTCCTCGTGAGGCTCCTTGTCTGGCCGAGGAAACAGGACTCATGTGACGGGAGACCTGGTGAGAAACAGAAAAGTTCTTAAGGGGAGACAGTTGCTATCAGTGGAAAGTCAGAGGAGGGAGACAGTTTGGTGGGCCGGGGTGACCAAGGATGGGTTCCCGGTGGGGGGGGGCTTCATCTAGACCCTTCATCCTTGCCAGCAAGCTGCACCGACTTGGGGCCCTCAGGTGAAGGGAGGAAGGAAGGCACAGGGAAGTTCCTTCTAAGAGCCAGGCCCTCTCAGTAGGTGACAGGCTGCCTTTGGAGGGGACGTGCTTCTTGTCATGGGAGGCAGGTGAGCAAGACCTGAAGGAACACAGGTGAGAGATGATGTGGAGGGGATTTCTGAACTGGGTGTGGCAGTAGAGCGGAGGTAGAATGGGACCTGTGGGTTTCTTCTTATTCTAGGAGCCTAAGCAACCGTGCTCACAGGTGCACGCACACGTGCACACACATACACACAGGATGAAAAAAGAAAGTGGGATAAGCACCTTTTGGAGCGATGGCTTCTCATGGGCAAAAATAATGCAAAATAAAGATTCTGTTTAGTTGTGATGCATAGAGAAGGGGCCTTGCCATGAGCGAAAATACTTCCTTCTCTGAGCATCCCAGATAACTGGACAGGAGCAGCTTTCAGGCTGCCAGGTCAGGCCTCCACCCTTCAGACTGGAGACCCAGGGGCCGCAGTGCCAGGATCCTCCCAGCTGGGCTCCCAGCAACACTTTCGGTGCCCACAGCTTCCAGGACAAGCCATTTCCTCCTGCCTAGTGAGTCGGCTGCCAATCCCTGCCAGAGGCCCGGGGAATTGCCTGCGAAATAAGTCCTGACTAATCCCTGCAGCTGGGAGTCAGGGGCGCAGGCTCTCTAGGACATAGCAGGCCTGGGGTTGTTGGGATGATGTCCCATCCTGTCTCCCGGCCTCTTTCCCACCACTCAGGCTTCAGTGAACCCTAGTGTCCCTGCTGCCCTCCAGGTAAAGGCCGCCTGCTGAGCTGTATTCCCCACAACACCTCCCTTTGCACTTCCTAAACCTTTGTCTGCGGAAAACAGGGAGCCAGTGGGAAGCACACTAAGTTGGGGCAGGGACCCCTGGACAGTGCCTGCTCTGTTGCTGGCTGGCTGTGTGACCTGGGTCATGTCCAGCCCTGTCTACAGGAACTGGACTCTTCTCTATGAACTGCCTTGTAGCTCAGCCCTTTGGGATTCCAAAATTAACTTCCAAAGGGCCAAGAAGGAAAAGCCACTATCGCAGGCCTGCATCTATTTACCCAGAGGAGCAAATTGGTTCAGAAACATCAGTGCTGTGAAGTCTTGGACTTGAGCTCAGATTTCTCCTAAAGTTCGCAGAAGCTTCCTCAGTCCTAGAGACGGGAGAATGGGGTGGGCCGAGTTCCTGAATTTCCAGGGTTGCCCCAGCCTGTCCTCAACACAGTGAGGCTCCTCACCCCCAGAAGCCCAGTCCCCCAGGAGGGGCACACAGCCCTCCCTTTCGGTCACAGGGTCCCATGTCCTAACCCGCCCTCTCTCCCATCAGCTCACCCATGCTGTCCCTTACCATCTGCTCAGAAGCAGCGACCCCGCTACCCACCTCAATGCTATAAGCCTTTTCTTGTGTCTTCATAGCACTTATCTTTATCTGAAACTTCTCTATTTGGTTGTGGGGTTGTGATCTGTTCCCTCCAATGAGGAAACACTGCTGTAGCCCCAGCACCTGGCTCCCGAGGAATTGTGTAAATGAGTAGGTAAGTAAATGAGTGGATGGACATATGGAGGAAGCCCCTGAGGAGATGGCCCCCAGCACAGCCTGCAGAGGCAGAGGTCAGGCCGGCCAGGCAGAGGCCAGGGCACCCCAGGAAACAGCTGGGCCTGTTGGAGCTGGGCCCTGGGCCTGCCACCTCCTGTTTGTCAGCCCCTGCGAGTGACAGCCAGGTCCCCTGTGCTCTAAGAGAATAGGGAAACTGGGTGGGGGCAGTCGGAGGAGGAAGGATGAGCCAGATCTAGCTTTGGGACAATGAGAAAGTGAAGGCCACAGGAAGAAGCAGAGGAGGACAGGAAAGGTGTGGCGGACCATCGCTCCTCGGTGAGACAGCTGTCCAGGTGGCTCTCCAGGCGGCGCATCCTTCCTGTTATCTCAGCGCCTGACGCCAGGAACACCCCTCCCTCCAGGTCAGCCCTGCGGCCCCTGCCGCTGGAAACCTCAGGGACTGGGGAGCTCGTTTAGTCCTAACCTCCATTGTGCCTGGGCCGGAAGGTGAGGCACAGAGAGGGCCAGGGACTTGCCCAAGGTCACAGAGCAGAAGTGGCCCTCCCCATGCCCCAGCCCATGGCAGGGATGTGCAGGTCAACACCCTGACCTCAGCCCACCACCCCTGCTCACTGCCAGCCCTGGCAGAACCCTGCTCAGGCACCAGCCACCTATTTCTAGGCAGCACTTTCTGCCCAGGGCCTGATGTCTGAGTGTCAAAGCCTAAAAATAAAAAAAAAGACAGATTGTCCACTTCGGCTGTAATTACTGCCTAAAAAGACCCAGTGGGGAGAAAAAGAGGAGGAATGAAGGGAAAAAAATCCCAGAGCTGAGCATCCATCACAGGCAGACAGACACTAGGAGGGAGGGTCTGCGGGCACAGCAGAGGGGCTCTCAGGCCTCCTGTCCCCAGTCGCCCCCCTCAGTTCACTGAGCAAGCAGGCCCTGGGCCACCGCCACCAGCCCTTTGGACTCGATGGAGACAGAGCAGGCCACGTTGGGGAGCTGGGCCAGCTTGGCTGCCCCCAGCTGTGTAACCATCATCAAATGGCAGCCTTTGCTTGGAACTCAGTTTTTTTCACCTGTACAATGGGGTTATTCATTCACTCAACTTATATTGAGTGTCTACTGTGTACTGGAGAAACCACTGGAAACAAGAAGGGCAAACCGTCTGTTCTCACGGAACGTATGTCTGTGTATGTGAGAGCAGCATTACGTCCTCAAGGGGCAGGGAAAAGCCCCTCTTGCCTGGGGGACAGGGCAGGCCTGAAGAACTGGGGCAGAAGCCTCTCGGCAAAGGAAGGCCATGGGCAGGAAGGGACCAGGCATGCTCAGGGGACAGTGAGAAGGAAGGTATCTGTGTCTGGGGCCTCGTGCATGAGCCAGGCAGGTGGGGCTGTTAACAGAAGCAGCTGGGTCCGATCCAGGAGAGCCACGCAGGCTCCAGGGAGGAGTGAGGCTGCTATTCCAGGTGCCACGGGAAGTCACTGGAGGGTGCTAAGGACGGGAGTGACATGCCCTGACTCAGGTGTGTTGAGGGGGGTTATTCCTACAGTCATGAGGAGAGATGGCGGTGGCCTGGATGGGGGCGAAGGCAGTGACAATGGAGAGGAGAGGATGGCCTGCAGCTATTCTTCAGGAACTGAGCCACAGCCTTGTGATGGATGGGATGTGGTGGAGGTGGGGAGGGAGGAACTGAGGATACCCGCCAGGTTTGGGCTAAGCACTAGGGTGGATGGCAGTGCCCGTTACCAAAAGGCGGAGGCTCTTTCCATTGAGTGGTGATGGGTGCGCTGAGATTTCCATTTTGACTAGGATGACTTTAAAGGCTGCATGGGGATGCATCCATGCAAATACACTGGGCAGGTATTATGGAAATGGATGCGGAGTTAAGTGTTCTGGCTTGGGGTGCAAATCAAGTTTGGAAGCCATCACGGAGTGGGTGGTCTTTAAAACCATGACACTGTGTGAGCTGATCTGGGAGGAGTGTGGCTGGGATAGAGAAGGATGAAAGTGTGTGAACTGATCCAGGAGGACCGTGGCTAGGACGGAGGAGAAGGACTCAGACTGGGGCCTGGTGCTTCCCAACACTGAGAGGCCGGGCAGGGGAAAATCCACAAGGATCACCAAGGAGGCAGTGAGGCAGGAGGAGGACCAAGGCAGGAAGCCAAGGAAGACTGCCCCAGAAGGAGGGAGTGGTCAACTGAGCAGGACATTGCCGGACGTTAGAGACGATGAAGACAGCAGCGGGAGCATTGAGCGGGGCAACCTCCAGTGACTGGAGATCTTGACAAGAACCCACATTCACTGCACTGGGAGAGGAGAGGGAGGAGCAGGGATTAGGAGCCAGAGATGCCAGAGATGACTGCAGGCAATGTGCTGCTGTCCAGACAGTGGAAGGGGAGCCCAGGGCCTGTGGAGAGCTATTGTTACGGGGAGGAGCAGAGTACCTGCAAAGGCCAAAGAGAATTAGCCAAGGGCAAGAAAGAGACTCATGAGAGAGAGGGAAGCACTGGAGGTGGAGGCTGGGAGGAGCAGGGGAGTCAGGGGAGACGGTGAATGGGACGCTGAAGCTGGGAGGGGTGGAGATGAGCATCTTTCTCAGACTGTCAAGGAGTCCAGGGGTGAAGGTGGTGAATGCACTGGGTACCAGGGACAGCAGGGCCTGAAGGAGTGGATGGACTGTGGCTGCTCCTGCCACACTCAGGATCCAGGCTGCTCTGCTGGGACTCTGGGCCCGGGGAGGCCACTGGGATAGTGCTGGGCACATGGCTGGTTCTCTGGGAGCCGAGGAAGGGGTGGGAGCCAATAGGAATAGCAGAGTCTAGGTCAGGGAGGGCAGAGGCAGGACACCTGGGGCCAGGTGTGCCAGAGTGCCTGGAGCAAAGCCGGACAGCACCACTTCTTACTGCCGGACCAGTGGGAAGACCATGGGCTCTTCCGAGGCCACCTCTCAGCCTCATCCGGCTTTACTCTCCATTGCTGGGGCACTGACTTCTGCAGGCTGTGTCTCCCAGGCCCTGGCTCAGCTGCCTTCCAACCATGAGAGGCATAGGGGGAGGCTGAGGGCTGAAGAAAGGGAAGCCCAGGGCTTCTCCCCTCCCTCTCTGCCTTGGGCAGAAGGCCCCACAGCAGCTGTCTTCTCTGTGACTCCAGCTCCACAAAGCAAACCGTGAGACTCCAACTCTCCCTGCATCCCTCCAGTCTAGGGTGGTGGCGGCCTTGTGCCATCACTAATCTGTTTTAAAGCCTGCATGGGAATACGTCCATTCGAATTTGCCTCTCAGCTCCTCCATCACCCGTGAAACGGATTTCCTGCACATAATTCCCCTGTCTTTTCTGCCTTGTTTCCTAGTTAGAACCAGACTGGAACAACAAATAGTGTAGCTTCCTAGCTTGCTTCCTCACCTGTACCAAGTGGAAAGCACTTCCCTCAGCACTGTCCTGAGGATGAAATTTGGCAATGGATTCAAACATGCAGCGCTGGGCTCAACACGCACAGAGTGAGGGCGAATGGACGCTGGAGGATGACAGGAGTTCAATGTGCACTTATTCCACGCTGATTTCTTCAGGTCCTGGTCTGTGCTGTGTGCTGGGGACACAGCCAAAATCCATCTCTGGCCCTGGCTTTTGGGTCTCAGCACCTGGAAGAGTAGGCAGCCACAGAGCAGCAACGCCAGCTGTGACAGACACAGCAGGAGGACCCTTACCTGCAAGCTGCAGTGGGGGGACTTCAGAAGAGGCCACATGTGAGCTGGCCATGTGCGGGGAGCTGGCTTTGCACTCCTGGAGAGCAGGGACTGTGCCTCTGTGCTCACTTCCCAGTGCCGTGGCACAGGGCAATGACCCCAGGACAGATAATGCCACACGTGGCTGCGCTTTGCAGAGTGCTCCCCGCCAGGCACTGGGCTCAGTGCTCTCCCTACAGGCCTTCTGTCAGCTACCACCCGGGCCCTGGTAGGTGGGTGCTATTGTCATCCCCACTTCATCTTATGGATGGGGATTTAGGTGCTCAGGGACTGCATGACAACCAGGGTGTGGGATTAAGAGTCAGCTGAGAAATCCAGGGTCTGCCTTGGGCACACTGGATTCTTTTGCTCAAATGGCTTCAAAGCCAGGTGGGAATGGTGACTGGCAGGGTCCTGCCAGTGTGCCCTGGGCGACTCCAGGGTGCATTCGCGTCCTGATCTGTGTCAGTGATGATCCTTGGCACTGGACATGCACAACCTGCAGGAAGGAAGGGTGGGAGGGAAGGGTCTCTTCAGGTGGGGTTAGGAGTGCCCCACAGCGGTCAAGGCTGAACTGCTTCAGGGTGGGAAGGAGGCAGAGCCACACTAACTAGTGCCTGGGGAGATCCAGTCCATGCCCCTTGGTCTTGGGGGTCAAAAGGCTGGAGTGACAAATGGCCAAGCCGTCAGAGTGTCCCGAGCAATGGGGTTTTCCCACTGTTGGCCCCTAAGCTGGTTACCGGAGCCACAGCAGAAACTGCCTGAGCCTGCACTGACAAATTCTGGAAACCCCACAGCCTCAAAAACACTCCTTCCAGCCCCAGGGCATTCGAGATAGCATCTTTGTGGCCTTCTGCTCATGATTGTCATTACAAATAAGCAGTGCTCAGTAAAAGCTTTCAATACCTTATCGCTCCTCTCTGGGCCTCTGTTTCCTTATCTGTAAGACAGGCCTATGTAATTCTCCTGTTCTGCCTCCATCCCGGGGCTGCTGACGGGTCAGATGAGAAGAGGTGCCTGGAAGCAGGCTGGGAGCTGAAGCGGGCCCCCAGGTGCACTCCACTCTGCTCTCCAGGACTCTGTCTTGTTCCTCTCTATGCCCCTCTCCTCTCAGTTCCCCCACAGAACTGCAGTGAGTATCAACTGCATGCAAGTTGCACAGCTTTTCTCTGCCTCATTTTCCTATTCTGTGCACTGGAGAGAGGGCCCCATCTCTGTTTCTCCAGATGCAGCCAGAATTCAATAATGGGTACAGAGGATATCAAGCCCCAGGAAGCAAACAAGGGGCGATTAGTAAGGGCCTGGCAGGTTCGCTCTGTATTCACAGCAGGTGTGGCTCCCCCTGGAGTTGTGGGAGATGGCAGAGCTGGGGCCAGGGTTCTCTCTGAGCTGCCCAGTGGGAGAGATGCTCTTGCTGCAGTCACAACTCAAGTACAGCAAGACTGCACCGCCTCACCCCTCCCCACCTCCCAGAGGGTGCAGCTAAGGACAAGGCAGCCTGTCTCTGAGTCAGTGCCCCATCCCTAGGCCCCTGCTGCTCCATCTAGTGATGAATGGGCTGGGCACACAGTGTCAAGCAGGGGATGGCTTTAGAGCTGACGGCATTTATCAGCCCAGGATCTGGCCCTCTTCCAGCAAACCTGGTCCTCTGGGCTGTCCCCACTGTGCCCCCATCCTCAGCAGTGCCAGGCCACACTTGACACACAGTAGCCCTTCCCTGGACAGAGCCAAGAGGCTTTTAGAGCTGAAAGCACCCTTAGAGGTTATCAAATCCCAACTTCTACATGTTTAGGAGAACCCTGAAGCCCAGCACCCTCGCCACGGAGCCTGCCTGCGCTTTCCAACTGGGCTTTGTCCTGTTCTTTTCCACTGCCTCTGCAAGTCCAGTCCTGGGTCACCTTCCGGGAGGCACAGCTGCTGTTGCTTAGACAAGGACTCCCGATGCAGCCCACCACATGGATGGGTGAAAACGAAACGTCTCATCGAATCCTCACACAACCCCGTGAGCTGGTCCTATTATTAGCCCCATTCTATAGATGAGGAAACCGAGGCTCTGGGAGGTTCAGTAACTCTGCTGAGACCACACAGTAAGTGACGCATCCAGGAGTCCAGCCTATGTCTGCTGGCCTCTGTGATGGTGGCCCCACATGGCTGAGGCATAGGGGAGCCTGGGCTGGGGGCTGCAGTAGCTGCTGAGTCTTCATCTTTCTCCTCAATAACCATTTTTTAAAAACACCTGCTCTGTACCAGGCCTGACACCAGACCCTGGGGTGTCAGTGATGAGTAAAACCCAGTCTCAAGTCTCAGGAGGGCTAAATCTCTGGGGCAAGGCCATGCAGGTTTGGTTTTGGATAAGGAAACTTGTGGAATTCTGTTCAGATCAACCCACCAGTTGACCTTTAACATGTCCCTTCATGAGTCCCTGCCCCACCCCCGTCTGCGAAATGGGCCTTGAAGGCTGGAGCTAATGAGCTAATGGCTGGGACCAGGCCCTCAGAAGCGTGTTAAGTACACTACGTGCAGGGCCCCATTAAAGCCATTATCTGCCGGCTGAGCGGGCACCACTTTGCAAGTGGACTCTGAGTGACCACAGAGGGGCACCCCACGGAGGGCTGTGGCTACAGGAGAGCGGCATCCCTCCCCTTTTTAAAGTAGTGTTCATCTTGGGGGCCCCAGCCTCCCTGACATTCTCAGGTAAACCTCCCCCAGGCCCCAGCCCCAGCCCCAGCCAGCAAGAGTGTTGTGTCTCTGCTCCAGCCACCGTCCTACAGTTTCGCTAATGCCCTCTAATGGGCCCATTTAGCAGCCCTGTCTCTGCTGTCACTGCAGCAGCTAATTGCCACTCCTCCTCCAGCTACACACAGGCCTCTGCAATCAGCCTGGCGATTCCACCCCACCCAGCTCAAACTGGCCAAGGCGCTGCAGACCTCAGCTGACGACAAGGAGCTTCTCCAATCTCCCAGGTGCCACGTTCTTGCTATTGGGAGAAGGAGTCAGGGACAGAGTCAGAGTTAGAAGGCACAGAGCTCTTGGCAGCCTGGGATGAGGAGAGGAGTCACAGGGGCCCTGAATGGAAATAGAGTTCCAGTCGCACACCATGTCTTGTCTTATAGCAGGAGCTCCCCAAAGTAGACTCTGGGTCAGATTCCACTGCAAGTAATTTGCTTAGATGTCCCCAGGAAGGGCTATGAGAAAGGCCAGAAGGGGCGCAGGGAGACAGGAAGCAGGGAGAGCCATGAAAAGGTGTGGTAAGGAGGTTACAGCTGAGGTCCTGGCTTGGGCCCCCAGGGAGTGCCCTCTGAGAGCCTATGCGGAAGCAACCTCAGACCTTTCTCTCTCTGGAAGGGCAAGGAAGCTGAGTTGCTAATCCACCAACTTCCACCCTCACAGGTGAGGGCTGTGGCTTTTCTGGCACTTGTGGCTTGCCCTGGTCACAGCCTGGCAGAGTGAGAGCCCTGAGTCAGGGTTCTCACTCCCAGAGTCTGGGAGCCAATTGCATGCACGGGAACTGCCTGCCCATAACCCCCAGGGGAGCCTGATGGGCCGGCATGGACAGCTTCTGCCACTGGCCCCCAAAACAGCAGTGCACACACAGGAGGAGGAAGCAGGACAACTTCCTCCTTCGCAAGGTGGCATTGAGTCAGAGGGACCTGAGCTTCCACGCTAGTAGGGGAGGCAAACACACATGAACTGGCCGCTGCTTAGCACCAGCCCGGGAGCCAACCTGTGTAAGGAGGAAGCCCTTGGTCACCTCCTGGGTCCCAGCTGGGGGTTCCCCAGGGTTTGTTGACCTTGGATTAGAGCCTCTGGGCTTATAGGAACCAACATTGAGCTGAAGCCACTGGCCAGGCTCTTGGATACGATAAGAGAATCACAGCACGTGGCTCAGCACACAGCTCAAGGGGGATGTCAGCCCCACTGGACACCATGCTCCTCTCAGCCCTGTGTCTTCCTTCAGGCTGTCCCTTCTGCCTGGACAGTGCTCTCCCACTCCCCTCCCCTCCTCACCCCTAGTCCCTTCACCTAATTAACTCCTGGGCATTCCTCAGGACTCTGTCTAAATGTCACATCCTCTGAGAGCCCTCCTTGATGCTCCAGATTGGGTTAAGTGTATTATGAACCATCACAAGGCCATGCATTCCTGCTGCAGAACCTGAGCTCAACAGAAATAAATCAAAACTTCATTCACCAGGATATCCTCAGAGTTCACTGCTGCCTCTGCCTCATCATAATTTTTGTTAAATGAGGGAATGAATGAATAGGTTTCGGGGGCCCTGTTCTGGGTCAGATACAGGAGGATGTGTGTGATTCAGGTCACAGGGCCCACCTAGAGTTCCAGTGGATGGACCAGGGGGTAACCAGTTGGGGATGTGCTGGAGGGGACAAGGACTGTTACCCTTACCTGCTGGCTTTTCCCTGGAGTGTACAGAGGGCTGGGCATGCCCAACCCTTCCCCCACAGCTTCTGCACCCTAGGCCTGGCACCATGGCGTGTGCTGTACCCTCTCCAAAATCCACCACCCTCCGGTGATAACAGACTGCAGTGTCGGGGATTCGAAGACACCTCTGGAAGTTTGTGAGTTTGTGCTCAGGTGGACACCCCTGCAAGGCCAGGGCACTTGAAGGGGAGGCATTGCTTTTGAACAGAGGGTCTAGGGGTGCAGAATACACTTCCCTACAGGACTCTAGCCCTGAAAAGTCAGGGGAGCCAGAGGGCTTTGCTCCCTCTGGCTTTGCCCACATTGTGGGCCTGGGAATCCATGGCTGCCCTGGGCCTCAGTCCCACGCTGCCTTCTCACAGGGCCAGTGAGAGGACAAACGGGACCCCCTGCAACCTTCGCAAGGTGGCATTGAGTCAGAGGGACCTGAGCTTCCACGCTAGTAGGGGAGGCAAACACACATGAACTGGCCGCTGCTTAGCACCAGCCCGGGAGCCAACCTGTGTAAGGAGGAAGCCCTCGGTCACCTCCTGGGTCCCAGCTGGGGGTTCCCCAGGGTTTGTTGACCTTGAGTGGCCAAGGCTTCTCAGACTCCCTCTTTCTGCTTGCCTCGTCTGCTGCATTTCCCTCAGAAGGCCAGGCTGGCCCTTCTCCTCTCCTCACTCTCTCTCTTGCCCTCTTCCTTGGCAAGCTCGTCTGCTCTTGATCTCACCACCTGCCACATGGATGGCCTCAAACCCCTTCACCTTCAGACCCCATATATTTGGTGGTAAGGAGACATCTCTACCTGGAGGTCCCTCAGCAACCTCCAACCCCACCTGTCCCCAAGTGACCACATCCTCACCTTGTCCAGAGTCTGCTAACTTTGTGCACCATCCATCTGGTCACGCAAAGCGGAACCCGAGGGTCACTCTTGACTTTCCCACCTGCTCCCCAGCCCAGCAGCACAATGTGCATGTCTCCCCCGTTAGATGTCTGTCCTCATCTTGTCACCTCCGTGACCACACCCCTAGCGCAGGTCCTCATCACCTTCACTTGAATAAATGCCTTGGCCTCCCCCTAACTTGAGCCTTGCCCTGTTCCCATTCCCTTTCAATCTGTGTGACACATCAGAGCTGAAGAGGTCTTTCCAAAACATCACCTTCTTTTGAAAACCCTTTGATAATAGACTCTTGACCAGGATGAAGTCCAAGCTCCTTGGCATGTCCTATTCGGCACCACAGCCTCCTCCCCATGGCGCCCTGCCCCTGACTCCACGCTCCAGCCATTCTTTCCTCTGAGTGGGCCACACTGTCTCACCCACAGGGCTTTGCATTTGCTGTTTCCTTCCCTCTGAGTTCCTGGTCCTTGGGACTTCCTAATAACTCCCCAGACCCTCAGGTACCATCAGAGGTGAGTAAGTGTGGAGCAGTCATTACAAAACGCTTCCTCAGCAGGCGAATGCTGAATGAGGGTGTGAAAGGGGCAGCACCACCAAGGAGTTAAGATCCAGGCTCCAGCATCAGAGGGAGTCCAACAGGACACGTCCTGGCCCTGCACATAGCTGCAGGTGGGAAAGTCAACAGTGACCCTAGTGTTCTGCTTTGGGTGACTGGACAGACGAAGTTAGCCGACTCTAGACAAGAAGATGTGGTCACTTTGGGACAGGTGACTTCTCTGAGCCTCCATTGCCTGATGTGAGATGAGAAAGATCATATTCATCTTTTGGGATGCTAGCGGGTTTAAATGAGGCAATCTAGGTCCTCTGGTGCCACGTCAGGTGTGATGCAGGTCCTCCTTTGGCCCCGTCCCTCTCGAGGGCTGGCCAGAGAAACACTGCTGTTGGCCATTGGCCTCCCTCTCCCCTCAGCCTGGCAGAGTCCTACCCAAGCAGCTGGGGAGATCTGAATATCACCACGGCCTACCCAGGAGGACAGCAGGGAGGACCAACCGTCACAGCCGCCCCCCGCAGAGAGGCAGCAAGGCCCTGGGAGGGCAGGTCCATCAGAGGAGAGGCTCTGCATGCTGCCCTGGCTGGGCCACACAGCTTCACAAGAACACAGAGAGCACAGCGCGTGAACGCAGAGGCCTCTTCAAGTTGTGCTGATGTGTCTGACAGTGACAGTCTTGGGGTTGGCAGCTGATGTGTCCTGACAACCCCCTTCACTCCTGGAATCCTGAGAGTAAGGGTGTTGAGCACGTGAGGGTTTGCCAGCTCCAGAGGCCCCAAAGGACTAGTTGGCTGAGTGTTGACTGGGCTGGGACCCTCTGCGAAGCTCAGGCTCTGCTGTCCTCTCCTACCCTCCACCTTTGTCCCTGAGATGGTGGCTGTGCCAGCCTACCCCTCAGGTTCAGGGCTGGTCTCTGAGCAAGCATGAAGAGCCTCACAGTCACCTGCCCATCCCTTGTATGTGGCAGAGACCCAGAGAGATGAAGAGAAGGACCTGTCACACCCTGCAAGGTCATAGGCTAGCCCAAGCCTCCAGGCTCCCCATGCCAGGGTCCAGGCCTCACTGCATGGCAGGGGGATAAGCAGCCATCAGGGGACATCTTGACCGGCCCAGGCTGGCCTCCTCCAAGGGTCCCCTCAGCCCATCTGCTTTCCATCGTCCCACGTTCTGGTGACATAAAGCCAGGATTGTCCAACCTCAAGAATCCACTGGGTGTGGCCAGGCTCCACCCACCCTAGGCCTTGTAGTCTCAAAATAAAAACAACCCTCAACCTCCTCTTTGTCAGACCTCCCCAGTACCGTCTGCTCACTGACAGCCAAGGAAGGCCTCTGTTCCCAGGGTCACATCCTCAGGTCTTTCTGGGCAGAGCCTGACAAAGTCCCCCAGGGAAGCCACCCCTCCAGGTGCCTGAGCCATGCCACGTGGCCACAAGGGCCCACCCTGTTCCCAGCCTGGCCTGAGCAGCACTGTCCTCCTGCATGTGGCTGGCCCCCTTCTCCTGGGCTCCCCTCCCTCATATCCCTCTGAGACAGATTTTGTCTCTTTGTGCATCAATTATTAACTTGCTCCAGCTACATTAAGCCTGGGTCGGTCGGTCTGTTGGCTGCTTCATCATTCTCCCTGGTGTGGGGGAGGCAGTGGCTGGGGCTGGAGGCACTGAGGCAGAGAGTTCAAGAGAAGCCAGGACTCTAGCCCTGCAGATGCCCTAATTGCACAAAGCCTGAACCAGAGGACCCTTCAAGATCAGGGGTCTTGAAGACCTATTAATAACAGATAGGGAAACTGAGGCCCAGGGAAGGGAAGGTGCCTGCCAAGGGCAAACAGTGGTCTGTGCTTAGCTCTTCCCAGGACACTTGATTTTCCGTCAGCCACATGGCTCTGACCCTCTCTTCTCTGTTTGACATCCTCCATCCTGCTGCTCTAACTGACCCAAATATACCCAGGGGTTGCCCTACGAGTCACGAGGGGTCAAGTGGGCTTTACAAGGTCACAACTGAGTGATACAGAAAGCAGAGACTGCACCCTGGTGCCCAAGAAACAGCCCCATCCACCAGACTAGTTTCCCAAGCCTGTTCATGTTAACAGGGCTCTCTCCCACCAAAAATGCCTCTCTGGTCAGTAAGTTAGGAAATGCTTCAAACCATAGACTTTCTGCCTTAGTCTGTTTGGGCTACTGTAACAAAATTATCTTACACTGGGTAATTTATGAACAACATACATTTATTGCTCATGGTTCTAGGGGCTGTAAAGTCCAAGATCAAGATGCCAGCAAATTTGGTGTTTGGTGAGGGCCCATTCTTCATGGATGGCACCTGGTTGCTGCACCCCCACATGGCAGAGGGGCACGCAGGATCTCCCAAGCCTCTTTTCTAAGGGCACTAATTCCATTCAAATTGTTAGAACTTTCATGATCTAATCACCTCCCAAAGGTCCCACCTTTTAATACAATATTGAATTTGGTATTAATTTTCAACATATGAATTTTGAAAGGACACACACAGCCAGACCATAGCACCTCAGAGAGCCACAAGATGCCTCATGGTGTAGTGAAGGCTCTGAGAAGGTCTGCAGGAGAGAACCTGTGCAGCTGTGAAAGACCCAGGGTGTCTCAAATTGTTTGATGGTGGAATGTTTGAGACTCACCGTGTTCTGCAGCTCTCAGATCTCACTAGGTTCTGTGGGACTTGTTGAGGAACAAGATGAGATCCTTCCAACCTGCTCCCCAACTGGCAAGTGGCCAAGTAAAGGAGCTGCTTGGGCGATGACCCCAAGGGGAGAGAAGTAGGAAGAGTGTGGCTAGGCTCCCTGGTGATATCCTCCTTGGCTGTGGGCTTGAGTAAGTCACTCAACTGGATGGGCAAGGTGATGGAGTGGAAAGAGTTGGAGCTTTGGAGTGCCACAAACCTGGTCTCAAGTCTGCCGTTTGTTCTACCAGACATACGTATCCTAATAAATAGTTACCATGCATTCAGTCTTCCTAAAGGCCCATCCCACATATTGTCTGCCATAATCCCTGTTTTTTTTCTGTTGGGGAAACAGGCTCAGAGATTGAGTCTCTTGCCCAATGTCAAAATATTATTGGATCCTCCTGCAGTCTGGCTGCAAAGCCCATGCTGCTAACCATAATGTTGTACAGACTTTAGGAATAAATCAATGCCTCTCTCTGGGCCTCAACTTCCAAGCTGTCAATGGGGGATTAAAGATACTTCTTTCTCAGGCTTGTTATGAAGCAAGCATCTCCCCATGGTGCCTAGTACATAGTAGGAGGTTAATAAGTGGTAGATTTCTTTCATCTTTCTTTTGGATTCCACCCATAGAAACAGGATGAATTCTTTACTCCAACAAAATGAACTGAGTCTCTTGGGTGCCACTGTCAGGGGGACTGGGGTATGTGGAGGGAAAGGTTAGGGGATGGGTGTCTATCTATCCCCAGGCCTGTAGACTACAGGCTGACTTAAGGCAGCCTCAGGGGAAGCCTGGCTCTAAAATACATTTTTAAGGTGCCTTTCTCCTCCCCATTTGCAAAACTGAGTTTTGAATTGCAAGTGGTCAGACTGCAATAAATATCTCTGGAACCCACAGCACGTAATGGTTTGTAAATTGTGGCTCATAATTCAACTGGTGCCTGGGTCACCGGCTCCCGCTGCCACCGGTTCTCCAGTCCTGCAGCCTGCACGAGTGCCTGGTGAAGTAATAAATCGGGAATAAAGAACACCCTTGCTAACTCAATTTCACTTGTCAGCTTTAAGCTTTCATACTGCATTCTAAGTTCACACAAATGCCACAAAATGTGTGTGCATGCCTGTGTATATATGTATCTATTTACATATATAAATAAACTATCCTACTGTTATGTAATTCCCTCAGGACATAAAAGCCTTTTCTGGCAAGAGCCTCATATTTCCAGCCTTTGAGAGACATTGACACGTTAAGTTCCCCATCTTCACTCTCCAGCATCCCTTCCCCCGCAATTCAGGACTTTCCTGTGGTTTAGTACAGGAGTTCCTCTCCAGTGCAATTGGAGAAACTCATATTAGCTTGAAGCAGGAACTTCCCTAGGCAAGTTTCAGTGCCTTAGAGTGACAGCAAGCCCGAGCGTGGGGAAGGAGCCTCACAGAGGCCTCCCGTCCCACCCTCTGGTTCCAGAGACTGTGATGCATCCACACGGCGAAGTTCAGCAGATAGGTCAGAAGGAGAAACTCACCAAGCCAGGCTGCCTGGGGAGTGTCCACGCACAGTGCCAGAGCTTCAGAGCCCTGCCACAGCCCTGTCTTGGGGAAGCTGGAGACCCAGTGCCGAGTGGTGAGTCGACCCTTGCGGTGGCCTCTCACCACAAACTCTGAGACCACTCCTCTGAGGGCAAGTTGGCTGTTCCTGAATCGGGTGTTCTGGCTTTCCTTTCACATTTAGTTGTAAAATTAGGATTTTCAAATTGTTAGATCCAATGAACTGTGTGTGTATACGTATACGGGACTCTCGGCAGGGGTAGGGGTGAGGCGTCCAGATTTTTTTCACCCACCCGCTTTGTGACTTTGGGAAAGTGGTTTGACTTCTCTGAGCCTCCATCTCCTCATGTAAAAGAGAGGGTGGTGACTGTGTGGTTTCAATGAGGGGATGCCACGCACAAGGCCCAGCCCTCAGAGAAGGGAGAGAGCCAGTGCTCTCAGGACCTCTCACATATGGGCAAAGACAGCCATCTCACGGCCTGGGGGAGGGAGGCACCAGACCTGCCCGGCCCATCAATCCCTCCGATGAGAGGAGCAGCCCCGCCTGGGCAGTGTGGAGGGAAAAAGTGTGTGTTCATGCTGGGTAATGAGAAGTGTCATCAGTAAATGAAGAATCTCCTAATTATCCAGACGTCCCTGGGAGGATTTGTGAGGCCCTGGCGCTGAGCGGTGGGGAGGGAGAGGGTGGAAGGCTGGGTTTGTAGGCAAGGGGTTCTGTGTTGCCCGGAGCAGGCCCTGACCCCTGTGGATAGATCCCCAGAGCCTGGGGAAAAGCCACCAGCCAATGGTCCAGTGCTGGAGCTGGGTGCCTGGGGTGTGTCATCTGCAAAATGGGGAGTGGGCGCCAGGGCATGGCTGGACTCAGGACTAGGTCCAGCCTAGTCGAGCTTGCTCTGCCTCGAAAGAACATGCTGGCCTTAAGCAATTACTTTTTCTTCCCTGAGCCTCAGTTTCCTTACCTGCCAATGGCAGCAATGACGGCAACTGCTTTGTCAACTTGACAGGTTGTGGGGGTCCAAGGCCCAAACAAACACTGACTGGAAACGTATGTGCCAGACTGCAGAGGGCCCACACAGCCGGAAGAGGTGGGGGCAGCCACCCCAGGCCGCCCACCCATGTGACGCAACTCAAACTCAATCATGGGAACCGTGCAACTGCTGCAGGAACTGCGTTTTTCCCAGGAGGGTTTTGGAATCTTCAGGATCATATCTGAAGTTTTCCTGGAAACCTCCTGAGTCCCTGCAGAGCCAAAGTAGGGCCACCCACGTCTTATTTTCTGACTGGTTTTCCACTAGTGTGTTTTCGAAGCACCTCTGTAGGGAAGGGGTGGGGAGGGATGCTGGGGCCTTCTGTGTGAGAACTCACTTGAAAACCTTTAGCTGTGGGGCCATTTTCAGACATTGTTATTAAGTGATATCTTGTATCAGATGGTCAGTATCATTGTCCTATTTGGCAGGTCAGAAAACGGGAGCACAGAAAGGTCAGTGACTCACCCGGGGTCACACAGCAGTGCCCATTTCTCCGATTCTCTGGCTGAGCTCCTGTGGCCTCACCGTCTAGATCTGCCATCAGTGTCTTCCCCTTCCTCAGCTACGGCTGTCAGAGTAAAGAATGTTCATTGACATGCTCCTCCCCCATTTGACAGACAGGGAAACTGAGGCACAGAACAGGGCTCTCTCAGGTGAGAACTGGGCTGAGATGGGGTAGAGCATCTGTGGCCACTCCTGTGTGCACCACTGCCCAGCAGTCTCCCCATTCGATGCCCTGCCCTGCATCCCATCGCCATCTCTCCCATTGGGTGGGGTGGTCCAGGATGACCCAGGAGAGACAGAGTGATGACAAACAACTGCCTGGGAGAGATAATCCACTATTGAAACACGCCTGCTGTTCTAATTATAAAGGAGACCAAATTGGGTTTAAATTGGAATTAATTGGATGCCCCCTTATCCACGCCATCTATCTTGCACTCGCCAGCCCTCTGGACGAGCAGGATGGAAGAAAGAGGAATCTCATCTTCTCCACCACTGAACACATGTCCCTGAAGGGGGCCGGTGCCCAGCCCCCAACCCTTAATCCCTTTAAACGTTTCAAGGAGCACAGACAATAGGAGCTGGGGTGCCTGGACCCCTCCTCTGCCTACCTTGCCAGAGGGGGATGAAAGGGGATTAGGTGACTCTGGAAGGGGGTGGGAGGGTCATACCCCAAAGGACCAGGCCTGCAGGAAGCAGGCAGGGCCAGGGCAGCTTGGAAAGGCTCGCTGGAGTGCTGTGATGGGCTGGCAGATGATAGGTCTGTACACAAAGCAAAACAGCCTGGGAGAAAGTTGGGGGGGTGGGTACTTTGTAGACAGGTCCTCCGGTTGAAGGTCTTGAAGGAGAGGGAAAGAGGTCCTCTAGCAAGCAAAAGAGGAGGCCAAGGCCGACGGTGCTGAGGCTACAATCAACTCTTAGCTCTGTGTATTAATAACAAGATGGTGAGTAATACCCCATCCAGAAACCACTGTTCCCTTGTGATCCCTGGCAGGCGAAACCTGGCGTTATTAAAGAATTTCCTGCTTTAGTTGGGCTGGGCATTCAAGGCCTTTGTCATATGCCCTTAGTCAGCCAAAGCACTTACTGTTCCCCTGGGGCCTCAAACTGGTGGCCCACGGGCCAGACTTCATTTGCCTGCCCAGTGTTGGATTTTGGATTTTTATATTTACTGCTCTTTGCTGTTTTCGCTCCCCTCTCGTTTGTCCATCCCCACTTTCCCAATCTCATCTCGTACCTGGCCTGCTTCACTCATTCACATCACCTCTCTGGCCCCATCAGACATATGAGTTTGCAGTCTCATGGGTTCATCCCAGCCGTGTGCTATGGCTAATTCGGCCTCTCCACTACCCTGCAACCCCAGACCCAGCACCATCTCTGCCTCCCTACCTCCTCATTCCTTTGCAATAATGCACCTCCCCCTCACATAGGTACCCAAATCTTACTGGTCTTCTAACACCCGTTTCTGGGAAGCCATCATCTCCTGCCCCTCAGATATCAGGGCCTCTGCAACTCTCAGCCCCCACCAGGAATGATCCCTGGGCACTTGCTGTCCTCCTGGGCTTCCTTTGAGTCCCTGCTCCTCCTGGGGCCATCTTATTTCCTGGATTTCTGGAACACATTCAGGGCATGACTGGCTCTGCATCCCCCCAAAGCAAATAGCTCAGAATCAGGACAGACAGCATAAGCTGAGAGACTGCCTGGGGTTCCGCTGCAAGAGGATGAAGAGGGCTTCTGTGTGCAAAGCCGTGGGCAGTGCTCCGAGGGAATGTGGGCTGCCCTGGATGATCTTGTGCTCTGGAGGCCAGCAGGTTTCTGCCGTGAGCCCTGCCCCACCCTCTGCTCCTGCTTAAACCCTTCCTAACTTAGCTTTCACCTGCTTCGGTATTTCACAGTCCTGCCAGCCTGCTTCCTGTCCGCGGGGTCCTCAAGCCACACATAGACACACACTCACACAAACACACACATTCACACAAACACAGACACACTTACCTTCGTGTCTCCACCCAGCATACCTAGAATTCTACCCTCTCCAAAGATATCCCACATCTAGAATTCTATTCCCAGTACATGGACCCACAATGCCCCCACCCACATTTAAATTTGAATGCTCCACCCACACCTGAAATTGCCCCACACCTAGAGCCTTCCATTCAGCTTTATGCACACTGTAACCTTTTCCGCGTCTCACTACCACTGCATTGCTTTGGGACACCTTCCCTCTCCTCACTCCTGGAACCATGCACCCCACATCTGTAATATCTCCCTCTCCCTCCATTATCACATCTGGCTCTTACATCCACATGGAGTTGGCATCTGAAACCCCAAATCCACAACACTGGGAATACTAATACTACCCTTCCCCCTGCACATAAAACAGGACCCCAGGAAGTCTAAGCCCCCCTCGTCTGCTTGCCTCCCACCCTTAGCACTGGCTCCTCCAGACCCGTGTCCCTCCCCCTGCCCTAGGGAAAAAGTGCTTTCAGGCTCTGCCTGAGTGAATGAGACACACCTGCAGGGGGATATTAGGAGTCATTTCCAACTGAGGAGATTTTCTTCTCTTCTATGCATGAAGTAAATATTTGCTTAATTTCCTAGTTCTGAGCATGATTCATGGAGCGTTTTTAGGCAGGCTGAGGGTTGGGCAGATGCTGGGAGATCTCAGCTCCTGGATGGCAGGAGAAGGAAAAATGGAGAGAGCAGAGTACTGGCCTAGGGAATAATATTTCCAGCTTCCAGGCCTTGTGAACTATGCAGGTAATTCAGGCTCCCTGACCAAAAACTGCCATGTTAAAATAAAGCATCAGCCTTGAATTAAACAGTCTATGAGATCCTCTAGCAAGCAAAATGTGGGTCTGAGGCCAACTGTGCTGGATCTATAATAAACTCTTTTTTTTTTTTTTTTATTATACTTTAAGTTCTAGGGTACATGTGCATAACGTGCAGGTTTGTTACATATGTATACTTGTGCCATGTTGGTGTGCTGCACCCATCAACTCGTCAGCACCCATCAATTCATCATTTATATCAGGTATAACTCCCCAATGCAATCCCTCCCCCCTCCCCCCTCCCCATGATAGGCCCAGTGTGTGATGTTCCCCTTCCCCGTCCCGAGTCCAAGTGATCTCATTGTTCAGTTCCCACCTATGAGTGAGAACATGCGGTGTTTGGTTTTCTCTTCTTGTGATAGTTTGCTAAGAATGATGGTTTCCAGCTGCATCCATGTCCCTACAAAGGACGCAAACTCATCCTTTTTTATGGCTGCATAGTATTCCATGGTGTATATGTGCCACATTTTCTTAATCCAGTCTCTTAACTCCTTGTAACTGAAAGGTGAGTAATGCCCCACGCAAAAACAATTGCTATTCCAGGCAAAAGGGAATGGAATCCTTTTTTCCAGAGATTGGAACCACAGTGGGTAGAGAGATGGTGCAAACACAGGTTTCAGGCTTTGGAAAGCCAGGAGCTAGGATGGTGGGGACAGCTACCATATGCTTCTAAAGAAGTGAATGCACGTTTTGGTGAGAGGGAGTGAGGCTAAGAGAAGCTCCATCATGGCTGGCAGGTAGACAGGAGAGAGGCTGATTTCTGAGAATGGCTTAAATGATAGGCCAGACCAGATAAAATCTACCAACCAGATATTCGTTCAGCAAATTCTTGAGCATGTATCATTTGCTGGGCCTGGTGCAAAGAGTCTGGGATAGAAAGATGAGGCTGCTGTAGCTGAGGGAGGAGAGAGGAGTTGTGTGGTGTGGGGCTGTGGACCTGTGGGAGCCCAGAGGGTTAGGAAAGGCTCCAGGGGCCGTTGGACTGGGTGTGGAAGATGGGGCACTTTGCCAGATAGGAAAGTGGAGGGAGTGAAGGCAGGTAGGGCATTTGCAGTGGCATAGGGGAGGGATGGAGCAGGGCTGGTCAGCCTGAGGCCATGTTAATGAGCTTGGTCTAGACACTTGAGTACAATGGGGAACCTCCGAGTGGTGTGGGGGATTGGCAGGTGTGATGTGGCAGCAGAGAGATCTGTAAGAAGCTGGTACCTTGATTCAGAGATGAGGGTCTGATCAAAGCCAGAGTGGTGGTATGGAAATAAGTGAATGAACACAATTCTGAGCTAGCACCAGTGATTCACAGGCTGTAGGGGGAAAAGGATGAAGGAGTTGAAGATGACACAGAGGACTCTAGCTAAGGCAACCAAGTGGAAAGAATCTACTCCGCATTTTGCCAAAGAAAATGAATGAAATCAGCCATGCTTCCGACAGGCCAAGCATACACTGCCTCCTCCATCCAGGACTCAGCATCTCTCCCGGGCATGCCGATACCTGAAAGCAGTGTGCAGAGGGGACAGGGGCCTCAGCCCTCCCATAACTTCACAGAAGGAAAAGTTTAATCTTTAGAAACATGATAGAACTGTCAAAAGTCCATACACAGAGAAGTGAGAGGCCTGATTTTATTTCTGCGGCAACATTTAAAAAAACCAAGAAAGCCTTCCATTAAAAAACTAAATAACAAAAAGCATGAATCCTGGGGAAGGTTGGATAGGAGTAGACAAAGAATAAGAGAAACTACCCACCTTTGAACCAAATGATGCTTCAGCATCACGGACAGCAATACGCCAAAAAAGGTGGCAAAGCATTTCGTCATGCAGTGTCACGGGCTCACAGTAGGAGATATCTGTGAGCCACCTGCAGTTGTATGCAGCGTCATATAATAGGCTGAGTCATTAAGAGTTCAGTATTGTAGGCAGGGCACAATGGTTCATGTGCACTTTGGGAGGCCGAGGCAGGTGGATCACCTGAGGTCAGGAGTTAGAAACTAGCCTGGCCAACATGGCAAAACCCTGTCTCTACTAAAAATACAAAATTAGTTGGGAGTGGTGGTGCGTGCCTGTAATCCCAGCTACTCAGGAGGCTGAGGCAGGAGAATCAGAACCTGGGAGGCAGAGATTGCAGTAAGCGGAGATCACACCACTGCACTCCAGCCTGGGCAGCAGAAGGAGACTCTGTCCCACAAGAAAAGAAAAGAAAAAAAAAAGAATTCAATACTGTAGATGCTTTAGTATTTTCTGTCCATCCTCAGGAGAGGATGACCTTGGAGGCAGAGAGCTTACCACCATGCAGAAGAAAGAAACGAACTACTGTTTCCATGCCACTCACCTCCCCAGTAAAGGTAAACAAGCTCCTCCAAGGTTCTAGGCTGGGACATGACACTCAGGATCATTCAGCACTTTGAGAAAAAAAAAAAAAAGGTCAGTGTGAAGGAAGACTATGCATGTTGGGATCGAGAGGCACAGGGCAATTGGCACCTGAGTGTTACTGTGATGGGAACAGTCCTTCAGCCTTCCAGGAAGGGAGAGCACATGGACCTCCCAGGGAGCGGGACCTGGGCAGGCTCACTAGGTGAGGCTGTGATGACTGTATGGTCACTGTATGGCAAGGCCAAGGACCTTTGGCCTACCTGGCAGTGAAGGGATGGACTCTCCAGTACAGCCACCAGCCTTGGAAGGGAGTGTGTACTTAATTAAGGTTTGAGCAAGGAGGAATGGTGGTGATGATTCCCTACATCTAGCAAAGCTGTGGGCCCAGCCTGCTTTTGCAGGACTTATAAGCCTGGGACATATGTTCAGCCCAAGGCTTGGGAGGAAATCTGGAAAGTTATTGGTATTATTTGGTGGTCACAGAAGCTGGATTTAATTTGGCCTAGAAAGGCTAAATAAATGTGGCACTAGGTATACCTGAGCATTGTGGAGTACATTCTTTCATTCATTCAACAAATACTGAATACTTACAATGTATGCCTGGCCTTGAGGATACCTAGGGAGCAAAAACTGACACAGCCTCGCCGGGGTGGTGGCTCATGCCTGTAATCCAAGCACTTTGGGAGGCTGAGGCCAGGAGTTTGAGACCAGCATGGGCAACATTGTGAAACCCCACCTCTACTAGAAATACAACAATCAGCCGGGCATGGTGGTGCATGCCTGTAATCCCAGCAACTCAGGAGATTGAAGCAGGAGAGTCACTTGAACCCAGGAGGCGGAGGTTGCAGTGAGTCGAGATCACGTCCAGCCTGGTGACAGAGTGAGACTCCGTCTCAAACAAACAAACAAAAAACCTGACACAGTCTCTATCCTCCTGGGGCTTATCATCGAATGGAGACAGGCATTAATCAGATAGTAACAAATAAAAACTGGAACCATAACCAACATTTCAGAGAAGGAAAGCTCCCAAAGGTACGCCAGGGGAAAGCACAGTGCAGAGAGTAAGGGATGCATCCCTGAGAAAATGATGCTGAGCTGAGAGGTGAGGAAGAGGATGGAGTCACCCAGAAGAGGAGCGGGGTGGCAAGAGAGCCCCAGGAAGAAGGAACAGCTTGCACAAAAGCCCTGGGAAGAGAGAACTCAAGAGAGCGATGGGCACTGAAAAGAAGCCAGGGAGGCTGGGATAGGAGTGGGAAGAGTGCGGGAGTGAGGCTGGAAAGGCAGGCAGGGACCAGATATCTCAGACCCTCATCAGTCACAGAAAGAGCTGCCTCCTTAACACAGGAAAACTGGGAGCTATTGAAAGCTTCTCAATGGGGTGGGAGAGGGGCGTTTTGGGAAGTTCACTGTTTCAGCCTGGGTCCCCTCCAAAGCAGGGCCTGAAGGGAGGTCCTGTGTGCAGGCAGTTGATGTGGAAGGTGATCCCAGGTATCTAAGATGGGGGATGAGGGAGAGGAAAAGAGGGAAGAGAAAAGTCAATCCAAGGGTGCATTACTGAGATGTTCCCCATCATGGGAAACCAGGTCTGTTCGCCATCATAGGGCCAGGTGATCCCTGTACCTCTGTGCAGGACATGGAATGCCTCTCAGAGTGGAATGTCCATACCACGACCCATGGGGGGATGTATTCATGCATCGGCTCCTGTCCTGCATTGACCAAGGGTTCCCCAGGGCTGTGGACTCCCTCACATGCATCCAGGCTGCACATGCCCATGCCATGCAGACTCCTGCTGGGGTCACACGCTGTGGCATCAGAGAAGCCCTAGCGCAGAAAGCAAACATCACACATTGTGTACTTGAGGTAAGACGTTCTCGGTGGAAACCATAATGGAAATGGAGGCTGCCATTTCCATGATGGCGGGAGTCAGAGAGAGTCTGGGAGGCTGTTCAGTGGACACATGGAGACTCTGAGACACTGCTTTGGCTGCAAAGCCTACTGAGGGTGAGAAGGAAGGGTGACTGTGCAGACAGAAATGAGTTAGGGGATGTGAAGATGGAAGGTTTGGACTGTATTTTGGAGGTTGGGCCAACAGGACTGGCTGATAGAGCATCTGTGGAAGGGGATGGGGGGAAGTGAAATCAAAATGGCCCACAGGCCAGGCGTGGTGCTCATGTCTGCAATCCCAGCACTTTGGGAGGCAGGCAGATCAACTAAGGTCAGGAGTTCGAGACCAGCCTGTCCAACATGGTAAAACCCCATCTTTACTAAAAATAAAAAAAAAAGTTAGCTGGGCATGGTTGCAGGTGCCTGTGATCCCAGCTACATGGGAGGCTGAGGCAGGAGAATTGCTTGAACTGGGAGGTGGAGGTTGCAGTGAGCCGAGATTGCATGATTGCACACTCCAGCCTGGGCAACAAGAACAAAACTCCGTCTCAAAAAAAAAAAAAAAAAAGCCCATGGGTTTTCAGCCTGAGAAATGAAATGAATGGCAGAAACCCTGCTTGTGGAGTCTTCAAAGGTGATTGAGAAGGGGTGACCAGTGGGAAAGGAGATGCATGGAAACAAGGAGAGGAGAGATCTTCAAAGACAGGATCAACTGCTGAATAAGATAATGTGGCAGGCTGAATAGTGGCCCCCCAAAAGGTGTCCACACCCTAATTCCTGCAGCCTGCAAATATTACTTTATATGGCACAAGAGGACATTGCAGGTGTGATTAAATTAAGGATTTTGAGAAGGAGAGATTATCCTGGATTATCTGCGGGAGGGCCTAAACATCCAAGGAACACCAGCAGCCACCAGAAGCTGGAAAGGGCACAGAACAAATTCTCCCCTAGAACCTCCCGAGGGTGTGTGGCCCTGCTGACACCTTGATTTCAGTCCAGCGAAACTGATCTCAGACATCTGGCCTCCAGCACTGCAGGAGGATAAATTCCTGTTGTTTTTAAGCTATGATGTTGATGGGAATTTGTCACAGCAACCACAGGAAGCTAATACAGATTTGGGGCTGGGCACAGTGGCTCATGCCTGTAATCCCAGCAGTTTGGGAGGCAGAGGCAGAATGACCCCTTGAGCCCAGGAGTTTGAGACCAACTTGGACAACAAAGCAAGACCCCATCTACACACACACACACACACACACACACACACACACACACACACACACAATTTAAATTGGCCGGGCGTGGTGGCAGGCACCTGTGGTCCCAGCTACTTGGAAGGTTGAGGCAGGAGAATTCCTTGAGCCTGGGAGTTTGAGGCTGCAGTGAGCTGTGTGCACCACTGGACTCCTGCCTCAGTGACAGCCTGAGACCCTGTCTCTGTCTCAAAAGAAGATTTGTACAGAAAGGCAATCACTGTGATAGATAGCATGGGGGTTGTTGGGGAACCAGGAGGTTTGGATGTGGGGAAGAAAGGAAAGGGGAGTCAAGGATGACACTTGAGTTTTTCAGCATAAGGAAGTGGGTGACAGTACCACTTACTGAGATGGGGAATAGATTTTGGTAGCAGGATCAAAAGTTCTGCTTTGGCTCCATTAGGCTTGAGAGGAATGTGAGACACTGTTGCTGCTAAAAATGGCACGGCCTGATGAAATCTAAGCCCAATTGTCCCTGCAGGACCTTGAAAAAGCCACGGGGTAATGTCTACTGGTTATGCAAGGAAAGAGAACTAGAAAGCTTCAGAGGCCTCTGTCCAGAGCATACCAAATGTGTGTGCATGTGCAGGAAGAGAATTCTTCCTGTGCCAGAGCAAGTGCTGGCTCATGCCAGGGATGTCCCCAGGCATTCCAGAAATAACAGTTGGTGCCAGGGGGTCACAATGAATGCTAGGCAAGTTAACTTGATACTAGGGGTGTAGCAGTGCATGCCAGAAGACAGACAAGAGAAGCTGAGAGGAGTAACAAAGGAGTAGCTTTGGCATGTTGGGGAGGACAATGAATGCAGGGAGTGACTTTGTATGTCAGGGGAGTGACCTGGCATGTGAGGGAACCAGAGGGGTCAAGAAATAAGCCCGGGATAGGCTGTATGCCATCGGACTAACCATGGATGCAGCAGGAGTGAGATCCCAGCTGCCTGAGCCAAGCAGGGGCCTGTCAGCACCCAGCTCTGAGAGCCCAGGGCTGCTGCTCTCCTGCCTCACCCCTGTGTCCTCCCTTTTCAGAAGCTCAAATTGCAAAGACCTTTCCTGTCTCTGGAACCATTTCCATGTGCCTGAGCAAGACAGGCACCTGCTCAGAGGGGATCAACTCTCCCAGGAACCAACTATTGGGGTGTAAGAGGAGGTTCAAGGGTCCTGGAAAATGTTCCAACTTTCCTCCTTCCCTTAACACACCTGGGATGGGGCCCTCACTTGTTCTCACCTACTTCCAGGAACCAGGAAGAGGAGAAATGTAAAAGGGGGATCAGATGGCTAGAAACCATCATCAGGCCTTGAGGACTTTCTGAGCACTGACCGTGGATCTGGGCCTGAGCTGGGAGCTTGGGAGGTCAGTGCATGCCAGAATGGAAGCAGCAGATCATGAGGTGGGGAGGGAACAGGGAGGGGCGGGACAGTATATGCCAGCAGCCAACAGCTTCTGGGAAGATTTCACACCTGCCTTTTCCTTTTCTCTATTATGTTAGGTAGGCTAAACAGGAATTCTCCTTGTGCCCATGTTACAAATGAGAACACTAAAGCTCAGGAAAGGGAAGTAACCAACCCAAAGTGACTGACTCTTGACTCCCCCAGTGCAGCATTCTCTTTATGGCTTGCTGCCTCTGGAGAAGAATCAGACATGATCCCTGGCCTTGGCTCCCTCCTCAAGCCCCTCAAATTTTGCAAAGTCATTGCTATGGTTTGGCTCTGTGTCCCCACCCAAAACTCATCTTGAATGGTACTCCCCATATGTCGAGGGAGGAACCAGGTGGGAGGTGTTGGCTCATGGGGGTGGTTTCCCCCATGCTGTTCTCGTGATAGTGAGTGAGTTCCCATGAGATCTGAGAGTTTCATAATGCGGTTTTCCCTGCTCTGGCTCGCTCTCTTTTGCCTGCCACCATGTGAGACGTGCCTCTTCCCCTTCTGCCATGATTGTATGTTTCCTGAGGCCTCCCTAGCCACGTGAAACTGTGAGTCAATTAAACCTCTTTTCTTTATACATTGCCCAGTCTTGGGTATGTCTTTATAGCAGTGTGAAAATGGATCAATATAGTCTTCTACTAGAGTACTTCTCAAACTCTGAAATGCAGATTCTGATTCAGTAGGTCTAGGGTGAGGCTCGAGAGTCACATTTCCAGCAAGCTCCTGGCTGACGCGGATGCTTCTGATCCACATGACACTCTGAGTGGCAGGGTTCTACTCCTTCTCATGAGTCCTAATCCATCCATTCAACCTCACCCAGCTGAGAACCCGAAGCTTGGTAGGGAAGTTTAGAGGTGGCCAGGTCCACCACACCAGGCCAACAGCTCAGATTCCTGACCTGGTCCCCACCTACCCTGATGAGGGTCACACATTGTCTCTGAGGCTGCTCTGACCCCTGTATTTACCTACTACCTTCGTTAAGAGCCGATTCTCAAACTCTCTTTGATTTTAAAGCAAGGAAAAAGATCTTCTGAGCACAATATGACATAATTCTAGGGTTTAATCTGCCACAATCTCACTCAGTCATGTTATTCGCCAATTCATTCACTGAAAAGACATTGACTCAGTCTCCTGGGTACTTTCCCTCCCTGAGCCTTGGTGGTTTCCCACCAGTACAGTAAGTCTGGATTACTGATCTTCACCCTGGTTGCATATTGAAATTACTGAAATTACCTAGGGAGCTGATTTGCTTTATTGAGATATAATTTATAAACGGTAAGAGTCACCAACTTTAAAAGTGCCATTTGATCAGTTGTGACAAATATATATGGTCATGTACTACCACCACAATCAACATATAGAACATTTCCATCACCACAAACCACACCCTCTGGCAGTCCACACCCACTTCAACACCAGCCTCTGACAACCACTGGTCAGCTTTTTGACATTATGGTTTTAATGTTTCTGAAATTTCCTAAAAATGGAATCATACAAAATGTAGTCTTTTGTATCTGGTTTCTCTAACTTAGCATAATGCATTCTAAATCCACCCATGCTGTGTGCACGGGTAGTTGATTCCTTTCTACTGCTGACTAGTATTCCATTGTGTGGATGTGCCACAATTTGTTTATCCATTCACCAGTTGAGGAATATCTGGGGTTGCCCATTATGCACAAGCCTGTTAGGAACATTCAAGTAAATTATTTGCATGAACATGAACATTTGTTTGCATTTCTCTTGGATAAATACCTAGGGGTAAGATTGCTAGGTCACGTTGGGTATATGCTTAATTTTATGAGTAACTGTGAAATGATTTTTTCAAAGTAGCTGCACCATCTTATACCCCCAACAGCAATATATGAGCATTTCACAGCCTTGCCAACATTCAATATTGCCAGACTTCATCAATTTAGCCATTCCGGTGAGTGTACAGAAGAATATCATTGTAATTTAATTTGTATTTCCCTGATGATTAGTGATGTTGAGCATCTTTTCATGCTTGAGCATCTTTTCATGAGCATCATAGCATTGTCACTAATACTTTATCTTCCATTTTTGTATCCTTGCTGAACAGTCTATTCAAATATTTTGCTTGCGTTTTATTCAACTGTTTGTCATCTTAGTATTCAGTTATAAGAATTTGTACAACCTGGATACAAGTCCTTTATAAATATCTTATTATACAAATTTTTTTTTTTACAGTCTATAGCTTGCCTTTTTAACTTCTTATTAAATTTTGAAGAACAAAATGTATGCTTTTGTTTAACTCTGGTGAAGTCCAGCTTATTTAACTTTTTTCTTTTATGGTTTGTGCTTTTTAAAAAATTAGATATTTAGGAAATCTCTGATGAACCCAAGGTCACACTAACTTTCTCCTATGTTTTGTCATATAAGTTTAGAGATTTAGCTCCCACATTTAGCTCTGTGATCCACCTTAAGTCTGTGTGTGTGTGTGTGTGTGTGTGTGTGTGTGTGTGTGTGTGTGTGGTGTGAGGTAAGGGTTTATGTTTTTGCCCATGAATATCTAATTACTTTAGTATTATTTGTTGAAAAGTTTATTCTCTCCCCATTGGCTTACTTTACTGTTGTCAAAAATCAATTGACCATCTCTTTTAGGTCTATTTCTGAACTATCTATTGTGTTCCACTGAGCTAATTATCTATAATTGTGCCAATGCCACATGGTCTTCTTAATTGTAGCTTAATATTAAGTCTTGAAATCTGGTATGGTAATATCACCAAGTGATCTGTTTTCTTTCTCAAAATTGTTTGGGTTATTCGAGATCCTTTGCATTTCCATGTGAATTTTAGAATGGTTTTGTCAATTTCTTTAAATATCCTAGTGGGATTTGGATAGCAAACACATTGACTCTTTTAACACTACTGCATCTTCCGATTTACAAACATAGAGTGTCTCTCTGTTTATTTAGATCATTTTAAAAACTACTCTGAGCAATAATTTATAGTTTTAATGTACAGGAATTGCACATATTTTATCACATTTATTCCAAAGTATTTCATATTTTTCATGCTATTGTAAATAGTATTTTAAAAAGCCAATTTCCAATTATTTATTTCTGGCATACAGAAATACAATCAATTTTTGTATGTTAACCTTGAATCTTGTTACTGTGCTAACCCCACTAATCAATTCTAGTAGATTTTTTGTTGATCATTCAGGATTTTCTGCATAGGCAGATGATTATGTAATCTGCAAGAAAAGATAGTTTTTTCTTTCCAATCTGTAAGCCTTTTATTATTTCTTATTTTTCACTTTTTGCTTGTTTACACTGACTAGGACCTCTCTTACAATGGTCAACAGAAATGATGAGAATGAGAAGTCTTGCCTTGTTTTTAATCTTAGGGGGAAACATATGCTCTTTCACCATTAAGTGTGACATTAGCTCTCAATTTATTATACCCTTTCTCAGGGTGTGAGAAAGTTCTTCTCCTAGTTTGCTGAGATTGTTTTTGTTTTTCAGTCTTTTAAAATTATGAATGAATATGCAAATTTTCTCTAATGCCTTTTCTATGTCTATTAAGATAATCATGTTTCCTTTTCATGGTCTATTAAGCTGGTGAAATACATTGATTTTTGAATGCTAAAATAACCTTGCATTCCTGAGATGAACTCTACTTGCTCATGATATGTTAATTTTTTCATATATTGCCAGATTCAGTTCACTAATACTTTGTTAAGGTATTTTGCTTTTTATTGATGTGGGATATCAGACTGTAACTTTTCTTTCTTATAATGTCTTTGGTTTAGGTATCAGGAGAATGCTTGCCTCATAAAAGGAATTAGGTGTTCCCTCCTCTTCTGTTTTCTGGAAGAGTTTCTATAGAATTGGTATTATTTTGTCTTTAAATGTTTGATATAACTAACCAGGTAAACCATCTGGGCCTGGCATTTTCTTTATAGGAATGTTTTTTAACTGCAGAATCAATTTAGAAAACAAACAAACAAACATGGACTGGGCTCTAAAATCAGGAACAAGAACAAGGTTGTCTGCATCTACTACTTCTTTTCAACATTGCGCTAGAGATTCTAGCTAAAGAAACTAGGGAAGGAAAAGAAATAAAAGGCATCTGTGTTGGAAGAAAGATGTGAAACTGTCTCTGTTTGCAGATGACATGATCCTGTAGGCAGAATATTCTAAAGAATACACACACACACATACACACAAACTATTGGAGCTAATAAATGACTTTAAGAAAAATGTAGGATACAAAATCCAAATACAGAAATCAATTGTATTTCTGTAGTCTAGCAAACAATTATCAGAATATAAAATTTAAAAAAAATTCCACCTACAATACTATCAAGAAGAATACAATACTTAGAAATAAATGTAACCAGAAAGTTAAAGACTTGTACACTAAAGACCGGGCGTGGTGGCTCACGCCTGTAATCCTAGCACTTTGGGAGGCCGAGGTGGGCGGATCACGAGGTCAGGAGATAGAGACCATCCTGGCTAACATGGTGAAACCCCATCTCTACTAAAAATACAAAAAATTAGCTAGGCATGGTGGTGGATGCCTGTAGTCCCAGCTACTCAGGAGGCTGAGGCAGGAAAATGGCATGAACCTGGGAGGCAGAGCTTACAGTGAGCCGAGATCACACCACTGCACTGCAGCCTTGGCAACAGAGTGCAACTCTGTTTCAAAAATAAAACAAAAACAAACAAACAAACAAACAAAAGATTTGTACACTAAAAATAACAGAACATTGTTAAAAGCAATGAAAGGGAACCTGAATAAATGGAAAGATATCCCATGCTCTTGGATTGGAACACTTTATATTACTAGGATGTCAGTACTCCTGGAGTTGATCCTCAGATTCAATGAAATTTCTATCAAAATTCAAATAGCCTTTTTTTTTTTTTTGTAGAAATGGACAGCTGATCCTAAAATTCATATGAAAAATTCAAGGGACTCAAAATAGTCAAGACAAAGTAGATAAAGAAGAACAAAGTTGAAGAAAGCTTAAAATCACATTGTCTGATTTTAAAACTTACTACAAAGCTACAGTAATCAAGACAGTGTGGTACTGACATAAAGACAGACATATAGAACAATGGAATATAATTGAGGGTCTAGAAATAAACTCATACATCTATGGTCAATTGATTTTCAACAAGGGTACAAATGCCATTCAATGGGGTTGAAAGATGGCATTTTTAAACAAAAGGTGCTGAAACAACTGGATATCGACATGCAAAAGAATGGATGAATCCTATCTCATGCCATACACAAAAATTGATTTAAAATACATCAAAGACCTAAATATAAAGGTGAAAATTATAAAACTCTTAAAAGGAAACATAGGTGTGAATTTTCTTGACCTTGGATTAGGTGATGGTTTCTTAGATGTGACACCAAAAGCACAAACAACCTAAGAAAAAATAAAAAAATTGTATTTCATAAAAATAATAAACATTTGGGCATAAAAAGACACTATGAAGAAAGTGCAAAGATAATCCACAGAATGGGAGGAAGTATTCGCAAATTAGATGTCTGATAAGGACCTAGTATCCAGAATATATAAAGAACTATTATAACTCAACAACAAAAAGACAACTCAATCTTATAAATGAGCAAAAGATTTGAACAGACATTTCTCCAAAGATACACAAATGACCAACAAGCATATGGAAGGATGCTTAACATCATTAGCCATTAGGGAAATGCAGATCAAAACCACAATGAGATACCACTTCATACCTAGTAGGATGGCTATAAAAACAAATACAAAAAACAGAAATAACAAGAAGATGTGGAGAAACTGGAACACTCATTCATTGCTAGTGAGAGTGTAAAACGGTGCTGCTGCTTTGGAAAACAGTTTGGCAGTTCTTCAAAAATTAAACATGGGTTACTATACGACCCAGAAATTTTACTTCAAGATATATGTAACTGTGATGATTAATACTGAGTGTCAACTGGAATGGATTGAGGGAAACAAAATATTAATCCCGGGTGTGTCTGTGAGGGTGTTGCCAAAAGAGATTAACATTTGAGTCAGTGGGCTGGGGAAGGCAGATCCACACTTAATCTGGTGGGTACAATCTAATCATCTTCCAACAAATATAAAGCAGGCAGAAAAGTATGGGAAAGGGAGACAGCCCTGCCTGCAAGCCTACATATTTCTCCCATGGTGGATGCTTCCCTCAAACATCAAACTCCAAGTTCTTCAGATTTTGGATTCAGACTAGCTTTCCTTGCTTTTCAGCTTGCAGACAGCCTATTGTGGCACCTTGTGATCATGTAGTTAATGCTTAACAAACATATACATATACATATATATATATATATCCTATTAGTTCTGTCCCTCTAAGAGAACTCTGACTAATACAATAACCAAGAGAAGTAAAAAGCATACGCTTACACAAATACTTGTTAAGGAATGTTAGTAGCAGCATTATTCATAATAGTCGAAAAGGCGAAACAACCTAAATGTCCATCAACTAATGACTGAATAAACAAAATGTGGCATGTCCATTTTCAATGGAATATTAGTCACAAAGAAGAATGAAGTACTGATACATGCTGCAACATGGATGAATCTTGAAAAGTTATTCTCAGTGAAAGAAGCCAGACACAAAAAGTCATATATTCTATGATTCCATTTATGTGGAATGTCTAGAATCTGCCATAGAGACAGAAAGTAGATTAGTGATATCAGAGGCTGGGATAGGAGAGTATGGATAGTGATTGCTAACAGGTATGGGGATTCTTTTTAGGTTGATGAAAATGTTGGAAGTAGATGGAGGTGACGGTTACACAGCCTTGTGAATATGTTGAAAACCCTTGAAATGTACACCTTAAGATGGTGAATTTTACATAAAATTTTGTTGTATAAATTATCTCAGTAAAAAAATAGATAAAGGGCTATTCGGAATTTGATTTCTTCTAATGTAAACCTTGATCATTTGTGCATTTCAAGTATTTTGTCTATTTCATCTAAGTTGACAAATTTATTGGGCAAAGTTTGTTTATAATATTCCTGCATTATTCTTTTAATATGTATAGAACTCATTGTGATAATATCTTTTTCATTCTTGATTTTGGTAATTTATGTCCCTTCTTTTTCTCCCTCATTTTTTCCTGATTAGTATGGTTAGAGGTTTGTAAATTTTATTCATATTTTCAAAGAACCAGCTTTTGCTTTCACTAAGTCAGTCCCTCATTCTCTCTCTCTCTCTTTCTTTTTCTCTCTCTCTCTGTCTCTTTCCCTCCCTCCCTCTGTCTCACTCTCCCTCCTATCCCACTCTCCTTACCACCTCTTTCTATTTTTAAAACTTTCTTCTCTGATTTTTATTATTTTCCTGTTTACTTTTGATTTAATTTTCTTTTCTTTATCTAGTTTCTTGAAGTAAAACTTGCATAATTGATTTAGGATCTTTTTTCTTTTTCTAATACAACCATTTAATGCTCTACATTTCCTTCTAAACACTGTTTGAGATGTATCCTGCAAATTTTGATATACTTTGCTTTCATTTTCTTCCAGTGCAAAACATCTTGTGATTTCCCTTGTAATTTCTTCTTTGACTCCTTGTTTATTTAGGAATATATCACTTAATTACCAAATATTTGGAGATTTTCCATACGTGCTTCTGTCATTGACTTAAAATCTATTTCTGTCATGTTCAAAGGACATACTTTGTTTGATTTCAGCCTTCTTGGTTTTGTTTTATGGTCCAGAATATGCTTGCTCTGTCTTGGTAAATGTTCCATGAGCACTCGAAAAGAATGGGCATTCTGCTGTTGTTGGGTGTTCTACAAATGTCAATTAGGTCAAGTTGATTGATAGTGTTGTTAAATTCTTCTCTATTCTTACTGATTTTTTGTGTACATGTTTTAGCAACTACTGAGAGAAGAATGTTGACATTTCCAACTTTAACTGTAAATGTATCTATTTATTTTTTATCTCTATCAGTTTTTATTTCATATATTTTGAATCGCTAATGTTCAATGCATACACATTTGGGATTGCAATGTCCTTTTGATTAATTGACCCATTTATCATCATGAAATGTCTCTCTTTATGCCTGGTAATATTCCTTATTCTGAAGTCTGCTTTGTATGATATAACCACACTAGCGTTCTTTAGATTAAGTCTTACATGGTATATGTTTGTCCATCTTTTTATTTTTAACCTATCCTCATCCTCAAATGTAAAACAGGCTTCTTATAGCAACACATAGTTTGGTCTTGCCTTTTTAATACTAGCTTAACGTGTCTGCCTTTTAATTGGAGTGTTTAGATGACCTTAAATTTTATGTAATTATTGATATCTCTAAATTTAAACTTACATCAATGCTATTTTAATTTTTTTGCCAACTGGTTTTTCTTTGGTTGTAGTTTCCTGTATTAGCTTTTGCTTTTTTGTTTTATTTTTTCTTAGTTGCTCTAGGATTTACCTTATATATGTTAAACTTATCACAGTCTACCTTCAAGTAATATTATAGCATTTCACTTATATTGTAAGAATCTTACAACAGTGTACTTCCATTTCTCCTCTCTCGGTCTTTGTGTATTGTTGCATACATGTTATTTCTGCATATCTTTTGAACCCCAAATATGTTATTATTATTTTATCTTGAAATAGTCAATTATAGGCTCAAGAAGGAGTATCAGGAACCAGATTTACCCTCTTATCCAACAAATAAATTTTTAAAAACATACACAAAATATAAAAAACAACACTTTGAAAGACATTGGACACCAGGCACTTAAGGAGTATTATCTCTGGGAAACAGGAAATAAAGCAGGCAAGCCCTCCCTTTGCTGCAGCTTACTTCCTTGAAAGAGTTTTCAGGCTTTGATGCAGGGAGGAAGAATCCAGGCAGAATCTAGTGGACTCCCTAAGTTCAGAGGACAAAGCTAAACATCTTGGGAGGTGAAGGTAGCTAGAATTCCCAAGACAGAACACTAAAGAGAAAAATGTTTCAGAGAGAGAATCTTGGAGATCTGCACTTGGAGATCTTGGGGCTGGAAATTAAATATATATATATTTATAGGAATATAAAAATCCAGAACTCAATAAGGTAAATCTACATTGTCTGGCATTCAATGAAAGATTGCCAGGCATAACAAAGCAGCAGAAAAATGCAATCCAGCAGAGTACTGACCAGTGCATATATGCAAGAAAGCTGCCTCCATTTGGGGAGAAAAACATTATGAAAAGATTGGAAAACAGTGCACAAAGCTCACATGCAGCCAGAGATAGCACCTCTTCTCATGCACCAGACTGAATAAACTAATAATTCATGTGTTATTTGGTATACTACACAGGAAGGTATTGCCTCAGTAGTGAAAAATAATTAGCCCTACTACCCAAGATTTGTCTAACACCATAAAAGCAAGACTCAAAATGATGATCAAACTGTTTTCAAGTAATCAGCTGCATCATCCCAAGGTGGGGACTGGAAATTAAAAATTTATATATTTATAGGAATATAAAAATCCAGAACTCAATAAGGTGAAATCCGCACTGTCTGGCTTTCAATCAAAGATTGCCAGGCATAACAAAGCAGCAGAAAAACACAATCCATATTGAGGAGAGTAATCAATCAACTGAAATGCACCCAGAATTGACAATAGATGTTCGAACTGGCAGACAAAGATGTTTAAAGTTATTAGAATTATATTCCACATGTTCAAAAAGTTAAGTAGATATGTGGGTGATAGGTTTTAAAAACCAAATTGAACATCTACAGTTGAAAACTATAATATCTGAGATTAAAAAAAATCTCAGTATCTGAAATGTGATAAATGACAGATTAGATATGGCAGAAGAAAATATTAGTGAATTAGAAGGCACAGCTATAGAAACTACCCAAAATGAAACACACAGAGAAAAATAATTTTTTTAATATGAGGAGAGCATCATTGAACTGTGGGGCTTCAGGTGGCCTAATGTATAAATAATTGGAATCCCAAAGGAGAGAAGAGGTGGAAAGCATCAGAAAAAGCATTTGAAGAAATAATAGCTCAAAACTTTTTAAATTTGATGAAAGCTATTAATCCACAAATCCAAGAAGCTCAATGAATTCTAAGCACAAGAAACATTGAGAAAATGCCACCAAGACATATTGTAATTAAATTGCTAAAAAAAAAAGTAATAAAAAGAAAATCTTAAAAGTAGCCAGAGGAAAAAAGACACTATATATAGAAGGGAAAAGAAGATAACTATAGTATTGCTGATTTCTCATCAGAATAATGAAAGCAAAAAGACAGTGGAAAATGATTCTTAAATTGCTTAAAAAAAAATGTCAACCTAGGCCAGGCATGGTGGCTCACACTTATAATCCCAGACCTTTGGGAAGCCCAGGTGGTAGGATCACTTGAAGCCAAGAATTTGAGACCAGCCTAGGCAACATAGCAAGACCCCAATCTCTACCAAAAAAAATAAATTAAAAATTAGCCTGGTGTGGTGGCATGCACTAGCTACTTGAGAGGTTAAGGCAAGAGAATCACTTGAGACCAGGACTTCAAGGTTGTAGTGAGCTTTCATTACACCACTGCACTGCAGCCTGGGTGACAGAGAAAGACCCTTTCTCTTTACAAAAAAAAAAAAGGAAAAAAAAGGCAACCTAGAATTATATGCTCAGTGAAAAGATCTTCTAAAGATGAAAAGAAAAGACTTTTTTTTTTAAGTGGAAATGTGACTTGTCATTTAATTCAATTAAAACTGAAATGATTCTTACAAATCCTCTGAAAAGTAAAACTGACACTTCTATAAACAGAAATATATGCAAACAGTTGCAATATGCATTAGGACAACTGATGTTATTTCTTACATGCCAGGTAGTTCTTCCATCTTGGAGAACACCTCTTACCTGAAAGGTTTTTTTCTCCTATAAATTTGCATCTAAGTTATTTTTAAAGAGTCAAAAACAGTGCAGAGCATCTTTGAATTGATCAACAAGCATATTATACAATTGTACTATACGATAGCTAAAAGCAAATACAATAGCTAAAAGCAAATCAACCTTCTCTTTACAGAACACAGGCTCCAAATGTAATTTCTTAAATCATGGCCTGCCACTGAATGCGGCTATAAAACCTTACCTTGTACTAAAAGGATCTGTAGCTTTTCCAGTTGAGAATGGAGTTCAGAATACTGAATCAACATGGGAAAAGAGAGAAATTGAGGATGAAGAAAACTCAGCTACATTTCCTATAGGAAGGGGAGATTTTGACAATGAACAGTCTAGAAAAGAAGACATCTACAGACATACAAAAGCTAAAGTATTGTATCACCAGCAGATTTGCACTCTAAGAAATGTCAAAGAACATTCTTTAGGCAGAAGTACCTTGGCACCAGATGGAAATATGAATCAGCACGAGGAAGAAAGAGCACTAGAAATGGTAACTACATGAGTAAAAGAATTTTAAAATTTTTATCTGAATATATTTAAAAGATCATTAAAGCCAGGCACAGTGGCTCATACTTGTATTCCCAGAATTATGGGAGGCTGAGGCAGGAGGATAGCTTAAGCCCAGGTATTTGAAACTAGCCTAGGCAACATAACAAGACCCCCATCTCTAAAAAAAATTACCCAAGCACTGGGGCGCTGCCTGTAGCCCTAGCTACTAGGGAGACTCAGGTGGGAGGATCACTTGAGCCCAGCAGTTTGAGGTTGCAGTGACCTACGATAATCATGCCACTGCACTCCAGCCTAAGTGGATAATTGACTACTTTAACAGAGATAACAATATATTGCATAGCATGTATAGCAACAATAGCATAAAGGCCTGGAAGGGAGAAATAGTAGTGTCCTACTGTAAGATTTTTATAATATATATGTAGTACTGTAATATTACTTGAAGGTATACTGTGATAAGTTAAAGAGGTAACTATAAACCCTAAAGAAAACACTAAAATAATAAAATAAAAAGTTATGGCTAATACACCAGTCATAAAAAAGTCAAAAAAAAAAATCCAAAGGCAAGAAAAAGAGAATAAAAATGGACAGGAAACTTAGAAAATAAATAGCAAGATGATAGATTTAACTATATCAATAATTATATTAAATGTATATGATATAAATACCTCAATTAGAAGGTAGAGGTAGACTGGATAAAAGAGCAAAAACCAATTATTATGCTGCCTACCAGAAATGCACTTTAACTATGGAGACACAATTGGGTTAAAAGTAAAGGAATGACAAGAGATATACCATTGTAACACTAATCAAAATAAAGCTGCAGTGACTATTTTAATATCAGATACAGAATATGTCAGAGCCAAGAATATTACCTGTGATAAAGTCATTTAAATTGATAAAGGGATCAATTAAGGAGGTGCATATAACAATACTAAACATTGATTGCATTGGGGAGTTATACCTGATATAAATGATGAATTGATGGGTGCTGACAAGTTGATGGGTGCAGCACACCAACATGGCACAAGTATACATATGTAACAAACCTGCACGTTATGCACATGTACCCTAGAACTTAAAGTATAATAAAAAAAAAAACAATACTAAACATTATGTCCTTAATAATGGCTTCAAAGCACATGAAGCAAAAATTGATAGAACTGGAAGGAGAAATAGAGAAATCTATAATTACAGTTGGAACACTCAATGCCCATCTCTCGATAATAGACAGGACAAGTAGACAGAAAATTATCAAGAATATTGTATTCATTTTCCACACGTAGTCCATTTTCACAGTGCTATAAAGATATGACCTGAGACTGGGTAATTTATAAACAAAAGAGGCTTAATTGACTCACAGTTCCCCATGACTGGGGAGGTCTCAGGAAACATACAATCATGGCAGAAGGTGAAGGGGAAGCAAGGCCTGTCTTAGATGGCAGCAGGAGAGAGACAGCATGCAGGGGAAACTGCCACTTGTAAACCAGCATATCTCGTGAGAACTCCCTCCCTATCATGATTACAGCATGAGTGGAACTGCCCCTGTGATCCAGTCACCGCCCACCGGCCCCTCCCTTGACATGTGGGGATTACAATGGGAGATGAGATTTGAGTGGGGACACAGAGCCAAACCATATCATTCTGTCCCTGGCCCCTCCCAAATCTCACATCCTTTTTGCATCTCAAAACCAATCATACCTTCCCAACAATCCCCCAAAGTCTTAACTCCTTCAAGCATTAACTCAAAAACCCAAGTCCAAAGTCTCATCTGAGACAAGTCAAGTCCCTTCTGCCTATGAGCCTGTAAAATCAAAAACAAGTTAGTTACTCCCAAGATACAGTGGGGGTACAGGCATTGAGTATATGTTCCCATTTCACATGGGAGAAATTGGCCAAAACAAAGGGGCCACAGGCCCTATGCAAGTCCAAAACCTGGCTGGACAGCCATTAACTCTTAATCTCCAGAATTTCCTTTGTGAGACTCCATGTCTCACATCCAGAGCACACTCCAGTGTTCATTTTCCACACATAGTCCATTTTCCACACATAGTCCACACTCCAGTGTGCTCTGGATGTGAGACATGGAGTCTCACAAAGTACATCCAGAATTCAGAGTACACCCTACTCTGCCAGAGCACACTGATGCAAGGGGTGGGCTCCCATGGCCTTGGGCAGCTCCATCCCTGTGGCTCTGCAGGGCACAGCCCCTGCAGCTGCTTTCACAGGCTGGCATTGAGTGCCTGCAGCCCTTCCAGGAAAACAGTGCAAACTTTCAGTAGATCTGCCTTTCTGGGGTCTGGAAGATGGTGGCCTTCTCTCACAGCTCCATTAGGCAGTGCCCCAGTGGTAACTCTGTGTGGGGGCTCCAACCCACATTTTCCCTCTGCACCACCCTAGTAGAGGTTCTTCAGGAGGGCTCTGTCCCTGCAGCAGACTTCTGCCTGGACACTCAGGCATTTCCATACATCCTCTGAAAACTAGCTGGAGGCTCCCAAAGCTCAACTCTTCTATTCTGCACACCCACAGGCCCAACACCATGTGGAAGCCACCAAAGCTTGGGGCTTGCACTCTCTGAAACAATGGCCTAAGCTGTACATTGGTCCCTTATAGCCATGGCTGGAGTTGGAGCACCTGGGATCTAGGGCACCAAGTCTTGAGGCTGCACAGAGCAGCCAGGTACCAAGTCCCAAGGCTGCACAGAGCAGCAGGGCCCTGGGCCTATCCCGTGAAACCATTTTTCCCTCCTAGGCCTCTGAGCCTGTGATGGGAGGGGCTGCCATGAAGGTCTCTGACTTGCCCTGGAGACACTTTCCCCATTGTCTTGGCTATTAACATCAGCTCCTTGTTGCTTATGCGAATTTCTGCAGCAGGCTTGAATTCCTCCCCCAAAAATGGGTTTTTCTTTTCTACTACATGATCAGGCTGCAAATTTTCCAAACCTTTATGCTCTGCTTCCTTTCAAACATGAGTTCCAATTTCAAACCATCTCTTTGTGAATGCATATAACTGAACACTTTAAGAATAAGCAAGGTCACATCTTGAATGCTTTGCTGCTTAGAAATTTCTTCCACCAGATATCCTAAATCATCTGTCACAAGTTCAGAGTTCCACAGATCTCTAGGGTAAGGGTAAAATGCTGCCAGTCTCTTTGCTAAAGCATAGCATGAATGATCTTTATAATAAGTTCCTCATCTCTATCTGAGACCACCTCAGTTTGAACCTCATTGTCCATATCACTATCAGCATTTTGGTCAAAACCATTCAACAAGTCTCTAGGAAGTTTCAAACTTTTCCACATCTTCCTGTCTTCTTCTGAGTCCTCCAAACTGTCCCAACTTCTGCCTGTTACCCAGTTCCAAAGTTGCTTCCACATTTTTAGTTATCTTAATAGCAGTGCCCTACTCTGCCAGTACCAATTTTCTGTATTAGTCTTTTATCACACTACTACAAAGAACTACCTGAGACTAAGCAATTTATAAGGAAAAGAGGTTTAATTGATTCACAGTTCTGCATGGCTGGCATGGCCTCAGGAAACTTACAATCATGGCAGAAGGCGAAGGGGAAGCAAGGCATGTCTTACATGGCAGCAGGAGAGAGAACAAAGGAGGAACTGCCAAACACTTTTAAAACTATCTGCTAGGCCAGGCACAGTGGTTCACACCTGTAATCCCAGCACTTTGGGAGGGTGAGGCAGGTAGATCACCTGAGGTCAGGAGTTTGAGACCAGCCTGACCAACATGGTGAAACCCCATCTCTACTAAAAATACAAAAAAATAGCCAAGCATGGTGGCAGGTGCCTGTGATCCCAGCTACTCTGGAGGCTGAGGCAGTAGAATTGCTTAAACCCAGGAGGCGAAGGTTGCAGTGAGCTGAGATCAAGCCATTGCACTCCAGCCTGGGTGACAAGACCGAGACTACATCCCAAAACAAAACAAAACCATCTGCTTTTGAAAAAACTCCCTCACTACCCCAAGAACAGCATTGGGGAAACCACCCCCGTGATCCAATCACCTCCCACCAGGTCCCTCCCTGGACACATGGTGATTACAATGAGAGGTGAGATTTGGGTGGGGACACAGAGCCAAAGCATATCAGATATAACAGACATTCACAACCTTATCAACCAAGTTGGCCTAAATAACACTCCCAGAACACTCCATCAAAAATAGCTGAATATCAATTCTTTTCAAGTACACAGAGAACATTTACCAGGATAGATCATATTCTGTGTCATAAAACAAGTCACAGTTAATTTCAAATGCTTCATGTCATACAAACTTTATCCTTTGATTATAAGATTAAATTATAAATCAAAATTATAAAACAAAAATATGAAAAATCTCCAAATATTTGAAAAATAATATATGTCAAAATAACCTTTGGGTCAAAGAAGAAATAAAAATGGAATTTGATAATGGAAAACGAGATGATTTTACTTATCTTTCAGAGTAGACAAATTAGTAAAAAGATAACATCTAGTATTGATAATGATGTAAGGAAAGGGGCATTATGATGTTAGCAGGAATATAAAACTGTGTGATCTTTTAGGAGGAATTTGGAAGTGTAAATCAAAATTTAAAAGACTCCTGCACTCGGATACAGCAGTTTCACTTTCAGGAATCTATCTTCCAGTATGCTTGTAGAAATTAATAGGTATGTAGATACTCATAGCTGTATTATATAGTAAGAAATAGAAAATATTATTGCTGTCCATCAGTAAGGGATTGGGTAAATAAAGCACATATAGGGTCAAAATGTCTAATATCCTGAACAAAATTACCAAAAAACAACAAACCCAAACTTACTTCTTTAGCCTTTGTTCCTGCCAATTTTATTTCTCTAGGCTCTGGATACCTTGCCCCATGTGTACCTTTATTTTTGGAGGGACCAAAGGAGGAGCTGGTTGTCTTTGAACTTCTATCCATTCTGGGTATTTCCCCCTTCATAATACTTGGATCAGAAAGAGGGAGCTGGCCTCTGACTAAAGCTCCAGTTTAGGCCTTAAACAGAAGCACTTGAATGTCTCTTGTCTCATCTGTCCCCTGTAAAGAAGAAGGCCGCAACCACCAATGCTCTCTCACCTTCACACAGCATTGCCTCTGAGGCAGCCTGCAGCTCACAGCAGCACTGAGAGATCTGGGCTTATCAGTGCCTGGCATGTAAGACAAGCTCCTTGTGGGTGAGCTGTTTGCTTGCTTTGGTACTTTCTCTTCAGCAACAACTTAAAAGCCAGAGTTGTCACCAGTAAAGAGCCTGAAGGCCTTCTCTCCATTGCCTCCTGTTTCTGTGACATAAAATCACCTGGGAACTTTACAGACACTGCCTCAGCTAAGTGATTAAGGCCAATATCTATAGTCATAAATCATGCTGATAGTATGGACCTGTATCCATTTCCTAGACTGCCGTAACACGTACCAAAGACTGGGAGGCTTAAAAAAGCAGAAATTTATTGTTTCACAGTTCTGGAGGCTAGAAGTTTGAAATCAAGATGTCGACAGGGTCGTGCTCTCTCTGACAGCTCTAGGGGAGGATCCCTCCTTGACTCTTCTAGCTTTTGGTGCTTGCTAGCAATTCATGATGTTCATTCCAGATGCACCACTCAAATCATATGGCTGTCTTTTCCCTGTGTATATTCACATAATCTTCTCTCTGTACCTGTTTCTGTGTTCAAAGTTCCCCTTTCTATAAGGACACCAGCCATATTGGATTAGAGCCCAGGGATATCGTTTAATAATTTCCCTTTAATTTCATTATCTCTGTAAAGACCTTATTTCCAAATAAGGTCCCATTCTGAGGTACTGTGAGTTGGAGCTTCAACAGATCTTTTTTTGGCGAGACACAATTCAACTTTTGGTATGCTGTGATGAAAATGGCTTTTCACCTTTGCTGTCTTCCTCCTAATAACCCATAACCCCAGTATAATGATGAGAAAATCATCAGACAAATTCTGACTGGTAGTAGAGGGGCATCCTACAACATATCTGACAAAACTCCTCAAAACTGTCAAGGTCATTGAAAACAACAAACGTTTCATCTCCTTTAAGAATGAAAGAAAAAAAAAAGAAAAGTCTGAGAAATTGCCATCACCAAGAAGCCTAAGGAGATATGACAACTAAATGCAATGTAGTATTCTGGATGGGATCCTGGAACATAAAAAGGGCACTAGTAAAAATTAAGAAAATCTAAACAAGCTGTAGACTTCAGTTAGTAATAACATAGCAATATTGGCTCATTAATTATAGTACTATAAGATGTTAATAGGAAAAACTGGATGCAGTTTGACTTCTGTGCACCCACAGGCTGAACACCACATGGAAGCTGCCAAGGCCTGGGGCTTCCACCCTGTGAAGCCACAGCCTGAGCTCTATGTAGGCCCCTTCCAGCCATGGCTGAAGCGACTGAGGCACAGGGCACCAAGTCCCTCGGCTGCACACAGCATGGGGACCTGTGTTGACTGCCCTGCTGGATTTCAAACTTAAATGGTACAAAACTCTGTGTACTACTTAATTTTTCTGCAAAGCTAAAATGTTCTAAAAAGTAAAGTTATGGTTGGGCATGGTGGCTCACGCCTATAAATCCCAGCACTTTGGGAAGCTGAGGCAGGCGGATCACCAGGTCAGGAGATCAAGACCATCCTGGCCAACATGGTGAAACCATGTCTCTACTAAAATATACAAAAATTAGCTGGGTGTGGTGGCACATGCCTGTAATCCCAGCTATTCAGGAGGCTGAGGCAGGAGAATTGCTTGAACCAGGGAGGCGGAGCTTGCAGTGAGCCCACTCCTGCCTGGCAACAGACCGAGACTCCATCTAAAAAAAAAAAAGCATATCAGCATTTGTGGAAGGTTGCTAAAGCAGTACTTGGGAAGTTTATAGCAATAAACTACGTCTCTTTATATTGGAAAAGAAGAAAGTTCTCAAATCAATAACTTCAGCTTCCAATTTTAAGACACTAGAAAAAGAAGAGCAAATAAAACCCAAAGAAAGAAAATAATAAACATTAAAGTAGATAACAATGAAACAGAAAACAAAAAGAATAGAAAAATTTAATGAAACCAAAAGTTGGTTGTTTTAGAAGATCAGTAAAATTGCTCAACTCCAGCAAGACCGTTCAGAAAATAAGAGCAGGGAATATACACAAATGACCAATATCAGTAATCAGGCTTGAGATCACTACAAATTCAAAAGATATTAAAAGGTCATGAGAATATATTTTTACTGATAAATAATATCTGTACATATTTTATAGTACTTATGGTAATGTGTACTTATGGATACATTTATATAATGTGTAAAGATAAAATCAAGGTAATTGGGATATCTATCACCTTAAATATTTACCTTTTCTTTATGCTAGGTACATGATATGGTTTGGCTGTGTCCCCACCCAAATCTCAACCTGAATTGTATTTCCCAGAATTCCCATGTGTTGTGGGAGGGACCCAGTGGGAGGTAATTGAATCATGGGGGCCAGCCTTTCCTGTGCTATTCTCGTAGTAGTGAATAAGTCTCACAAGGTCTGATGGCTTTATCTGGGGTTTCCGCTTTTGCTTCTCCCTCATTTTCTCTTGCTGCCACCATGTAAGAAGTGACTTTTGCCTTCTGCCATGATTCTGAGGCCTCCCCAGCCATGTGGAACTGTAAGTCCAATGAAACCTCTTTTTGTTCCCAGTTTCAGGTATATCTTTATCAGTTGCATGAAAACAGACTAATACAATAAATTGGTACCAGTAGAGTGGGACATTGCCAAAAAGATACACGAAAATGTGGAAGTGACTTTGGAACTAGGTAACAGGCAGCAGTTGGAACAGTTTGGAGGGCTCAGAAGAAGACAGGAAAATGTGGGAAAGTTTGGAACCTCCTAGAGACTTGTTGAATGGCTTTGACGAAAATGTTGATAGTGATATGAACAATAAAGTCCAGGCTGAAGTGGTCTCAGATGGAGATGAGGAACTTGTTGGAGACTGGAGCAAAGGTGACTCTTGTTATGTTTTAGCAAAAGGACTGGTGGGATTTTGTCCCTGCCCTAGAGATTTGTGGAACTTTTAACTTGAGAGAGATAATTTAGGGTATCTGGTGGAAGAAATTTCTAAGCAGCAAAGTGTTCAAAAGGTAACTTGGGTGCTGTTAAAAGCATTCCGTTTTAAAAGGGAAACAGAGCATAAAAGTTCAGAAAATTTGCAACCTGATGATGCAGTCAAAAAAAAAAAACCCCCATTTTCTTAGGAGAAATCCAAGCTAGCTGCAGAAATTTGCATAACTAGCAAGGAGCCTAATGTTAATCCCCAACACAACGGGGAAAATGTCTCCAGGGCATGTCAGAGACCTTCATGGCAGCCCCTCCCATCACAGGCCCAGAGGCTCAGGAGGAAAAAGTGGTTTCATGGGCCAGGCCCAGGTTCCCCATGCTGTGTACAGCCTAGGGACTTGGTGCCCTGTGTCCCAGTTCCTCTAACCTTGGCTGAAAGGGGCCAATGTGGAGCTCAGGCTGTGGCTTCAGAGGGTGGGAGCCCCAAGCCTTGGAAGCTTCCATGTGGTGTTGAGCCTGTGGGTGCACAGAAGTCAAGAATTGGAGTTTGGGAACCTCCACTTAGATTTCAGATGTATGGAAACACCTGGATGCCCACAAAAGTTCACTGCAGGGGCAGGGCCCTCATGGAGAACCTCTGCTAGAGCCATGCAGAAGGGAAATGTGGGGTCAGAACACCCACACAGAGTCCCTACTAGGGCACTGCCTAGCAGAGCTGTGAGAAGAGGGCCACCATTCTCCAGACCCCAGAATGGCAGATCCACTGACAGCTTGCACCATGCACCTGGAAAAGCTACACTCAATACCAGCCTGTGAAAGCAGCCAGGAGAAAGGCTGTACCCTGCAAAGTCACAAGGGTGGAGCTGCCCAAGACCATGGGAATCCACCTCTGGCATCAATGTGACCTGGATGTGAGACATGGAGTCAAAGGAGATCACTTTGGAGCTTTAAAATTTGACTGCCCTGCTGGATTTCGAACTTGCATGGGGCCTGTAACCCCTTTGATTTGGCCAACTTCTCCCATTTGGAATGGCTGCATTTACCCAATACCTGTACCCCCTATTGTATCTAGGAAGTAACTAGCTTGCTTTTGATTTTACAGGCTCATAGGCAGAAGGGACTTGCCTTGTCTCAAATGAGACTTTGGACTGTGGACTTTTGGGTTAATGCTGAAATGAGTTAAAACTTTGGGGGACTGTTGGGAAGGCATGATTGATTTTGAAATGTGAGGACAGGAGATTTGGAGGGGCCAGGGTGGAAAGATATGGTTTGGCTGTGTCCTCACCCAAAGCTCAACTTGAATTGTATCTCCCAGAATTCCCACATGTTGTGGGAGGGACATAGGGGGAGGTAACTGAATAACGGGGGCCAGTCTTTGCTGTGCTAGTCTCATGATAGTGAATAAGTCTCATGAAATCTGATGGGTTTAGCAGCGGCTTCTGCTTTTGCTTCTTCTTCATTTTCTCTTGCTGCTGCCATGTAAGAAGTCTCTTTTGCCTCCAGCCATGATTCTGAGGCCTCCCCAGACATGTGGAACTCTGAGTCCAATGAAACCTCTTTTTGTTCCCACTTTTGGGTACAGCAGCATTCCTGGGCGACAGCAGGACAACTCCAGAGATCTGCCCTACCTCCCATCTCTAAACTGATATTAAGCTAATTTTATGACTCTTTGCCTACTGTATGTGAGAGAGATGAGATTCTTTCCTTGGTACATTCCCAGCAAGGCCCCAGGATGTATAGGTTCTCAGGGACACCTGCTCCTTGGCTGGGTACCATGGCCTTTGCACATTGACCAGACTTCAGGATTCAAGCAATGGACAAACATGCTTAAATAACCAGGTGGGGGACTCATCACACCATCATGGTGAATAATCTTTTTTTTTTTTTTTGGAAATGGGGTCTGGCTCTGTCACCCAGGCTACAGTGCCATGGTTTGATCTTGGCTCAATGCAACCTCCACCTCACAGGGTAAAGCGATTCTCCTACCTCAGCCTCTTGAGTAGGTGAGACTACAGGTGTACACCACCATGCCTGACTGATTTTTTATATTTTTAGTAGAGGTAGAGTTTCACCATGTTGCCAGGCTGGTCTTGAACTCCTGGGCTCAAGCATTCCACCCACCTCAACTTCCCAAAGTGGTAGGATTACAGGCATGAGCCACTGTGCCCAGCTGGTAAATAATCTTTTTAATGTGTTGTTGAATTCTGTTTATTAGTATTTTGTTGAAGATTTTGCATTATGTGCATCAGTGATATTAACCAATAGTTTCTTTTTTGTTTGCTTTTGTCTGGTTTTGGTATCAGGTCAATGCTGGCCTCTTAGGATGACTTTGGAAATATTCCCTCCTCTTCAATGTTTTCAAACAGTTTGAGTAGAATCGGTATTAGTTCCTTAAATGTTTGGTAGAATTCAAATATGAATCCTTCAGGTCCTGAGCTTTTCTTTGATGGAGACATTTTATTATGGCTTTGATATTGTTACTAGTTATCAGTTTGTTGAGATTTGAGATTTTCTATTTATTCATGATTCAATCTTGGTAGGTTGTATGTGTTCAAAACTTTATCCATTTCTTCTAGGTTTTCCAATTTGTTGTTTGTGATAGTCTCTAATGAGTCTTTGTATTTTTCTGGTCTCAATTGTTATGTCTCTTTTCATTTCTGATGTTCTTTATCTGAGTCATCTTTCTTTGTCCTTAGTCTAATCAAAAGTTTGTCAATATTGTTTATCTTTTCAAAAAACCAACTTTTTAATTCATTGATTTATTGTATTTCTCAGTCTCAATCTCATTTATTTCTGCTCTACTCTTTATGATTTATTTTCTTTTAATAATTTGGGGTTTGGTTTGTTCTTGCTTTTCTAATCCCTTGAGGTGCATTGTTAGGTTGTTGATTTGGAGACTTTTTACTTTTCTCATGTATGCATGTAAACTTCCCTCTTAGTAATGCTTTTGCTATATCCCATAGATTTGGATATGTTGTAGTTTCATTTTCATTTGTTTCAGTAAATTTTTAAATTTCCTTCTTAATTTCTTCATTGAGCCATTGGTTGTGCAGGAGCATGTTGTTTAATTTCCAGGTCCTTGTATAGTTTCAGAGGTTCCTCTTGTTATTGATTTCTAGTTTAAGTCCATTGTGGTCAGAAAAGATACTTGAAATGGTTTTGACTTTTTAAAATTTATTGAGATCTGTTTTGTAGCCTAAAATATGGTCTATTATGGAGAACTTGCCATATGCTGATGAAAAGAATATGTATTCTGCAGAAGTTGGGTAAAATAGTCTGTAAATGTCTGTAAACTCCATTTGGTCTATAGTGCAGTTTAAATCTGGGGTTTGTTGATTCTCTGTCTACATGATCTGTCCATTGCTGAGAGTAGGGTGCTAAAATTCCCTAATGTTCCTGTATTGCAGTCTCTCTCTCTCCCTTTAGATCTATTAAAGTTTGATTTATTTACTTGGGTGCTGTGGTGTTGGGGGCATAGATGTTTATAATTGTTTTATTCTGTTGCTGAATTGATCCCTTTATCATGATATAGTGACTTTGTCTTTTATTACAGTCTTTAACTTGTAGTCTATAGTCTATTTTATCTGATAAAAGTATAGTTATTCCTGTTCTTTTTTGGTTTCCACTTGCATGGATTCTTTTTCCATCCCTTTAATTTCAGTATATGTGTGTCTTTATAGGTGAAGTAAGTTTTTGTAGGCAGCATATAGTTGGGTCATGTTTCTTTATCCATTTAGCCATTCTATGTCTTTTAACTGGAGAAATGAGTTGATTTACATTCAATTTTTGTTACTTTGGTTGGTTGGTTTTGGTTTTGGTTTTGGAGACGGGATCTTGCTCTGTCACCCAGGCTGGAATGTAGCGGTGCAATTACAGCTTGCTGCAGCCTCTGCCTCCTGGGCTCAAGCAATCCTCCCACTTCAACCTCCTGGGTACCTGGGACTACAGACATGTGCCACCACTCATGGCTAATTTAAATGGGGTTTCACCACGTTGCCCAGGATGGTCTTGAACTAGTGGACTCAAGCAGTCCTCCTGCCTTGGCCTCCCCAAGTGCTGGGATCATAGGTGTGAGCCACCATACCCAGCCTCTGTTACTATTGATTAGTAAGGATTTACTACTGCCATTTTGTTGCTTGTTTTCTGCTTGTCTTGTAACTCCTCTTTCCCTTTCTTTTTTTATTTTTATTTTTTTACTGTCTTCCTTTGTGGCTAAGTAATTTTCTCTTGTGGTATGTTTTAATTCACTGCTTTTGATTTTCATTAACTATATTATAGGTTTTCACACTGTGTTTACCATGAGACTTACAAAAAACATCATATAGGTATAACAGGTTGAAAGAAGTGACAACCTATCTTATATCACATACACAAAAAATAGAAACAAACAAAACTTTAAAAATAATGCTACATTTTAACTCCATCTCTCCCACTTTTTGACCATTTTTCTTTTTCAATTTATATGCTTTTTATTGCCTATCCCTTAACAAGTTGCTGTAGTTTTTATTGTTTTTGATAGATTTGTCTTTTAGGCTTCATACTGCAGTTATGAATGGATTGCACACTACAATTACAGTAGAGTATTCTGTTTGTCTGTGTACTTAATTTAGCCAGTGGGTTTTATACCTTCATGTGTTTTCTTTTTGCACATTAAAGGTTTTTTTCTTCTTTCAGACTGAAGAATGTGCTTTAGTATTTCTTGTAAGACAGTACCGGTGGCAGTGAATTCTCTCAGCTTTTGTTTGTCTGTGAAAGACTTTACTCTCCTTCACATTGGAAGGATAAATTTGCTGGGTATAGTTTTTTTTTTTTATTTTTTTTTTTGAGACGAAGTCTCACTCTCTGTTGCCCAGACTGGAGTGCAATGGTGCGACCTCGGCTTGCTACAACCTCTGCCTCCCAGGTTCAAGTGATTCTCCTGCCTCAGCCTCCCAAGTAGCTGGGACTACAGGCACATACCACCATGCCTGGCTAATTGTTTGTATTTTTAGTTGAGACGAGGTTTCACCATGTTAGCCAGGATAGTCTCAAGCTCCTGCACTCGTGATCCACCCACCTCGGCCTCCCAAAGTGTGGGGATTACAGGTGTGAGCCACCATATCTGGCCCAGGGTATTGTATTCTTGAATGGCAGAGGCTTCTTTCTTTCAGCACTTTGAAAATACCATCCCACTCTTGTTTTTGTTGAGAAGTTCGCTGCCAGACAAATTGGAGCTCCTTTACATGGTATTTACTTCTTTTCTCTGCTGCTTTTAGGATCCTCTCTTTTTTCTTGACCTTTGAAAATTGGTTATTATATGCCTGGGTATAGTTTTATTTTGGTTTAATCTGTTTGGTCTTTCTGACCTTCTTGTACCTAGATATATGTTTTTTCTTAAGTTTTGTAAAGCTTTCTTTTAATTATTTCTTTGAATAAGCTTTCTACCCTTTGCTCTTGCTCAACTCCCTCTCAAACACCAATAATTCTATTTTTTTTTTAGATTTGCCCTTTTGAGGTAATTTTCTATATCTTTTAGGCAATCTTCATTCTTTTCGATTTTTTTTCTTGTTTCTCTGCTGACTGTGCATTTTCAAATAGCCTATCTTCGAGATCACTGATTCTTTTCTTCACTTGATTCACTGTGCTGTTGAAAGCCTCTAATTAATTTTCCAGTTCAGCAAATGTATTTCTCAGTTTTAATATTCCTGTTTGATTTTTTCAAAATTGTCTTAATCCCTTTGTTAAATTTCCCTGATCATTGTCTGAATTGCTTCTCTGTGGTATTGCGAAGATCACTGCATTTCCTTGAAATTGCTATTTCAAATTCTGGTCAGATAACTTACAGCTTGTTGTCTCATTAGGGTTAGTCACTGGTTCCTTATTTTGTCCATTCAAGGACGTCATGGGTCCCTGTTTGCTGTTGTTCCTTATGGATATAAGTCTATGTCTTGCATTGAATGATTATTTATTTATTCCAGTGTTCTCTATCTGGCTTTTAAAATTTTTATTAAACATGCTAGCATAGAGAGTCTTTGTAATTTACCTGTTGAATTTTTTTCACAAGGTCTCTGCCTCCTTTTTGGCCCCTGATGATGCCTTAAGCCCAGGTTTGCCTCAGCTCTAGTAAACAACCAGCATGCTGCTAATCTCAAATGGGGGAGCACCCAAAGGGAATATCCCAGCAGTGTGGGCACACTAACTAGAAGTTCATGACTAGGAGAACTCCTACAGCATGGTGCTGCTAAACAGCCACTCTGACTTGGCATCTCCCTTGCACAAGTTACAGAGCAGAGTTTCCAGGGCTGGGAATGGTAGTCCTATATCCCCCATTGTGGCTGGGTGACCTTAGGGGTATTTCTCACCTCAGACACTTGCAATGCTTCCCATGGGTTGAAGTAGAGACAAGTCTCCTGCCAGGGAACCCAAAATAATGAGGAAACTAATTGTCCAACTTGACCTCACTTATTCCAGTGTAGAAACTGAGTCAGGGGAAATTTTCCACATGGTTAGTGCTGGGCAGACTGAGGTGAGAGGCATTGTGGATATGTAAGTTTGATTCTTCTATCATCTTCTCAGTTTTTTCACTTCTCTGTGGCCCCAAGAACAGTCTCATTCTCATATTTCAGTTCTGATATACGGCTGGCGATTGTCTTGGTACTGTATACTTGTTTTGGGGCTTTTTGGGGGAGTGAGTTGTGAAGCCAGCTTGTTTCTATGCCACCATTTTGGAACCCAATAAGGGAATATTATGAAACATTTTCTGTCAATAAATTTAACAACTTAGATGAAATTGACAAATTCCTTGAAAGACAAACTACCAAAGATCACTCAAAAAGAAATAGATATCCTGAATTGCCTTATATCTATTAAAGGAATTTAATTCATTCCCATAAAGAAAACTCTAGGTTGAGATGTCTTCACTATTGAATTCTACCAGGAATTGATTGACAAAATAACTTCAATTCTACAGAAACTCTTCCAGAAAATAGAAGAAGAGAGAATACTTTCTGTCTCATTTTATGAGGCAAGCATTGCCCTAATACCAAAATCAAAGACATGATAAAAAAAAAAAAAGGAAAGCTATAGTCCAATATCTCATATCAATAAAAAGCAAAATGCCTTAACAAAATACTAGTAAACGGAATCTAGCAATATATGAAAATGAATTATACCATGACTAGTGGAGGTTATCCTAAAAATGCAAAGTTGCTTAGCATTCAAAAAACAAAGTATTTAACCAGTTCAAAAGATTAAAAAAGAGAAAGAACATTATAGTGACCTAAATGGTACAGAAAAGACATTTGAGAAAATTGAACATGCATTCATGATGTTAAAAAGCAGACTCTCAGCAAACTAGGGATACAAGGAAACTTTCTCAACCTGATAAAAGGTATCTATGAAAAGCTAAGCACTAAAATCACACTTAATGGTGAAAGACTGAATGTTTACCCTAGTGTTAAAAAAACAGGGCAAGAATTTCCACCTTCACCATTTCTGTTGAGCATTATAATGGGGGTACTAGCCAGTGCAACCAGGCAAGCAGGCAATAAAAAGAAACAAAAGCATACATGGGAAAGGAAAAATTAAAACTGTCTCATTCACGGATAACACAATCATATTTATGTAGAAAATCCTAGGATTGGAAAAAAAAAGCTACTAGAATTGACAAGAGACACAGTAACAGAATATAAAAATCTATCGCATTTCTGTATACTAAGAATGAACAACTGAGAATTCAAATTTGAAATATCATTTGTAACAGCAATAATACTATAAAATACTCTGGAATAGATTTAGTAAAATGTGAGGATTCCTCTATGTGCAATACACTAGAAACTATAGTATATTGCTCAAATAAACTAAAGAATACCTCAATGATAGACATATTATATTCATGAATCAGAAGAGTCAATATTGTTAAAATATCAGTTTTCCACAAATCATTCTATCAATTGCAAAAAATCTCAATCAAGATCCTATCAGGCTTTTGACAGAAATTGAAAAATTAAATCCAAATTGTATATGAAAATGCAAAGAACCTTAAAAAGCCAAAAACTTTGAAAAAAGAAGAACAAAGTTAGAGGGCTAACACTATCTGATTTCAAGACATTATAAAGCTACAATAATCAAAACACCATAGTATTGGCTTAAAAACAGACAATAGTCAAGTTGACCAGAATAGAAAGTCTAGAATTGAAACCACACATATATGGATAATTAATTTTTTGCTAAGGCACAAAAGCAATTCAATGGAAAAATGATGATCTTTTTAGTAAATGATACAGGAACAATTGGATATTCATATGCAAAAAACTTTGATCTATAATTTGTATCATACACAAATTAACTTAAAATGAATTATACACCTAAAACTGTAAAATCTAAAACTATAGAACTTCTAGAAGGGAAGTTAAAAGAAAATCTTTGTTACCTTCAGTCAGGCAAACGTTTGCTAAAATCTTATGGATCACCAAAAGCATGATCCATAAAAGAATAAATTGAACCTCATGAAAATTTAAAACTTCTGTTCCTCAAAAGATGCACTTAAAAGAATGAATATACAAGGCATAGACTTGGAGAAAATCTTTGTGAAGCATATGTATGATAAGGGACTTGTATCCAGAGTATACACAGAGAACTCAAAACTCCAAAACATGAAAACAATCTGATATAAAATTTGCAAAAGGTATTTGTGAAATATATATTCCACTAAAGAGGAAATATGGGTAGCACATAAGCACATGAAAAGATGCTAACATAATAGACATTAGGAAAATGCAAGTTAAAATCACAATTAGGTACCACTACATACTTATTGGAATGATAAATATTAAAAAGACTGACTGATACAGTTTTGATGTATGTCCCCTGCAGATCTCATGTTGAAATGTAATCCCCAATGTTGAAGTTGGGGCCTAGTGGAAGGTGTTTGGGTTATGGGTGCAAATCCTTCATTAATGACTTGGTGTCATCCTCACAGTAATTAGTGAGTTCTTGCTCTGTGTTCACACAAGACCTGGTTGTTTAAAAGAGTGTAGGGGCCGGGCGCGGTGGCTCAAGCCTGTAATCCCAGCACTTTGGGAGGCCGAGACAGGCGGATCTCGAGGTCAGGAGATGGAGACCATCCTGGCTAACACGATGAAACCCCGTCTCTACTAAAAAATACAAAAAGCTAGCCGGGCGAGGTGGCAGGCACCTGTAGTCCCAGCTACTCGGGAGGCTGAGGCAGATGTCATAAACCCGGAGGCGGAGCTTGCAGTGAGCTGAGATCCGGCCACTGCACTCCAGCCTGGGCGACAGAGTGAGACTCCGTCTCAAAAAAAAAAAAAAAAAAAGTGTAGCACTTCTCCACTCTTGCTTCCTCTCTCACCATGTGACATGCCCACTCCTTTGCCTTCTGCCATGATTGAAAGCTTCCTAAGACCTTACCAGAAGCAGATGCCAGTACCATGCTTCTCATGTAGCCTGTAGAACTATGAGCCAAAACAAACCTCTTTTCTTCATAAATTATCCAACCTCGGGTATTCCTTTTTAGTGACCCAAAATGGACTAACATAGAAAACTGATACCAAGGAGTGGGGTATTACTATAAATATACCTGAAGATGTGGAAGCAGCAGAGGTTGGAATAATTTAGAGGGCTCAGAAGAAGACAGAAAGATGAGGAAATTTCTGGAGCTTCTTAGAGACTTGTAAGTGGTTATGACTGAAATGCTGATAGTGATATGGACAGTGAAGGCCAGGCTGATGGCTTCTCAGATGGAAATGAAGGAATTTATTGGGAACTGGAGTAAAGGTCACACTCGTTATGCCCTAGCAAAGAGCATGGCTGCCTTGTGTCCATGTCCTAGGGTTTTGTAGGAGATTGAACTTAAGAGTGATGACTTAAGGTATCTTGCAGAACAAATTTCTAAGTAGCAAGCCATTTAAGAAATAAAGTGGCTGCTCCTAGCAGCCTAAAATCAGATATAGGAGCAAAGAAATGACCTAAGTTTGGAGTGTATAATTAAATGGGAAGCAGAACATAAAAGTTGAGAAAATTTGCAGCCTGACTATGTGATAGAGAAAGAAAAGATGTTTTCAGGAAAGGAATTCAAGCAGTCTGAGGAGCAACCACTGGCTGGAGAGATTTGCGTGGCTAAAGGGAGCCAGTGCTAAAGGTCAAAACAATGGGAAAAGAGCCTTGAATGCATTTCAGAAATCTCCAAGGCAGCTCTCCCATCACAAGCCCAGAGGCCTAGGAGGAAATAATGGTTTTAGGGGTTAGGTCTGGGGCCCTGCTCCCCACATTCTGGGAACTCCAACTCTAGCCATATCTCAAAGAGCCCCAGATACAGCTTGGGCTGGCACTTCAGAGAGTGCAACTGAACCTTGGCAACTTTCACATGGTGTTAAATCTGCAGAAGCACAGAATGCAGGAGTGAAGATGGCTTGCCAGCTTCCCCCTAGATTTCAGAGGATGTATTGGAAAGCCTGGGTGCTCAGGCAGAAGCCTGCTACAGGGGTGGAGCCCCCCATCCCAGAGACAGTCTACCATGGCATTGTGGAGGGGAAATGTGGGGTTGGAGCACCCCCCCCCACAGTCCCCACCAGGGCACTGCCTAGTAGAGCTAGGCAGGGAAGGGACCTGTCACCTCCAGACCCAGAAGGGTAGAGCCACTGGTAGCTTGAGCCTGGAAAAGCCTAAGGCACTCAACTTCAACCTGTGAGAGCAGCCATAAGGGCTGCACCTGGCCAGCTCACCCCTGAAGCCTTGAACTCCTGGGATTAGGGAATACTCCTACCTCAGCCTCCTGAGTAGCTGGGATTACAGGCATGTGCCAGGCAAGTGGCAGAGCTGCCCAAGGCCTTGGAGTTGGAACAGTTTGGAGGGCTCAGAAGAAGACAGGAAAATGTGGGAAGGTTTGGAACTTCCTAGAGAGTTGTTGAATGGCTTTGACCAAAATGCCGATAATGATATGGACAATGAAATCCAGGCTGAGATGATCTCAGATGGAGGTGAGGAACTTGTTGGGAACTGGAGCAAAGGTGACCCTTGTTATGTTTTAGCAAAGAGACTGGTGGTATTCTGCCCCTGCCCTAGAGATTTGTGGAACTTTGAACTTCAAAGAGATGATTTAGATTATCTGGCAGAAGAAATTTCTAAGCAGCACAGCATTCAAGAGGTGACTTGGGTGCTGTTAAAGACTTTCAGTTTTATAAGGGAAGCAGAGCATAAAAGTTCAGAAAATTTGCAGCCTGACAATGCAATAGAAAAGAAAATCCCATTTTCTGAGGAGAAATTCAAGTTAGCTGCAGAAATTTGCATAAGTAATGAGGAGCCGAATGTTAATCCCCAAGACAATGGGGAAAATGTCTCCAGGGCATGTCAGAAGTCTTCATGGCAGCCTGTTCCATCACAGGCCCAGAGGCCTAGGAGGAAAAAGTGATTTCATGATCCAGGCCCAGGGTCTTTGTGCTGTGTGCAACCTAAGGACTTGGTGTCCTGCATCCCAGCCACTCCAGTCATGGCTGAAAGGGGCCAGTGTAGAGCTTGGGCTGTGGCTTAAGAGGGTGCAAGCCCTAAGCCTTGACAGCTTCCACATGGTGTTGAGCCTGAGAGTGCACAGAAATCCAGAACTGGGGTTTGGGAACCTCTGCCTAGATTTCAGAAGTTGTATGGAAATGCCTGGATGCCCAGGCAAAAGTTTGCTGCAGGGCAGGACTCTCATGGAGAACCTCTGCTAGGGCAGTGCAGAAGGGAACTGTGGGGTTGGAATCCCCACACAGAGTCCCTACTTGGGCACTGCATAGTGGAGCTGTGAGAAGAGGGCCACTGTCCTCTAGACCCTAGCGTGGTAGACTACTGACAGCTTGCACTGTGCACTTGGAAAAGCCACAGACACTCAATGCCAGCTCATGTAGGCAGCTGGGAGGGAGGCTGTACTCTGCAAAATCACTGGGATGGAGCTGCCCAAGACCATGGGAATCCACCTCTTGCATCGGTGTGATCTGGATATGAGACATGGAGTCAAAGGAGATCACTTTGGAGCTTTAAAATTTGACTGCCCTGCTGGATTTCAAACTTGCATGGGGCCTTTAACCCTTTGGTCAATTTTCCCATTTGGAATGGCTGTATGTACCCAATGCCTGTACTCCTATTGTCTCTAGGAAGTAACTAACTTGCTTTTGATTTTACAGGCTCATAGGCAGAAGGGACATGCCTTACCTTGTCTCAGATGAGACTTTGGACTGTGGAATTTTGAGTTAATGCTGAAATGAATTAAGACTTTGGGGCACTATTAGGAAAGCATGATTGGTTTTCAAATGTGAGGACATTGATATGTTTGGCTGTGTCCCCATCCAAATATCATCTTGAATTCCCACGTGTTGTGGGAGGGACCCAGTGGGAGGTGATTGATTACGGGGTCAGGTCTTTCCCATGCTGTTCTCATGATAGTGGGTAGGTCTCACAAGATCTAATGGTTCTATGAGGGAGAATTTCCCTGCACAATCTCTCCCTCTTTGCCTGCTGCCATCTATGTAAGACGTGACTTGGTCTTCCTTGCTTTCTGCCATGCTTGTGAGCCTTCCCCAGCCACATGGAACTGTAAGTCAATTAAATCTCTTTCTTTTGTGAGTTGCCCAGTCTCAGGTATGTCTTTATCAGCAGTGTGAAAACCATCTAATACAGCTGGAAACAGACCTCTCTGGGGAGCTCTTTAAATATTGAAGCATGGATCCCATCCCAGGGTGTTCTGGGGGCAGACTTGGATGTTGGGTATTTTCTGTGTTGATTTGCTTGTACTTAACTTTTATTTTAAATTCAGGGGCACATGTGCAAGTTTGTTATAGGTAAACTTGTATCATTAGGGTTTGCGATACAGATTTCATCACCCAGGTATTAAGACTAGTACTCATTAATTATCTTCCTGATTCTCTCCCTCCTCCCACCCTTCACCCTCCAATAGGCCCCAGTGTATGTTATTTCCATCTATGTGTCCATGTGTTCTCATCATTTAGCACCCACTTATAAGTGAGAACATGTGGTATTTGGTTTTCTCTTCCTGCATTAGTTTGCTGAAGATAATGGCCTCCAGCTCCATCCATGCTCCTGAAAAGGACATGATCCCATTCTATTTTATGGCTGCATAGTGTTCCATGGTGTATGTGTACCATATTTTCTTTACACAGTCTACCATCGGTGGACATTTAGGTTGATTCTGTGTCTTTTCTAGTGTGAATAGTGCAGCAATGAACTTGTGTGTCTATGTGTCTTTATGATTTCTTTTCCTTTGGATATAAACCCAGTAATGCTGGGTTAAATGGTATTTCTGTTTTCAGGTCTTTGACAAATTGCCGCATCGTTTTCCACAATGGTTGAACTAATTTACATTCCCACCAACAGCGTAGAGACATTCCTCTTTCTCCATAACCTCACCAGCATCTGTTAGTTTTTGACTTTTTAATAACAGCCATTCTGACTAGTATGAAACAGTGTCTCATTATGGTTTTGATTTGAATTCTCTAGTGATCAGTGAGGTTGAGTTTTTGATGATCCCAACATCCAGATGAAAATGCAACAAATTGACACCTTGATTTCAGCCTTGTAAGGCTACCTTCCAGGGTATTTAAAATCCCTAGGTATTTTATTCTTTTCATATGCTTTTTGGCCGCATACATGTCTTCTTTTGAAAAGTGTCTGTTCATGTCCTTTAGCCACTATTTAATGGGGTTTTTTGTTTGTTTTCTTGTAAATGTAAGTTCTTTATAGATGCTGGATATTAGACCTTTGTCAGATGCATAGTTTGCAAATATCTTCTCCCATTCTGTAGGTTGTCTGTTTACTGTGTTGATAGTTTCTTTTGTTCTGGAGAAGCTGCTTAGTTTAGTTAGATCCCATTTGTCAGTTTTTGCTTTTATTGAAATTGCTTTTGGCATCTTCGTCATGAGAGCTTTGCCCGTTTCTATGTCCAGAATGGTATTGCCTATGTTGTCTTCCAGGGTTTTTATAGTTTGGGTTTTACATTTAAGTCTTTAATCCATCTTGAATGATTTTATATATGGTGCAAGGAAGGGGGTCCAGTTTCAATCTTCTATATATGGCTAGCCAGTTATCCCAGCACTATTTATTTAATATGGAATCTTTTCCCCATTGCTTGTTTTGTCAGCTTTATCAAAGATCAGATAGTGACTGATCAAGTGTGGTCTTGTTTCTGGACTCTCTATTCTGTTTCATTGGTCTATGTATCATTTTTATACCAGTACTATGCTGTTTTGGTTATTGTAGCTCCATAGTTTAGTTTGAAGTCAGGTAGTGTGATGCCTCCAGCTTTGTTCTTTTGGCTTACAATTGCCTTGGCTATTTGGATTCTTTTTGGTTCCACATGAATTTTAAAATAGTTTTTTCTAGTTCCACGAAGAATGTCATTGGTAGTTTAATAGGAATAGCATTGAATATATAAATGGCTTTGGGCAGTATCACCATTTTAACAATATTGATTCTTCCTATTCATGAGCATCAAATATTTTTCCATTTGTTTGTGTCATCTCTGATTTCTTTGAGGAGTGTTTTGTAGTTCTCCTTGTAAAGATCTCTCACCTCTCCAGTTAGCTGTATTCTAGGTATCTTATTCTTTTTGTGGCAATTGTGAGTGGAAGTATATTCCTGATTTGGCTCTCTGCTAGTAATTTTTGTACATTGATTTTGTATCCTGAGACTTTGCTGAAGTTGTTTATCAGTTTAAAGAGTTTTGGGGCTGAGACTATGGGGATCATGTTTTCTGCAAATAGGGATACTTTGACTTCCTCTCTTCCAATTTGGATGCTCTTTATTTGTGTTTCTTGCTTAATTGCTCTGGCCAGGTCTTCCAATACTATGTTGAATAGAAGTGGTGAGAAAGGGCATGCTTGCCTTGTGCCAGTTTTCAAGGGAACCCTTCTAACTTTTGCCCATTCAGTATGATGTTGGCTATGGGTTTGTCATAGATGGCTCTTATCATTCTGAGGTATGTTCCTTCAATACTTAGTTTATTGGGAGTTTTTAACATGAAGGAGTGTTGAATTTTATCAAAAGCCTTTTCTCCATCTATTGAGATAATCTTGTGGTTTTTGTCTTTAGTTCTATTTATGTGATAAATCACATTAATTGATTTGTGTATGTTGACCAATCTTGCTTCCCAGGGAGAGAGGCTGTTTGATCATAGTGGATAAAGTTTTGATATGCCAGTGTTTTTAGAATTTTGCAGTGATGTTCATCAAGGATATTGGCCTGAAGTTTTCTTTTTCTGTTGTGTCTCTGCCAAGCTTTGGTATCAGGATGATGCTGACCTTATTACATGGGTTATGGAAGAGTCCTTCCTCCTTAATTAGTTTTTGGATACTTTTAGCAGGAATAGTACCAGCTCTTTGTACATCTGTAGAATTCAACTGTGAATCTGACTAGTCCTGGGATTTTTTTGGTTGGTAGGCTATTTATTACTGATTCAATTTTGGAGCTCTTTATTGGTTTGTTCAGGGATTCAATTTATTCCTGGCTCAGTTTTAGGAGGGTGTATATGTCTGGGAATTTATCCATTTCTTCTAGATTTTGTGGTTTATGTGCATAGAGGTGCTCATAGTATTCTCCAATGGTTATTTGTATTCTATGGTAATGTCTCCTTTGTCATTTTTGATTATATTTATTTGGATCTTCCCTTCTTTCTTCTTTATTAGTATAGCTAGTAGTCTGTCCATTTTATGATTTTTTTTCAAAAAGCCAACTCTTGTATTTGTTAACTTTTTTAATGATTTTTTTGTGTCTCAATCTCCTTCAGTTCAGCTCTGATTTTGGTCATTTCTTGTCTCCAGCTGGCTTTGAGGTTGGTTTTCTGTTGGTTCTCTAGTTCTTCTAGTTGTGATGTTGGGTTGTTAATTTGAAATCTTTCTAACTTTTTGATGTGGGTATTTAGTGCTATGAATTTCCATCTTAACACTGCCTTAAGTGTGTCTCACGGATTCTGGTATGTTTTATCTTTGCTCTCAGTAGTTTCAAAGAACTTGATTTCTGCCTTAATTTCATTATTTACCCAAAAGTCATTCAAGAGCAGGTTATGCAATTTCCACATAATTGTGTGGTTTTCAGTGAATTTCTTAGTCTTGATAGCTCATTTGATTGTGCTGTGGTCTGAGAGATTAGTTGTTATGATTTCAGTTCTTCTGCATTTGTTGGGGAGTGTTTTATTTCCAATTATGTGATTATTTTAGAGTATGTGCAATGTGGCAATGGGAAGAATGTATATTCTGTTGTTTTTGGGTGGAGAGTTCCATAGATATCTATCAGGTTCATTTGATCCAGTGCTGAGTTCAGGTCCTGAATGTCTTTGCTAATTTTCTACCTCGATGATCTGTTAGTGGGGTGTTGAACTCTCCCACTATTGTTGTGTGGGAGTCTAAGTCACTTTGAAGGTCTCTAAGAACTTGCTTTATGAATCTGGTTGCTCCTGTGTTGGGTGCATATATGTTTAGGATAGTTAGGTCTGCTTGTTGAATTGAACCATTTACCATTCTTTGTCTTTTTAAATGTTGGTTTAAAGTTTATTTTGTCTGCTACTAGGATTGTAATCCCTCACTTTTTTCTGTTTTCCATTTGCTTGGTAGATTTTTCTCCATCCCTTTATTTTGAGCCTATGACTGTCATTACATGTGAGATGGATCTCTTGAAGACAGCATACCAATGTGTCTTGGTTCTTTATCCAGCTTACCACTCTGTGCCTTTTAACTGGGGCATTTAACCTATTTACATTCAAAATCAATATTGATATATGTGTATTTGATCCTGTCTTCATTATGTTAGCTGGTTATTATGAAGACTTGTTTATGTGGTTGCTTTATAGTGTCACTGGTCTGTGTACTTAAGTGTATTTTTGTAGTGGTTGGTAACAATCTTTCCTTTCCATATTTAGTGCTTCCTTCGGAGCTCTTGTAAGTTCTGGTGGTAATGAATTCTTACAGCATTTGCTTGTCTGAAAAGGATCTTATTTTTCCTTTGTTTATGAAGCTTAGTTTGGCCAGATACGAAATTCTGGGTTGGGATTTCCTTTCTTTAAGAATGTTGAGGCCAGGCATGGTGGCTCATGCCTGTAATCCCAGCACTTTGGGAGGCTGACGCAGGCGGATCATGAGGTCAAAAGATCAAGACCATCCTGGCCAACGTGGTAAACCCCATCTCTACTAAAAATACAAAAATTAGCTGGGTGTGGTGGCGTGTGCCTGTAGTCCAAGCTACTCAGGAGGCTGAGACAGGAGAATTGCTTGAACCTGGGAAGCGGAGGTTGCAGTGAACCAAGATTGCACCACTGCACTCCAGCCTAGTGACAGAGTGAGACTGTATCTCAAAAAAAAAAATGTTGAATATTGACCCCCAGTCTTTCTTTTCTGGCTTGTAGGGTTTCTGCTGAGAGGTCCAATGTTAGTGTGATGGGTTTCCCTTTGTAGGTGACCTAACCTTTCTCTCTAGCTGCCTTTCACGTTTTTTGCTTTCATTTCAACCTTGGAGAATCTGATGATTATGTGTCTTGGGGATGATCTTCTTGTGAAGTATCTTACTGGGGTTCTCTGCATTTCCTGAATTTGAATGTTGGCCTCCCTAGCTAGGTTGGGGAAGTTCTCATGGATGATATCCTGAAATATATTTTCCAAGTTGCTTACACTCCCTGTATCTCTTTCAGGGACACCAATGAGTCATAGATTTGGTCTCTTTACATAGTCTTATATTTTTCAGAGATTTTGTTTATTATTTTTCATTCTTTTTTCTCTATGCTTGTCTGACTGTCTTATCTTCAAGCTCTGAGATTCTTTCCTTCATTTGGTCTATTCTGCTGTTAATACTTCTGATTGCATTATGAAATTCTTGTAGTGTGTTTTTAAGCTCTATCAGGTCAGTTATGTTCTTTTCTATACTAGCTATTTTGTCTTTCAGCTCCTATATCGTTTTATTCTGATTTTTAGCTTTCTTGAATTGGGTTTCAATATACTCCTACAGCTCAATGGTCTTCATTCCTCTCTGTATTCTGAATTCTATTTCTGTCATTTCAGTCATCTCAGACCAGTTCAGAACCCCTGCTGGAGAGATGGGGCAGTTGTTTGGAGGAAAGAAGGCACTCTAGCTTTTTGAGTTGTCAGGATTTTGCACTGGTTCTTTCTCATCTGCGTGGGCTTATGTTCCTTCCATCTTTAAAGTTGCTGCCCTTGGATGTTTTTATTTTCTTTTATCCTATTTGATGACCTTGGGGGTTTGATTGTGGTATAAGATGGATTTGGCCAACTGGCTTTGTTTCTGGAAGATTTTAGGGGGCCAGTGCTCAGCTCCCAACTCCTGGTCTGTGTGTTTTAACTCTGGGGGACTTGTATTGGGCCCCAACTTTGTTCTCTGGCTCTTGAGGTTAAGAATCCACTGCCCTGGGTTGGGGCTGAGGTGCTCTCAGACCACTGGCCACTACACTTCAATGGGTGGTATCAAAGTGTTTTGTAGTGTGGTGACAGCAAAATCTGTCCTTGTTTGTACATGGCAGCAGCAGTACCAGAGCAGCAGGGTGGATGCTCATCAGTTGTGGTAGGGTGCTAGCAGGTGCTGGGGTGCCTGGCACCATGTGTGCATTCGCCACAGTGGCAGAGGCAATGCGGTTGGCAGGGAAGGGGGTCCCTGCTGGCTGGTGACCATCACACTAGTGGTTGTGTTGACATGGGGAGCAGGGCACTGGCAGATGCAGGTCTGTGTACATTCCTTTTGCCAGCAGGCAGGGGTGGCTGCTTAGCATGGAGGAAGATCCACTGTTCTCTGTGTCTGGTTTCACTCCCATGCCAGTGTTGGTGCAAGGGTGGGGCACTGGTGGCTGGTTCTGTGCCCACCAAGGCTCTGACTGCAATGGCCGTTGGCAGGGGGAGTGGGGGAAGGCTGCACTCCTGATGCAGCAGTGGGATCCAGCATGGCACTGTCCACCAGCACAGAAGCTATGAGGTAGACCCCCAAGGCACCTGAGGATGCCCTGGAAGCAGGTGCAGCCAGGCTGGGGCCCCAGGAGAAGCCAGCAGACTGAGGGGTGCTCAGGGTTAACCAGGCTTATCTGATGAGCAAGACTGCCCTGCAGAGTTCAGTCCCAACAGTTTCTCTTGGGCTAAAGTATCCTACTGGAGCAGTCAAGCCTAGGGGCATGGCCATCCATGGCTGTGCTCCACTACAGAGGCTCCCCACATGAAACGCTCTGGGCTCCATATCAGCTGACTTGCTATCCCTATCACTTCTCTAAGCTGCTCTCCCTGCCAACTCGAGTGTCTGCAGTGGTCAAGGGATCTCCTCCTGCTGGGATTCCAGAGGCTTGTGGTGAGAGCAGGTTGCTCCTTGTCAGTTCAACTCACCCATTCCCCTGGAGTCACTGGGGGTCAGGAACAAGTCCTGGTGTGTGGTAGCCTCGTGCAGTGTTCACAGCTTCCTCACGCTTCAGCCCAGCTTTTGTGTCTTCCCTCTGTCCATTTTCGGTGCCCTCCCTCTGAAGATCTGTTAGTGCACCAGGCTCTTGGTCCCTCAGTGGCAGCTGCTCCACCTGGCTGCGTCTAGTCAGCCATTTTGCCCTCTCTGTTATGTTACTGGGAATTTAAAAAGCTCCCTTCATAATTCTAATGTGCAGCCACAGTTAAGAACTGTTAACATGGATCATCTATAAAGACACCTATTCTTAGAAAGAATCTGCCATTTCTGAGCACTTACCATGTGCCAGGCATTCTACTGGGTATTTTACTTATCTATCTTATCACATCCTCCTAATAACCCTATGACATGGGCACTATGGAGGCTGAGGTGGAGGGTGGTTAGTGACCTGCCCCAAGTCACGCCAGCAGTAAAAGGAAGAGCTGGGATGTGAAACCAGCTGCCTGACTCCAACAGCTCTTTCTACTCCCTGGCACCGCCATGCCTTCGGACACTGCAAATCAGAGGCTGGGTTGCCTTACACTGGGTCATGTGGAGGCTGGGTAGGCCCCTGGCCAGGAGGTCCTGGACAGGAGCTGGGCTCGGCTCCTGACTTTCCAGGGACCCCACTGAAGGGCTGTGGAGGCCCTTTTCACCTGTCCCTCAGCTCGGAGCCTTCCTGACCCTTCTGCTCCCATCTCTGCTCTTGCTTGAAGCTGCTGAGAAAGCACTGTTGGCCTCTCGGAAAGCCCTCCTCACTCCATGAAGATGAGGAGTTGCTCCACTGCTCCAGGGATGGCACAGCTGGAGCTACTTGGTAGGGGCAGACTGGCAAGTGGGGATGGTTTCCCAGGGTCCTCCGCCCCCGTCACACTTTGAGTCAGGAGAGCTGGACATGACAGGAGATGGGGATGCTTTCAGAGGTGATCATAGAGCTAGCAGGATCCTTAGAGACTCTGTCCAATGCTTTTATTGTGGGGGTGGAGGAGCCACACCCAGAGAAGCCACACCCAGAGAAGCCAAGGAACTATCCCAAAGCCATTCAGAGACCTAGAGGAATGGGGGTAGCCAAGTTCCCCAGTCACCTGCCCATTCCTGCTGGGACACAGCCTAAGAGACTCCAGCTGCGCCTAGCACCCCTGCCGGTGAAAGTTCAGCCAGGAGGGGTGCGGTGACCTGCCCAGGGTCCCTGAGCAGGCTGGAGCAGCAGGGCTGGGAGCTCTGCGATGGGGGCAGCTGCTCCAGGAAGGCTGAAGGGCTGCTCCATCCTGGTTCACCCTCCTTTTCAGGGGCCTTGATTGAGGCATGTGGTTCCCTTGGAAACAGACTGGCTTGTCTCCCGGGGTCGGCAGCACTTAATCTGCAGTTACTGCAATTTTGATTCTAGTGGGGGAGGGGACCCTAAACTCCCCCTTCACATTCCTCCGCCACCCCCTACACCCACTGCTTCATGAAAGCACAGATTTTCCCTCCTCGCTCTCACACTCAGTTTCCCTGGGTGCATACATGTGTGCTCACATGCACACATGTGTATACACACACACATGAGTCTCCCAAGATCAGAGAGCTTTTAATGACTGTTTTCTTAACCCCAGCTGAAATGGAACAATCATGTCCTTACCAATTATTCTCCCTTTGTGACCTGAGGTTTCCCAAGAACCAGAAATGGAGCACCCTTTTCTTTCAAATGCTATCTCCATAGCATTACAATCAGATTAGGAGTGGGGTGGGGAAAACAAGCCAGATAATACATTTTCCTTGCCCTTCCACCTCCTGAAAGGCTTAAACGTGTGCAAGGACAGTCAAGAGTGTGTTGAGGCATTACTTTGGACACAATGATGGTTTAAATAATCTGTATTCTAATTCGTCAGCATACACATCGCTCCTGGTGGGATTTACACCCTTTGAGGGCTGGCTTCCTGTCTGATCCCCTGCTGTGGCTCCCTAGCACCCTGGGGCCCAATGAGATTGTGCTGAATAAAGATCCCTTGGACTTCAGGAAGACTGAGATGAACATGTTCAGAGCAAAGACGGATATGGCCCCTCATCCTGTGCTCTGATTCTGACCTAGGAACACAGCTGCTATCAAGGAAGACAAGGAGAGGTTCTAAAATGTAGACTATGGTTTGAAACCTTAGCCTTTGTAAAACTATGACAGTAAGAAAAATCTGACATGGCTGACTCCATCTTGCTTCTAGCCTCACAGGTTGGCTGTCTTTGCTCATTCCTGGGTGTGGGCCAAGCTAACTTTGGGAGAAGTTTAGTTTATAGTTTAAGTAATAGTCCTTCCCTAAAACTAAACTGTTCTTGTAAAACTAATGAAAGGCCAACAGGTTAGGAAAATGAGAGCGCTTGTATTCTAAATAACTACCAGCCATTATTCCAGAGGTCATAAGATTTGCAGTTTTCCAGTTACTCCTGCAGATAACATCACTATTGTGGAACCAAGATTGGCCTTTTGAGATGTCTTTTCGGGTTTTTATGTTTCCAACAACCAGATGACCCCACTCAGCAACCAGTCCTGTGGCCCCCATCCAGGAAGTGATTCAGCACAAGAGGACAGCTTTGATTCCCTGTGATTTCATCTCCAACCTAACAAATAAACATGCCCCCTACCCTAGCCCCTGCCCTCCAAGCTATCTTTGAAAAACCCCTAACCTCTGAGCCTTCAGGGAGATTGATTTCAGTAATAACTCTGTCTTCTGCATGGTGTGATCGGCCTCATGTCTATTAAAATCTCTTTCCCGCAATGCCATAGTCTCAGTGACTTGATTTTGTCTGTGCAGCAGGCAGGAAGAACCTGTTGGGTGGTTCCAGGTTTACTAAGGACCCAGGCAGAGGCTGGAAAGAGAGACACAATCAACACCAAGAGGCAAAAAGGCCAAAATGGATGTGTAGTTTGCAGGCTGACACCCAAAATGAGGATAAATTATGGAGAAAAAGCTAACTAAAAAAAATAACAGCCACAAAGGGACTTTTAACCACATGCAGACTGGAAGGTCTTGATGGTGCAGAGTGAAACCGGGACAGGGAGAGCAGAATCCTTGAATCCTGTCTTGCATCCTTCTTTAACAAAGAGAACAGACGGAACCTGCAGGGCTTTTGGTGAGCACCCGAATGGCGGGGAGGACAAGACACAAGGTAGCAACTTTTTTAAAATGATGAAACAAATGCATGCATTTGGTTAAAGAAATCAGAGCCATATGCAAAGATATTTTTAAAGAATCAAAATTTCTCCCCCCAACCCCAGTCCTGTTCTTCAGAGGTATTTGCATTTCTTACATATCTTTCAAGATATATATATATTTATAAATCCATAGCATGCACACACACACACAAATAGAGCCATACTGCCAGGCTGTTTTGTAGCTTTTTTCCAACAAATGTGTCGGAGCTCTTTTTATATAAGAACAGGTAAGTCGATTTCATTCTTTCTAGTGGCTAATGCTAGTTCAGTTAACAGGTAAGCCAGTGTGACCAGCCACCTAGTGACTAATCCTTAATTCATTTCTAATGCTTTCTCAATCTTGCAATGAATATCCTAGCACATATACATTTGTGTTATGTGATCAGATCCCTAAAGGCAAAGGCATTTAAATTTTTGATAAATATTATTAAACTACACTTCAAATATATTATAGCAATTTACATGTTCAACAACCATACAGGCAAGTGCCCATGTCTCCATATCCTTGACAGCATTAAGTTTTATCAAATTTTAATTTTTGCTAATCTAATGATCTACAGATTGAATTTCATTATTGATTTGCATTAATCATGAAAGATTGAGCATATTTTCATATGTTTATTGGTATTTTGTATTTCTATTCATATCCTTTATCCATTCTTCATGGGTTGTGTATCTTTTTTAATTTTTTTTTTTTTCTTTGAGATAGAGTCTTGCTCTGTCACCCAGGCTGGAGTGCAGTGGCGGGATCTCAGCTCACTGCAACCTCCACCTCCCAGGTTCAAGCTATTCTCCTGCTTCAGCCTCTCGAGTAGCTGGGATTACAGGCATGCACCACCATGCCTGGATAATTTTTGTGTGTTTTAGTAGAGATGGGGTTTCACCACATTGGCCAGGCTTCTCTCCAACTCCTGGCTTCAGGTGATCTGCACACCTCAGTCTTCCAAAGTGCTGGGATTACAACCATGAGCCACCATGCCCGGACAATTTTAAAGATCTGTTTGTATGATAGAAAAATTAATCACTTGTCATATTTGAGGCAAACATTTTTATAACTATGTTTTATTTTGGAGAGGCATTTTTTCCATCGATGTGTTTAAAGTTGTTTGTGGAGCCAAACACAATGTTTTTTTTTTTCTTTTTTGTTTGCCAGACAGCTAGCTGCTTTAAACAAGTTTGCTTCTTAGTATGAATAAGCTATCTTTGAAGCTTTGGGAAGAACTAGCAGACATGTTTGCAGAACCTGAAACAACAATGCTTGAAAAAACATGGAAAACAAAAGGGGCAAAAGGAGGTCAAGAAATGTCCCAGTTTTCTAAAAAAGAGATAGATTCCAGAAATGTCAGGCAAATTAATTTTATGCTAGTTCTGAGTAAAACTGTAGAACTGATCACTAAGCTGATGGTTCAGTAACAACAACCAAAGGGCATGTGGGCACCAGGAGGACGTCATGCCAAACCCACTCAGTCCCCATTTTTGTTAAGGTCACTGGACACATAAATCAGAAGATTGCTATAGATCCAGAATTTCTAGGTTTCAGCAGGGTATTTGATAAAGTCTTTCAAGATTTTCCTGTGGACAAGGATGTCAGCCAGATCCACAGCTGGTTGAACAATCATGTCCAAAGGGACCTAATGAATGAATCCATATCAAATTGGAGGGTTCTCTAGAGATGACAGGGCTCTCTATGAACTTGACCAGGTCTTGTTTAATGTTTTTATCAGTGGCTTGAATAAAGGCACAGAATGCCACTTATCAGATTTACAGAGGACAAAAGGTTGGGAGTTAAAAGGCTCATACAGTGGCATGCTGGAATGAAGATACAAAAAAAATATTGAAACAGGGTTAAGAAGGGTAAATGTAAAATCCTGCACTTTTCTGGGGGAAAGAATGTGAATAAACAGAGCTTGAGAGAGATAATGAGTTAAAAGCAGTAATTTATGCAGAAAAATACATGCCAATTCAAGATGTGCCTGGTTGCCGAGGAAAAGTCTTAGATCCCGAGAGGGATTGGTTCCACTCGACTCTGTCCTGCTCTCATCGTGAGGAAAAGCCCAACGTTCACCTGGAGAGGACACCGACACTAGCCATGGCAGGGCTGGCCTGAGAACACAGATCAGACAGGTGCCTCCGGCTGCAGCCAATTAGATGAGACTCAGCTGATACAATTACCAAAGGGAAGCTGAGGCTCACAGAAAAGAACTTTCTAAGCAGCAGGCTGCCTGAGAGTTACAAGGTCCACACCCAGGCTGGGAGTTGCCTGGCCAGCTTCCGGCCTTGGTACAAGGCTGGAGCAGACTACTCTCCTGTCGATTTGGATTCCATGATTCTGAGATTCACGTTCAAAGTCCCTTAGATCTCCCAAGGACTCCAGGAAGAGCAGGTGCCTGCTCAGATGAACCCACAGGTGGCTCCTGCCCTGCCTACCTCCGGATGCCTGCAAGGTGGGCAGCTGCCAGTCATGCCCTGGGCCTGCCTTGTCCCTTCTGGTGCCCCTCTCTGGGCTGGACTTGGACTGGTAGAGTTCCTGGAGGTATTCGAGTATATCTGCCTTCATGTTACAGTCTGAGAAATGGAGGCCCAGGGTGGGGGGTGGGGGGCAGGGGGATGGTGACAAACCCAAGGTCACACAGTAAGTGGGTGGCAAAATGTTCTTAGTTCCAGCACAGAGCCACCTCTTCCCACCTCCATGCAGCCTCTCCTCTCCCTCCCCTAAGGTGGGGCCAGCCCTGAAGGGTAGGGCAGCATGGGAGGAGTGACCCGGTCCCACCAGCCAGATTCCCTCCTAGCCCCTGGGCAGGGAGAAGCATGAGGGTTTGCCAAGCTCTGGAGATTTGAAAGCCACCCCTCACCCAAGCACTTGGGACACATATAAAAGCCCTTCCCCTGCAGTGGGCTCCATTATCTCCTTCAGTCTCCATCAGGCCCCCAAGTCTCCCTGAATGAATATACAAATGCAGCTTCAAGACAAGCATTTACCAGTCCCAGGGTCAGCTGCTGCCCTTGAACCTTCCTGTGTAAAATCCTGGACCCCTCTTCACCCTACACGCATTGTGCTTCTCAGAAACATTCTTTCCTCCTTGCCCGCTTTGGGAGTCCCAAAGACATCTGGGGGCCTGGTACTGGCCCAGTCACAGAGAAGACCCCAGCACCTGTCTTCTGAGCTCTGAGACTAGGCAGACCTTGGGGGACGGGCTGGAAGGACAGCTGACTTCTGAAGGAAACTTACGTCTGTCCCTACAGGCACCCCTTTCTGTGGCTGGAGGCCACTCACATCAGGTGACACCCCCAGGCCACAGGCCCCCAGGGTGCTCTGCAACCTTCAGAACTTGTGACAGCAGCCCCCACACCACGCACCCACACCTGCCCACAACGCCCCTCAGGCCCTGGAGCAGCTGCTGTTCAGTCCCCATCCCAGCCTTGGGCATAGTTTGAGGGTGTGGGCAGCCAGGAAGGCTCTGTCTGCCCAGCCAGCTCTGGCCCTGCACTGAACAGGCTGCAGCACACACCCCCTCCAGCCACTTCCTGCCTCACAGTCACTTCCTGCCACACACTTAGCAGCCCAGCATCCTTTAAGCTCAGGGCAGCCCACCATTTCCACCCTCCGTGGCACCTGCTTCCTGCTTCCTTCCCTCCCTTCCATCCTCCCTCTTCTCCCCTGTCTGGACAGCCCCAAGTCCATGCACAGCTCTGAAGTCACTTCCCAGCGCCCCTGGCTCCACCTGTCTGCTGGGGAGTGTGGTAGGGGGATTGAAGATCATTTTCCAGGTTCCTCTCCTCAGGCTTTTAGAACCTTGGCTGCCTCCATACAAAATGAAGAGGATCTCTCCGATTCCTTCTATGTGCAGCACCGAGTATCCTAGTATTTCATAAACGTCTGCAGTTCCAAAATCCAGAGAGCAAACGGCTCACATGTGTCAAGTGCCTGTGATGACGTGTCAGGCTCCGTGTGCCATAGGCTGCATCTTGTGTATGCCTCCTGAAATGCTGGGTGGGGGAATGTGAGCAGACCTGCTTCACCCATGGGGAAACTGAGGAAGCACTGAGTGGTGACATAACTTGCCCAAGATGAATGAGCTGGTGGCTGGAGAACCGAGGCTGAAGCCGGGTATGGCGTGGCTCTAAGACCACACATGGCACTTCCACGTCACAGCTAGGCTCAGGGCGGATCCCAGGAGATTCCCGAGCTCTGGGCTTCCACCTTATTTGTGTTGATCAGGATTGGAGCCTAGAAGAGCAAAGGCAACTCTTCCACCTGTTAGCCCCAAGCTCAAGGGCTGAGGACTTCTCCCCATTGTCATCCAGGGGAGAGTCTCCAAGGGACGCCCCACAAGGCTATAATATTGCCACCCAAATTTGTTCTAAAGACACTAAGAGATGGCCTTCCCACCTAATAGGAGGGGTTTGGGTTAAACAAAGAGGTTGGTTAAATTATTTTTGTTGAAGTTAATGAGAATCTCCTTTCCTGAGCCACACCAGGGGGTAGCCCCCTGCTCCCCATCGCCCCCGCCTCTCAGTCCAGCTGCCCAGAGGCAGCCACATCTAATGCTCGTAGCTGTTTCTCTTGGTGTTTATTTTCATCTTTCAAAATGACATGCTTTTGTTGCTCTTATTCATTTTTTAGCCATTTTCTACTGACTTGGACCGAGATGTTCTGACAGCGTGTGCACACGTGCCCTGTGGGGAGGCAGGGACGGGTAGACTGACTTCCTGGAGGCAAGGGCTTAAAGGACCAGGGCCTGGGAACAGGGGGTGGTCCTTTTGCATGAGGGGTAGGGACAGTCCTGCTGAGGAGCAGGGGATAGCTGGGAGTTTCTGGTTTCGTCCTCCAAGCCCAAGGCACCCCACAGTTCCAGGACTTAATGAGACAAGCCTCTCTTCTCTCTACATGAATAGCAGGCCAGGTCATTTCCACCACCAGGCCCGCCTGGGATATACTTGCCTCCCCACTCTACCAGGAGTCCCCTCTCTGCTTCTTTCCCCATGTCTAAGTGCTATTTGTCTCTCAAGCTCAGTGTTACCCCTCACCGAGAAGCCTCCTTGGCCTGGGTGCCCTTCCATATCCTTGAGTTTCTAAAGCCTGGGCCACTGGAACAGCACATCTTGTACTTGTCAGTTCTCTGCCAACTCCGGGTATAGATCTGGCCTCTTAGGTCAGACATCAAGCCCCAGAATGCAGGAGCCTGTCTGACGTCCCACTGGCAACCCCCCTCCTGAGCTTAGTCCCTGACGCATGTGAGGACTCAGCATTTGGGGCTCTTGCCATTATCGTAGTTCCTGCTGAAGGACCCACAGCAGGGAGGAAACAAAGCCAGTTGGGCCCCACCTGAGACCATGGTGCTGCCACTGAGGTTCTATACTGAAGCAAATGGCCAAACGGCCCCTTCCAGTAACGAGGCATTTAATAACTACCTGGGCATTATGTGTCACCAACACTCTAACTTTCAGGAGAAGTAAATGAGACTCAGAGAGGCTTTCCAGAAGTCCCACGGCTAGAAAGAAGAGAATTGGCCTAGAACACCAAGTTATCAGATTCTTTCCTCTCTGTCCCTGGGCCCCACCCAGTGCCAGCCCCAGCTCCACATGCAGAAGGGATGAGGGTTGAGCATGGACCGCTCAGGGCCACTACCAAATCGAGCAGGGTCTCAGATGGACGTGAGCCCAGCTTCTCCCCCCACTCACTTGGAGCTCCCACAACCCATGTGGTCACATAGCTTTCAACGCCAGTCCCTTGTCCCCAAGATCAGGGCTGGCCCAGCTCACCTGTGGGAAATACCCTCAAAAGTACACACCTGTGCATGTTGAATCACTATCAGACACAGGTCTTCGCAGATGGGGAAACTGAGGCCAGGGTGGGCAGCAGCCAGCCCAAGGCCAAACTGACAACTGGCAGCAGAGTTGCAAAGCACCTGGGCTCCTGCCCACTTCCCCCTACTGCGGGGTTATTACCGCAGGTGCAGAGCCTGAAGGAGGCAGTGCGGGAGAGGGGCGTCATGTACAGGAGACAAGGAGAGCACATGAGAGGGTACTCCTGGGTGCTGTGGGGCGTGTACACAACCGAGGGTGTATCACAGCACCTGCCTCTGGATGTTTCATTAGAAGACAAGCATCAGAATGTACGAATGCCTACAAGTTTACTATTGCCTTGACAAAAGCAAGTTACGAGATCAAGTATGTTCCCATTTAGTTTTATTTATATACGCACACATTGTCTTAGCTCAGACTGCTCCAATAAAATACTGCAGACTAGGTTGTGTAAACAAACTTATTTTCTCAGCTGTGGAGGCTGGGAATTCCAAGATCAAGGTATCAGCAAATTGGTTTCTAGGGAAGGCTCTTCCTGGCTGGTAAACAGCCGTCTTCATGCTGTGGTCCTTACACGGCTTTGCTTCTGTGAGCGAGCTCTTGTGTCTTCAAGGACATCAATCCTATCAGATCAGGGCCCCACCTTTACGATCTTACTTAACCTTAATTTCTTCCTTTGAGGCCCCATTTTAAAATACAACCACACAAAAGCTTAGGGCTTCAGCATATGAATTTTAGAGGGGACACAAACGATCCGTAACCAATATATAACCAGTGTGTGTGTGCGCAAGGTGTTTAAGGGTGAATTTGGTATTTTCTCAACTGCTCCTTTTATTATTGGATTGTTTCATCTGTTACAATGTACTGGTTATACATTTTTAAACTTAAGGGGAAACACACACACACACGCACAAAGAATCAAGAGAGGAGTGGGAGAGAGCATGAAGCATGAAAAGCCCCACCTCCCAGGCTTACCAACCTCCTGGTCTCCAGGCTCAGAGACAGCAAGCACAGACACCTGTCTGAAGAGAGGCCATTCAGCCAGACATCTGATGCCTCCAGAGCGCCGTGGGGCACTGGACACCCCGGCCCCCACATCTGGGTATAGCCATCCTCAGCCTGGCAGGAATCAGGACGGGGGCTCCATTTTGTTCTGAGGGCTACAGGTCCAGGAGGGGCTTTACTCACACAAAGCATACCCTGACCTCCCGCCAATCGTCCAGAGGTGGCGGCCCCTGGTCATCCTGTTGCCCTCCCCAGCCCAGGCCCTCCCTCCAGTTGCAGCCCAAGGGCATTTAATGCTGTTGCTTGGCACATTCTCCAGAGGCCCCACGGCAGCAGGCAGACATTCGCAGCAGGGACATCCAGGGGGCATGCAGGGAAATCAATGTCCCATTCATTCGAGGACTCTGACTTTCCATCTCTTAGACATGAGCAGTCCACAACCACCACCTCCTCTTGTACGGAAGAGGAATCAGAGGCCCAGAGAGGGAAAATCCATTTCCCGTGACAGAGCCTACAGTCCCCAACCCCATCCTTCCACACCAGGGGACCTACTCTTCACTGCTCTGCCACTAGCCACCTCCAGACTCTGGGGAAGGCGCCCCCCACCCCCACTGAGCCTGGAATAGAGGGTAATTTCCACCACTGCCCCTCCTTCCCACACTCCCAGCAGCTCCAGACGAGCTTGGCAGCTGGAGTCCCAGGGAGCAGCTGAATCCATCACCGGGGTCAAAGACAGGGCCTGGGGTATGTGTTAAAACAAGAAAACCAATCAGAGCTGAAAATGAAAGGCAGCAGAGGTGTGAAGCAGGGAAGGAGGCTGCCAGACACTGGGTGCTAGCAGGCTGAGTGGCCGCTGCCACACACCTGCCTCAGAGTCAGAGTGGCCCCCGCCCCAGTGCCCACTCTAGGAAGCAGGTGGCCAGTGGGAGCCACAGGCACACCTCACTCAACTGAAAGAGCAGGGCCCCAGCCCAGGCCTGAATTGACAAGATGTATGCATCAGTCTGTCAGTTCTTAAGCACCTGTCAAAGTCCACAAACAGATATTCCCTATTGTGATGCTGCATGGTGGGCCAGTGCTTGCTCATCAGAAGTGGTCTGGGATCCTTGGAGGACATAGCCTGAGTGGGCTCTGGATTCCAGGCTCCAACATCCCCTCCCTGCCAAAGCCAGTGGGTGGCAGGTACTGTAGGGAAGCAGTTCCAGGGAATAAGGGCTTAACACTGACCAAAGCACACATCCTAGAGCCTGGTCTGTTCACCGTCTCATTGAATCTTGTGTCATGCCTGGGAGAAAAGGTGATTTTTGTGCCCACAACCTGAGACTTCGGGTGATAAAGTGACTTGCCCAAAGTCACACAGCTATGGAGGGACAGAACCATGAGTGGAAAGCTGAGATTGTTAGAAACAGATTTTCCCTGCCAAGGGAGCCAGTCTCATCCAGGCCACAGCTGGGATCCAGATCTTCGAGAGGCCCGACTCTCCAAGGTCAGCCCCTGGGAGAGGCCCAATCACACTGTGCATTCAACAAACATGGAGCTTCCACCATGCTGGGCACATGGTCCCCAGTGAAACCAACAGGGTTCCTGTGCTCTGAGTTTACCATCCCAAAGAGAACAGAGTCCTTCCCCCTCCTGTCCCCTCATTACCATCACCACCATGGGACCTTACACAAGAGAAAGTCAGAAGCCCAGATAGTAGGCCTCAGGAGCTGGGTGCCCAGCAGCATTCCCTGCTTGGGGCCACTCATCTTATGCAAACTCCCATTTTATAGAATGGGAAGACGGGCCCTGCTGTCACACAAAAGATGGGTGTCCAAGGCAGGGGCAGCCTCCTGGCACCACTGCCAGCATGGTCATGCTCAGTTGGTTGCACAGCTGAGGGGTCACTCCAGCGCACAAGGCAGCTATGAAAAAGCCCATCAAGTAATAAAGTGAAGGTGGGACCAGGGTGGGTAGTACAGGAGGGCTAGTACCCAAGGGGCATGCTGGGAGCATGGGAGGCATCTAGACCAAGAAAAACAGAGGGACAGGGAGAGCCAGGCATGGAGCATGTATTCTAGGCTGGGGGTCTCAGTCTGGCACTGAGCAGGAGGCCACGAAGAACAGAGCTGGCTGGGTGACTTGGATGCCAGGTAGAACCTCCAGGATGCTTGTCTTCAGACCAAGGAGGCACAGTGGGCTCTGGGTCGTCCTCCTCATCCTGCTCAGATCTCCAGCCAAGAGAGCAGAGCCAGGTGACCCAGTCATGACCAACAAGGTGGCTGCCAGGTCTCAGTGGAAGAGAGCAGCAGCCCAAGCCAAGCTCCTGCTTCTCCTCCCTCTGCCAGGCCACCTCCGCTGCTGAGCAGAATTGCTCCTCTGGCCTCAGGTTCCCAGTCAAAGCCCAGGAGAGGCTGGGCAGCAGCTCTATTAACACACAAACTGGTGGCCCGGCAGCCGCTGACACTGGGGTTAATTAAATCTATCTCCCCATCAATTCTCATTCAACTACTATCGATGGCCATTAGATGGGTGACAGAGTGACAAGGAAACAGTAATAGACTTGTCTTAACCCTCACGAGTAGAGAGCCCTTCCCCCTCCTGCTGTGGTCCCTGGCTCACTCCCTGGGAGATCTCCACTCAGCTCAACACTGGCTGCTCCCTGCACTGCACCCGGCTGCCAGCCAGGCTCACCTCATTCTTTGTTCATTTTGCAAATTCATCCTGGGTATCTCCTCTGTGCCAAGCCCGACAGGTAGAGAAGACTTGGACTATTCCCCTCTCCTCATGCCACTCAGCCCTTTCTCTGCCAGGCTGAGTCCATTCAAAGCTGCCTCCTCCCAGGAGGCTCAGCCCAAGACCAGCTCATATAGCCTTGAGGGTTCCTGCCACCCAGTCCCTCCATGGCCAGTGGAATACTGGCTCCCACAAAGATGTTCACATCCTGATAACTAGAACCCATGCTTATGTTACCTCACATGGCAAAAGAGGCTCAGATCTTGAGATCATGGGTTATCCAGGTGAGTCCTAGGTGTAATCACCAGGGTCCTTATGATGGAAGAAGAGAGTTAAACACCATGCGACAAAGCAATGTGAACATAATGCAGCATAGGATGCCACCAGCCATCGTTAGCTTTGAAGACAGGAGAGGGCCAAGTGCCAAGGACTACAGAAAGTTTTTAGACCCTGGAAAATGTAAGGAAACATTTCTCCCCTGGGGCTCCAGAAGGGATCCCTGCCATCACCTTCATCTTGGCCCAGTGAGACTCACTTCAGACTTCTGACTCCCAAAACTATAAGTTCCTGTTGTTTTCAGCCAAGTCTGCAGTCATTGTTAGTAATTTCTTGCAGCAATAGAGAACCAACATTCCTATGCCCATTCTATGTTCCAGCAACACCAGGCTGCCTGCAGCTGTGTAAGCCACCCCACTTCACAGCTCCCTGGCTTTGCAGTGCCTGCCACCTGAGACGCCATTCCCGGCCAGTTGTGTCTTACTTCAAAACTCCACCCAGCACCTTCTCCGCAAAGCCTTCCCTGATTTTCTGTGTGGATTGCTTTAAGCTTGTTCTTCCACTGTGTCTCCATGTTCCTCACTGGGTGCTGCTCAATTTTGCATCTGGTGTGAGCTCCCGTAGCGGGGAGTTTCTTGTACCTTCATAACCATGAGTCCTCTTAGATATGACAGTTCAGTGAACACTCATAAAATAACCATCTGATGGCCCGGTCTGTCTTGTGTTCCCTGAGCACAGCAGTAGAGCATGATGGTTGAAAGCATTAGTTCATGTCAATTTTACATCAAAAAACAAAGCTGAAATCTCAAATTCCAGTTAATATGTATGCTGAAGTATTTAGGGAAAGTATACAGGTGACTGCAATTTATTTTGAAATGCAACCAGCCTGGCTAACATGGCAAAACTGTCTCTACTAAAAATACAAAACTTAGCTGGCGTGGTGGCACATGCCTGTAATCCCAGCTACTCGGGAGGCTGAGGGAGGAGAATCACTTCAACCCAAGAGATGGAGGTTGGAGCGAGCCAAGATCGCACCACTGCACTCCAGGCTGGGTGACAGAATGAGACTCCATCTCAAAAAAAAAGATTAATGGGTGATAGGGTATAAAGTGACAAAACAAGCTTTGTGAAATGTTAAGAGATGGGTGTTAAGGTTGTCAGCTGGGCTCTGAGTTCTCATAAGATATTGGGGGAATATACACCCTAGGACTAGACAGCCTGAAATAAAGTCTTGGCTCTACCACTTCCCAACCATATAAGCTTAGGCAAATGATTCCTCTAGGCTTCTGTGTCCTCGCTTGTAAGAGGACAGTACTTTCCATGTGCCCGTGAGGACCAAATGAGTTCATGCATGGGAAATGCATAACAGCACCCTAAGTGCCAGGTAGGTATTAGCAATAGTCTTTTTGTTTTGTTTTTTTAGGATGCAGTCTGTCGCCCAGGCTTGGAGTGCAGTGGCATGATCTCAGCTCACTGCAACCTCCGCCTCTCGGGTTCAAGCAATTCTCCTGCCTCAGCCTCCTGAGTAGCTGGGATTACAGGCACGTGTCACCACACCTAGCTAATTTTTGTATTTTTAGTCGAGATAGGGTTTCACCATGTTGGTTGGTCTGGTCTTGAACTCCTGACCTCATGATCTACCCGCCTGGGCCTCTCAAAGTGCTGGTATTACAGGCATGAGCCACCACACCCAGCCAATAGTCACCTTCTCTCGACAAGCCCCACTTGCAGGAGCATCACAGTGAGGCATGGTGCAGTTCCTACCTTATCTTCCTCAGTCAGAAACAGGGGACGAGTCTTCCAGACTTCACACCCAGCCCATACTAAGCACTGCTGCTCCTATCTCCTGGGCACCAGGGTGCCTTAGAGACCTATGCACAGGGAATAACCCAGGTGGTAATAAAGGGGTGAGACAATTGTTTCTGGAAGCAAGTGACTGGAGTCAGGGCTCTGCTAGACAGTATCTGAATTTCTATAGGAGTCACGGGCTCTCAGGGACAACCCATGTTGTGTGCTTATAAAAATTACACTTGAAACACTGAGGATAGATGGGAAGGGAACAGGAATGAAAACCCAGAGACCAATTAGGAAGCTTTTAAAGACATGAGCTGCATCTGGACAGCTCTATCCAGCTCTGCCCTAGATATTCAGGGCAGACCCAAGACGCAGCAGTGAATAGAAAGCATGTGACTCCTCTCCTGGATAGTCTTATCCAAGGCACTATCACCAGCTGGTACCTCTATCTCCAGCTGAAGTTTGGCAATCGAGTTCACACCATGGCTAAGTTCCATCAGGGCCCTCTAGCCCACCTGGCACCGAGGTCAAAGACAGGAATGGTGTTCCTTACCACATGCCAAAGTAGGTTTGTGTCTGGGGGACTAAGCAAAGCACTGCTGGGGTGAGGGGGCAGGTCAGGCACTGTCCTGGCTGTTCCTCAGGGCAGAGAGGCAAAGAATACTGGATTCTTACTGTTCAAACTGCCCACAACCCCTAGGAGCCCTAGAAGGAACGCTTCAAGACAGGAACTAGGACTGTACTGGACCACTTCTCCCCTCTGGGCTTAGAGAGCTCAGCATCTTGCTCAGGACTTTGAGCCATGCAGGAAAGGCAGGAAGAGGCTCTGGGTCAGAGGTGCCCAGCAACCCAGAAGGATCAGGTATAAGTGTCACATAGCCCCTGGTGGGCTTTCCCTAGATGAAAGCTAGATATTTAGGGTGCTAAGCCTGGGGTGGGGGAGGGGGTTCCAAGCACAGACAGGTGCAAGATCAGGACAGAGGACTCGAAAGAAAGCTGCCTTTGGAATGCAGAAGCAGGCTAAGGCCACCTACCCACGTAGGGAAGCTCACACGCAGGTCCAACACAGTCCTACAGATGCTGCCCACAGGTAGGTATCAAGGCTAAACAAAGAATCGGCCTTTAAGACAAGTCAGGATACACAGGCTGAAGGGGCCAGCCGGGCCCCCAGCACATCTGGAGACAGTGGCTTAGTCACAGCCAAAGATCACACATTTGGAGCATCTTAAATGTTTTTACCCAGTGGCCATATCAGAAACAGACTTCATGTGATTTAAGCAGAAAAGGAGTTTACTAAGGAATACATAGCCCACAGAATCAGGGCCAGAGAACAAGGCTCAGCCAGAAATACCCCCCAGAAAAGATATCACAGCCCAGAACTGCTTGGGACTCACTGTCGCCACCCTGCAAGCATGTGCTATAGAACTAGCTGAGGAAGTTGAGATACTCTATGGTAGATGACTCCTACCAAGGCTTGTTGACCATATGAGGGAGCTAGAGAGGACATACAAGTCTACAGAAAAACAAAAACAGACACAAAAAACCCACACAACAGCAAAAAAACACTAGCTCTTCATTACAGTCCACCCCCTCTTATTAACAGCAGTATCTACTCTTCCTATTCTTCAAGGTGGTGATAAAATTACTCATATCTGCCCATCCGTTTCCAGATTCCTACTCTCTGGCAGAACACCCAGGTCTGCTACATTCTGCTCTAATCCAGTATCACATGTGATATGGTTTAGGTCTGTGTCACCACCCAAGTCTGTTGAATTGTAATCCATGTTGGAGGTGGAATGTGGTGGGAGGCGACTTCTCATGAATGGTTTAGCATCATTTTTCTTGGTACTGTCTTCATGATAGTGAGTTCTGAGACTCCTCACACCCCCCCAGCCACCGACCTCTTGGCTCCTGCCATCTGTGATGCCTCATTCCCTTTGAAAGTGTCCTGAGGCCTCTGAAGAAGCCAAGCTGATGCAGAACCATGAGCCAATTAAAACCTCTTCTTTATAAATTACCTATTCTCAGGTGTCTTTATAGCAGTGTAAGAAAAATGAATACAAGGTGACAGGCATTCTGTTTTTAGAGCTATCCCAATCCTATCATGATATTGTGGCCTATGAACTAGAATATGCAAGCCGCCTCCACCTTACCTTTTATAAAGGAGATATACTGGTTACCATAAGGAAAATACAAATGAGAGACATTTTATTAGAGCAGTTACAAGGGTATGGTTATTTGTTCCCTTTCCCTTAATCTACAGCTTCAGCTGATTTAGGTGTTGGAATGATCCAAAGTCTTTCTACTGATATAAGTTTACCCTTGGTATTATGGCCAGGGTTAGGCTGTCATCTGTTTACCCACCCCTGAGTGGCAGGAGGTTGGCCTGGGATTCCCTGGACTATTTCCCCTGCCTCTACTATGGAGAGGGTGATCTTTGACACAAACTCCCCAGCCAGCTCTGTAACCATCCTTTGCCTGTTCAAAGCAGCAGGTGCAAGTGACCAGAGGCTGTCCCCACTTCTACTTTAGTGATAAAGTTGTGTTCCCTTGGTAGAAGCATTCCTAAGTTACTAAGGCTTCCAAAACTAGCAGAACCCACAAACCCAGGAGAGCAAGTCAAGTTAGGAGTAGGACTTTAGCTGTTACATTGAGAAGTACCTTGTTTCTACTGTTGAGTATCTGGGTCCAAGCAGTCTGGCTATGAGGAAGACACTATCACAGTCATTGGTTCAGAACACATGCCCTCCCTTCTACTGACAGTACTCCAGCCTCCCAAAGCAGTGGATCCCAGGTAGCACCATAATGGAGGTTTCGGAAGACTTCCCATTATTCATATAGAGTCAGCTGCTCCTGGGAGTCGAGGTGCACAATAGCCATGGGCTTCTGCCTATTGATTCACTTGTGCTGAGACAGCAGTTCCTTTGCCAGTTGCAATGCTGTATGGGGAACAATGAAGCTGATTGTCAAATTCACAGATAGTATTTTTCAAGCAAGCCTGTCAGGCAGGAACAGGTATAAATCCAAGGAATATCTGCTCATGGTAAATGGCCAGTACCCTCCCACTCCATGGCAGAAGTCCAATGGGGACTGGTAGGTGACTGGATCTCCCAGTATTAATATGCTTTATCGAGGGGCCCAGGGTCAGCTGTTTCAAATTGGTCTTAGCAGCTGAGAGTTCAGCCCTTGGGAGAAAGGCAAGTTGCAGATGCCATGCAGGGCCTTAACTCCTTCCTCCCATAGTTCCTCATCCATGACTCCTTCAAGCAAGGATGGGGGTGGTTAGGGAAGGAAGCTGACCATTTTAAGGTCAGGTGCCCCACTCACTAAGCAAGATCCTTGTCCAGAATCACATCTTCACGAGCATTCACAAGAGATCTCACACTTGGCATCTGTTCTAAGGCCCCCATCTGTAAGGCCCCCATCTGTACATTCCTTTCCTAAACCTCCTTGTCACTACTCACGCCATCTTGCTCCAAGTCCACGACCAACCAGTCACATCTTTAGCCTTCAAATCATAGATCCATGTAGATCTTCATTTTAGACTGCACCCTTCTAGGCAAGAGACAGTGACCTGTGTGAATTCCTGCCCTTTAGGAAGATCCCTTCCCAATGGTCCTTCAATGTCACCTTGAATGGGGCTAGAATGCCATAGAAGTCTATCCAGCAGATACCAGCGTGTTGTCTAGAGCCACTTATGAGGCCCTAGGCTTTCTCCATGAGTTGTAGGGGTGGGTAATAGTGCGATACAATGAGGCGTACAAATCAGCCAACTGTTCATGCTACTTATGTGTTTTTAGGGATTTCTGGTGCCTCCTATGAAAGACTTCAATTAAGACCACTGGGCATGCCCAGTGATAGCTGGGTGTGTCAACTCATACCCAGATCACGTAGGCAGTATTCATTTTCTATAGAGACCAAATAGCAAGCACCACTTCAAGAGCAGCTACAGGTGGAAGGTAGGTTAGCTCTACCCTCAAACCCTAGAGGCCTTCACCAAGATTCTCCTGCTCCTGGGGGCTTGCTGGAAGTTCCATACAGCGGCCTCGTTCTCTAGATGCTTGAATGCCAGCAATCTGCTGTGACACAGGAATGAAGTGGCAGGGCTTTGCAGCTCCATCCTGTCCCGGCCAAGTCTCTGCTTGCTCTGAGAACCACTTGAAGTTGCCAGTCTGTTACACCACCACTGATAAGGCTCGAGTGTGACATACGCCATCTTCAAAAACCAAAGCAGCCCAGGGTATTGTGTTGCCTTCTAAGGAGAAGTGAGGCCCAGCAGCCACCTGTCTACTAAAGGTGAGGCTTTGAGTGGCAAGCTACTCCTTTAAAACATGAAAGGTGTGACAAAGGTGATTAAGCTGATGGTGGCAGGACAGCTTTAAGGACATCTCATTCTCAGTAAGAATTTGTTTTGTCTCCACATGCCACAGGCTGTGAGAGCCTCAACTTAGTACCAGCCTGACTGTCACTGACTTCAGCCCTAACCAGGCCAGCATACCAGTAATTTCCCTGAAGACACAGTTTCCTGCAGCCAACCCAGCTAGGAACTTCTCATCCAGGGTTCTCAGTCACCAGCAACAAAAGTCTTGCTGGATTAAGCAGAAAGAACTCGATGAAAACTAGGGGTGGCCTGCAGAACTCCCAGGAGTACTGGGGCCCGAGGTTCCGAGGCCACACCCGACCTGCCTGGTTGAGGATACATCGGCCCCACCAAGCCCTAAATGCTGTCCCACTTGCAGGATGTAGGTGTGGCCACTGCCAGAGCTGCCCAAAGCCTGGTCTTGTTGCAACTGTCAGTTGGGAAGGTATCCAGTCCTAGAACCTTTGCCTCATTGGCTTCTATTCCAAGTCTGGGAAGGATTCGTCTGATCCCTAGAGCCTGGGTCACGTGTCTATTCTCTACCTGCAAAAGGAACTGGGAGAAAGGTTATTGGAATTTCTGTTGCCAGAAGAGCAAGTGAGTGCTGCTTCCCACTAAGAGGGTAAAGTATACCCCAAACACAGGCAGAGGGACTCAGATCCAGGTGGCCAGGGATAGCAAGCAAGGCTGGTTTCATCTATATAACTCTGACTTTTCCAGGTTTGGTCCTTACCTGTTCACATAGGATGAAAGCCCCGAGGTCTCTTCTACCACAGCTAAGGGAGAGATAATCCAGTCTGCAAGGCAAATGCTTGGGAGTGCCTTCGCTCAAAGCCACTAAGGGAATGTCTCTATGCCAAGCCATAACCACCATGAGAAGGCCAGCTTCCACACATAGGCCTGTGCTGCAGGGCTACTGCTACCAGGGTGATGGGGCAGTGCCTGCTTCTGAGCAAAAAAAAAAAAAAAAAAAAGACTTTCATGACATTGTTAGGATGGTACACTGGAGTCTAGACTACAATGGTCAGCCCCCCTCATCCCTTTATCCTTTGTGATCATCTGCACCCTTTCTTGCCACAGGCCTGAGGCTAGTCCAGGAACAGGAGTATATAATCCATTGTCTTCTACTCTCCTGGTCTCATCTCTCACAAGAGAAGAGGCTTGACCTTCAGCCATAGCAAAGGCATGAAGGCTTTGGCCCCCCAGGGCTACATTACAGCCTCAGGCCGTGTAGGCACATCTCACCCCACCCCCCTTCAACCAGTCACAGGTAATGAGTGGGTAGCATAAGTAGTCTAGGCACTGATCTGCCTCTAGCAGACAATGTTTGCTACTTCTGGTTCTTCGTGTTGGTTTTGGCCCAAGTCTGCCAACTCTTCCCCCAGAGTCCTATAATCTACAGAGGTGAAATGGGGGTCAGAACAGTCACCCCTGGTACAGCCCTGGGTTCTGTAGAGATAAGGACTAAGCTACTGGCCTGGTCGGCCTGAGGGGGCTGCTCAGTGCCCTCAGGACCCCTGATAGAATGGGCGACAGTACCCAATGTAGGCCCACATGTAAGTAGGTACAAGCAGAAACCCAAATGCCACTGTAGATAGGGGAGGTTTTACCTGAATAAATAGATGTCCAGGAGCTGTAACAAGAATGTGGGAGTCTTTAAGGCAGATGTGAGAAGACATTTCTGATGAGTACGAACCAGGGGCCTTGAGGCTGAAGTCTTGTTTTAGCAAGAGGTTTAGTCTGTGAGGCAACTGCAGATTCCCAGAAGGAATAGTAACCAAGTCATGTAGTACAGGGATGAGCCCCACACAAGAGCTGTAAGTCCTTTGAGCAGAGGTGGCTTAGTCTTCTCAGCATGTCTTCCCAGGGCCAGACAGCCCCAGCCATCCCATGGGCCAGCCTGGACAGACAGGTTCAGAGTTGAATGGAGCTCTGCTTACTCAGTCATGTGGATCTCTAGCTTCCCTGTGTGTCCTGGACTCCAAGGGGAGAATCAGATGCCACTTGTGGGAAAGGCTAGTGCTCCCAGAGAAAGATAAGATCCCTAGTTTTCTCCTGTGTCAGTTGCATGCCTGCTGGGAAGATCTCCTGGCTGCTCCACAGCAATGACTGTTGGGGAATCTACTGCTCACGTATTCTGTTCAGTGTTGAGGTGAGGATGCCCAGCTGCAGGGCCACCACTGGCCACTGTCATCCTCTGCTGAGGTCTACACACAGATCAGGGGCCCCCATCCAAGCGCAGCAGTGTCTGGCTTCAACTCCAGCTTGGTCCAACACAAGTTCTGGTTCAAGAAGGAACACATACTGTTGACTTGAAACACCAACACCTTTTACAAAGAATCTGGAAAGTTCTGCATTGGGTGACATCTCATAGCTGCCAGTGCTTCAGACCAGTTCAGTCCACCTAGTGGTCTTTGCATGGCTCTGAAGAATGCCCACAAGTTGGGGATAGCCTAAGACAGCAGCACTTCACCCCTACCTACCATTCTAGCCTTTACCCTCAGACCTGGCTGTTGCAGGGGGTTGGTTCTCCAGACTCTAACCTACAGCCTCCTACCTATTCTCCCCACAGGGCCTCTTATCCTTTCAAGGGGCTTGAGTTGGAGAAAAGGTACCCCTGTATTTGTGGGATGTATGTACTTGTGACCTCAGCCTGGTCTTAGATGTGGTCAGGCCAGGAACAAGTGATGGCTTGGACAGCCTCATGTAGAGCCACCTTCTGCTCAGGACAGAGGACCAGCTCCAGAGCCATGCTACTAGGATGTAGTGAGAGCATAGATGTAGTGAGAGCATAGTCACGGCTTTCCAGTAGCACAAATCTCCCCGTGAGGAGGTAGAGAGTTAGGGAGGCCATAGTACCCAGGAGAGATACCCCAAGACTTCTCTCCATAGACAGTCTGGCCCTGGGAGCCTATTGCCACCTCCTAGACTATGATGTTATAATGCTTGAAGTATGTCTGTCACTAACAGTTCTCAGGGCTGGGAGGGCCATGTGAGAACCTAGATGAACCCAATTGTCCCATAGTTTTTTCTACAAAACCCTCTGAGCTCAAGCCCTTTGAAGCTAGTTCCATGCCAGTTCTGCATTATTTTGTGTTAGGCTAGACCTCAGGTCCATATAGAGACTTTCAAACTTCTACACCAACCATTGGGTGTTTACTGGCCCCTTTCCCTTTTCTTTCCTTTCCCCAGTTTCTGCTGTCTAAACAGATTCCATCATCCCCAGAAATGCTGCCTGGATCTAGAGTCAGATCCCATGAGATCCAGTGTCTTACCACACTGCCTCCTGCTTGTCACCCACACTCAGCTGAGGCCCTCTGCCTGGGTCATTTGTTTCTATCTCAGCACATCCTAGGGCTAGGGTAAGGAAGGCCACAGAAGTTAACATCTTCCTAGAACCCTCTAGGCTTCTCATGCTTGCTTCCTAGGATATTAGTCTAGAACGCTGTAGGCAAAGCAGCTTCCACCTTGATGTAGCCCTGTTAAGCAACCCCATCCCTATAGCCACTTTTCTTTCTTATACCCCCAAGGCCACTCCCCTTTGAGGTGGTAGAAAAGAGAAGGTATGAGACTGAAAAGGCCCAGGGATACCACACAGGCAAGACAGTTTGTTCTCCCCTTGTACGATGTGATAAAGACACCCTCAGATTCCTGGCCAACACCCAGCCCCCTCTGTATCTGACCCCAGTCCTCCCTGGATAGCCCAGCTGGAAAACTTGAGCTGCTAAGGTCCCAGCACCAGCTGACTCTCACAGGAAAGATTTATGCCCCTCAGGAGAACCAGTACTCCCAGCAAGGCTAGAACTTGCTTTCTCCCTGCAGACATAGGGAACTTCAGCCTTATTTCTTGATAGGAATGATAGTCTAGACACGAGATTGGTATGTTTTATATTGACATGACTTGATGCCCATGAAATCAGACATTGGATCTCAAAGAGGAGTCCCAAAGTCTGGACCAGCTCAGGACAAGTGCCAGCAAGTGGACCTTCAGCTTCCAAAGCCTTCCAAGCCTCTGGAGTTGCCACAGAACATCTTAGTCTCTCCAAAGAGACTCAAGGTGAAGGACTTGAGCAGTTAAACCTATCTTCTGGTGAATCTTATAAGTTGGGAAAGAATGAAATAAGCTCATTCTCCAATATCACCCCTAGTTTCTCTGCATCTGATAGTGCTATGCCTTGACTTAGTCTAAGACCCTCTATATGTAGGTGGCCTCAGAGTTATAGGAGTCTTATGGGCAGCTTGCCTAGCATCACTATACACGCAGTGTTAAGCATGTCCATATATCCTACCTGGTTGACTGGGCAGCCCTCAGGGAGTGATGGTGACTCCTGGTATCCCATCAACTCAGCATGTTTTCCCTGGTCACAACTGTACCCCAACTAACCCCAGGGGTAAGAACCTCAACATATGGGGCAGAACAGGCCAGATGCCAGAAAGGCGGCTGGTGAGCCACTGCCTAGGGATGCTTCCCTGCTTAAGGATTAATCCTTCCCTGCTACGGTCACACAACTGCCTCCATCAGGGAGGGGAGAGTGCTCAGCTATGTCCCAACCCAAAGTTCAGGATGGTAAGAGATGTCAAGAAGAGGAAAATGTTTGCATGTAGGTAACCAGGAGTGAGACCATGACAAATGCAGGGTCTTACCCACATTTGCCCCATCTGTGTGTTCAGAGTTTTCAGAGAACATGCTGAAGTGTCTCGTCCACAGCCACAACAGCCCCATACCCTGGTAGTCCAAGGCTAGTTTAGTCCCTAGACATCCAAAAACAGTACGAGGAACATCCAGATCAGTCCTGATGAATACTGACATGAGCAAACAGGAGAGGTTAAAGTGAAGCAACAACCTGTCAAGGTCAAGGAGAGCAGTCACTGGGAGACGAAGACACACAAACACCTTCCTCCATGCTGCTGGCCATGGAGATAACCCGGAGTTAGGGGATGTCAGGAAGTCTCAGCTGGGAGAAGAGGCCGGGGGACCAGGACCGTGATCCCCAAAGATAAGCCCCCATACACATACATGCTGAGCAGGGCAGCGAGCCAGGGCATAAGGAGAGATCTCCAGGTGCTGCCTCCTGTGTCCTTTCCTGCCCTCCCTGTTTAAGAAATGGAGTCTCAAAGGAGAGGTGAGAGAAGATGCCAGGGCAGGGCTCTCAACCTGGTGTAGGAAGAGCAAGGCAAGGATCCAAGCCCAGGGCATCCCCAGCCCCTGACCCCCACACCCAGGCAGCTGGGGGCTCCCGATAGCAAGGCTCCAGGCAGTAATCCTGGGAATCCCACCATAGCCTCCTGCTTTTCTAAAGGCTGTTCTGCCCTGGGCCACAGGATGGTCTCTGGGGTACAAAGTACATGCTCTGTGGTACCTTCTAGTCAGGGGCTGGTTGACCTGGTTATCCAGCCTCGGTCATTCTCCATCAGTGGAGTTCCAGGAGTTCTCCATCGAGCAGGAAGAGGCCCCAGGCCAGCTTATGGGCAGGCCCCAGGGAGGAACCTTGAGCAGCAGTGAGCCAGTAGCAGGTCAGGAGGTATTGGTATAGGTCTTTACGTCTGATAAGGCCAAGACACCGATTCAAATGGCCAAGAGCAATGTTTGGGCTCCTATGACTGGCTGAATAGCCCCCCAGGTCTACATGTGTGCCATAGAACCAGATTCATGCCTAAGTCCCCATATGCTAAATGAAGGCTAGAAGCAACATCAGAACATCAAGCTGATGGAGTATCGGTTTTTAAACAGTGTGCTTTTCTATCAGTATTCTTATGGCAGAACCCTCAAGTGTTTTCCCTTAAAGATTTTAATCCAAGGTCTAACTTTGGTGTTTAGCAGATAAAGATGACATTTTATCATCTTTAGAAGTATGGGAAAGTAATATTTGTTAGCTCAAGGTATCTACGGAAAAACCAGTGGTATTCTGTCTTTAGTTTGTACCAAAGTAGATAAAGATGTATAAACTCTTTCTGAAGGTGGCCTAAGAGCTCAGAAGAACGAACCCAGGAAAACAAGACTGTAGTGTTTTCCAGGAACAGAGGTCAAATGAAGCAAGGTTAATATGACAGGTAGTTCTCTGGGGCCCAACATCAACAAAGGCCAGAAGGAAACTAAGCATCAGAGCTTAGTTTCTAAGCTAGTTTCTAACTAGCATGAATCGAAGGACCAGATAAAGGAGACGTGTCTCACTGGGGCATTCAACCCCCAAGCACAGAAGGGCCACAAAGTCATAGCTGCAGGGAGCAACTAGTTATAGATCACAGGAACAGCAATGATTCCATCTCAGCTGAGGCAAGGAGATGGGCAGTGATGAAGTTGGTAGGGAGACAACTTCCCAGTCCATGAGGACAAGCGTCAGTCCAGGTAATAGTAAGCAGTGCTGTCATAACATATTCAGATCCAGGCAGTGTGGCAAAGGTTTTTGTTCATACTAAAGGGGTAAGGTGGTATGCGCAAGGCTCCTCCTAGTGTAGGCCTAGGAATGTTTCATCTTCAGCTGCATTGTCTAGAATAGGTGGAGCCTCCAGGCAGGGTCACTTCTGCATGGCAGAAGCCTGGGGAAGGCAGAGCCATTCCAATTCAAGCCAATTCAACCCAGAAGCAACATTGCCTTTACTCACATATTGAGGGGAGATCAGTCTTGTGACCAGATGCACGGGGACTGTGAAATAGAGAAGGCATATAGATGGTCATGAAGATCACCGACAGCAAGGTCCTTATTCTCTTGGGCCAGCCACTACATGCTGGACTTGTAAGAAACAGGACTACCACCACACTGAAGAATCAGTGAAGACAGCTCCTGGAGAACAGCCCCCTAAGGCCAGGCAGGGATGCCAACAGTGGCCTCCCATACATGGTAGGCTTTACCCATCACTAAATACTAGAGATACCAGCACAGGAAGGCATTTGGGGGCCAGAAACATTCAGGAATCGCCTTGTACAGAGATCAAAGAGAAAGTTCCTCCCTTTGACACAGGGATAAGTCACTGTCAAGGCAAAGCTCAGAGCTTTGCAGCCTATATCATTTACTAGGAGCATCCGCTTCTCAGCAGCTTCTGTGACACAGGTTCTCATTCCCAAAGCATCAGGACCTGAAGTCAGTCAGGAGGGCCAGCTGTAGAGGTTTCACAGGTGCAATCAGAGCACCAGCCTGATGTGAGCCACAGAGGATCTGAGTGAAATTCTGTGAAACCCTCAAAAAGTTGACTTGACCCAAGTCAGGGCATGATCATAAATCTGCAATTCCCATACGGTCATTCACCTGAGGCACAGGACTACCATTCCCTGCCACATACAAAGTAGTACAGGGCATGAAGACTCCATGTTTAGAGGTTGTCTACTAGCAGTCAGTTGTAAGCAACCATCTGTTCCAAAGCAGCTGTCTTCCCTAGGAGAGCACCCTTGGGAATCTCAGCGATAATTTAAGCATAAAAGTCACTGAGAAGCTCTATTAAAAGAGGCTACTGTGAGTTAACTAGGTCCTTATCACCAGGCCTCTGCTCACATGTAGTCTGAGCAGATTCACTTACTCTTGGATCACTACATGAAATAGCTACTGTTCATTCAGGAGAAGCAGGAAATACGGTAAATGCCCAGGAGAACCAGGATGTACCTCTTTCTGCAGGTATCTCAAACCCTCTGCAGAGGTAGCTCGGGCCAGAGCTGTCTCTAAAAAGCATAGCACCCCAGATTCAGGCAAGGATCATCAGTTTGTATACATAGTTTGCCAGAGGTTGGACACTGGATATTTGTCCAATGCTGGAATAACACTTCAAATTTCTTCCTAATCGTGTAGAGATGATTTAACTGAGAGATCAGACTCTTGGTACTCTAATCCAGTAGAGATACTGTCATTAGTATCTAACATAAATGCAACACAGAACACTAACATTATCTGTAACAGATTCACATTCAAGACTTTCAGCTAGACTACGTCAAGAATCTAGATGCTAATTCTAGGCTCTAGGATATAAGACAGGGACAAGCTAGACAACGCTAAGCAGCATTGAAACCAATCTAGAAGGCAAGACATCTGCAGGACTATTTCCCTGGCTCCAAAGATCTAAAGGAACTAGATTGCGACTAGATATAGCCAGATATAAGGCATGTTACTGGATTGAGAACTGGATGAACCATAAATGATACTTAGGAGGTCAGTGGGAAAGTCTAGAATATGAACGAGCACTCATTGATGTGAAAGACATAAGTGCGTTAGGAGAGTACCTGCAGTTTGGTGTCATTTCAGATATCTTTATATATGAAAAGTACTAAGCCATTGTAGTAGTGATCTCTAGTGATAGGAACATGTTTTTGCATGTCTAGTAATATACTGCTGTAACAAAACTACTAAAAATGTTGTAAGTACAGAAGAATCTAGAAAAGCATAGTCTGTTCTTATTTGACTAAAGCCAGGGACATAATAGGCACTAAGCTCTTAAATGGGCCTGTAAGTTCAGACCCTTGCTTTGTATAAACCTGAAAAACTCCTCTGGAAATGATGCTGGAGAAGACATTTGCCAGACAACCCCTGAGGTGGGAGGGGTGTTGGGGGGAAGTGCTCTGGAATCAGCCCGACTTGTACATATCAGCTCTGCTGACAGGAAGACCACCACGATGGGTAAGTCCATCCTGGGCTTGTGTGAGGAGTTGGAAGAAATTCTTTCCGGGCCCTGTTGTGCCCCAGTCATTCCAGAAGGTAGAGCTTACAGAGTGCTTTGTGACAGAATGATTCTTTCAACACTGCAGAAGTCACAACTCCCAGCCAGAAGTAGTGTCTTAGGCCCATTTTGCTTATACACATGGATATAAAAAACTAAGCTAGAAGTGAGCTGAGTCTAACATTGTATTTAGGATTATACCATGATCAAGTAGCTTTTATCTTAGGACTTCAGAAAAATCTACCCAAAGTGTCTTACTACATTAATATGTGAAGGAGGAAAAGGCACTTTCCAAAGATCTAAGTAGTCCAGCCATTCAGGATCTAGTAGAATTAGCAAATCAGTAAAAGGGAGTGTTCTTACCTATACGGTTCCTAGGAATTAGAAAAGGTTCTAATTCTTTTCTAATTAGAAAAGGACAATCCAGGACAATCCAGGTAAAATCAGTTCCTAGAATACAAACTAAGACTTAGTTCCTCCTAGAGAAGTTTATAAACTTAAATTCCAAAATCCTTAGTTTTTTGTTTCTGGTGAGGTTGGATCTTGCTTAATTTAAGAACACAAGCTTATTCTAAGATTCACATGAGGAAGACAAGCCATAAGTAGCAAAAACCAACCACAGTATGAATGAAGGGGACCGGCCTTGTCAGTTTAGGGTCACGCTAGAGCTACTGTGGTATTTGCACAAGGACAAATGGACCAAAGCAGCAAGGCCCAAGTGTACACAGGCGTTAACAATGATGAAAGAGCTACCATGAATCAATGGTGAAAGACAAACTTGTATAGGGAAGCCAGCTTCTCCAGAAGAAATATATAACTGGATACCATCACATTGTATGTTCCTAATCTTTTCAGGAAAGCTTCTTAGCCAGAGTTATTTCTGCAAAATGAAGAGAATAGAGAACACAAATGATGTGACCTGAAGATAGGACACAGCTTCATCAGACCCTAATAGCACAGACCCTAAAATCAGACTTGAGCAGCATCAAAATGAAGCTTCTGTTCAATGGAAGATACTGTGAATAAAGCTCAGATAGATTAAGGTGTCATATCTGAAGCCAGTAAGGAATTCTCTAAGAATTCCTTTGAAATGAGACAGATGGGAACCCCAGAAGAAAAGTGAGGGATACTCAAATTGCTGTCGTCAGAAAGTGTTCAAAGTCAAATGTAAGCAACACAATAAGATCCCTTCACACCCATTAGGCTACCAAGTGCTAGACAGCTGGGTTACATGGAGGAGCTGGGGTACAGGAATACTCATGCATCGTCTTGGGAACATGTACTGCAGCAGCCATTCTGGAGAACTGTCTGGTATCATTTAGTCAAGTTAACTCGTTCTATGCCTGAGAGTAAGAAAACTTGTCCTAGAGGTAAATAAGGGTACTTATATACAACTGTTCTCAGTGTTGTTTGTAGTGACAGAGATGGTGGTATTTGGGTGCCTGTTCCTGGAAGAGCAGCAGGAAATGGTGTGGTGGCAGCATGCCACAGAGTACCACATGCAGTAGAGACTAGATGTGTACATAGGTGTGTGTCAGGTGCCACCGAGCAGGGCAGAGATGGTGTGTAGTTAATGTATGCACATGACACTTTGACAGTGCAAGGGAATAGACCTTGTACACTTGATTGTGGGTGACTGGGGTTGGTGGGAATGACAGCAGGGAGATGGAATAAGTAGAAGCACTCACCTGTAGTCCAAGGATGTTAACATACCATAAATTAACAGCATCATTGTGCCAGGTACAGTGGCTCATGCCTGTAACCCCAGCACTTTGGGAGGATCACCTGAGGTCAGGAGTTCAAGACCAGCCTGGCCAACGTGGTGAAACCCCGTTAGTACTAAAAGTGCAAAAAGTTAGCTGGGCGTGGTAGCATGTGCATATAATCCCAGCTACTCAGGAGGCTGAGGCAGAAGAATCACTTGAACAAGGGAGGTGGAGGTTGCAGTGAGCAGAGATCATGCCACTGCACTCCAGCCTGGGCAACAGAGCCAAACTGTCCAAAAAATAAACCAACCAGCACTATTGATTCAACCATCTGTACTGTAGGTTCCAGAAACTTAAGAACTACCCTCTTGGGAGATTTTCAGGCTTCAGAGGCACGAACATACTAATGGAAATAAGGCTATGCTATGGACTTGTTTGTCTCTAAGAGTCCCAGGCCCCTTGCCCTTGGCATCTGTCCAAGTTCCCCTAGCCAAGCAGTGCTATTCTCAGCACAGACACCTTGACCAAGCATACTCCTGTACATGCCTACAACTACATCCCATGCTTTTCTATGAACACATTCTCATCTAGTTCTAGCTTTCTTCAGCATTATAGGTCACAGAAGGAATGCCCCCTTAAACCCCTGGTCTTCTTACCCACCTTTGGGTCAATTTAACCAGAGGCTGTTCTTCCCCACTGATTATTGTGGCAGACTCTAGTATCTGTGGGAATTCAGAGGGGGCCACATGAGAAGTGACAGGAAGAGACAGAGCCATCTTAACGCAAGGGCATAGGGACCAGAAACTGGAGAAGGTTTTAGGAGAAGCTAGAAGGACAGGAACCTAAGATGTGTGTCATCCCTCCAGGACCAAGTCCAAAGAGAAGCCTTTTAGGAGATATTGTGGCCACATCCCCATACTGCCATGCAGATATTGAGTAGTACCTTCCAAGACAGATAGGCCAAGATATAGATTTAAGGAACATCTATGTATTATGTATTATCACACCTGAGCCAGCATGTAGGGGATAAGTGTTCACTCCCATATGCCGTATTGTCCAAATAGAACTTGACCAGGCTGACCAGCAGACCTAATGCCCAAGCTTAGGTATCCAAGAATAGGAATCCCATGATTCAGGACTAAGGTGGCCCCAGAGAGGCCACCTGACATCTATATATGTGTACATTAGATCCCTAAGAGATAAAGGCCCAAGAAATCCTGTCCTTGGTCACAACCTGGGCTCTGCTGCAGGAGCTCAAATAACCCTTCTCTAGGGCTCACTTGAAGGTGAGCCTCCTGGTTTCCTTGGTTAGTATGTCCCCACTGAGGGTCAATGCCAGTTCCCTCCCAGCAGCTTTTATACCATGTTCCTGGCGGGGACCAAAGCAGAATCCTTGGTTTGTCCCTTCTTCCCAGATGTAGCCTGATCTGGACTATGCCCCGAACCCCAATGGTGCTTTGCAGTTTCCATATCGAAGTCTATGGTGAAACAACCTAAATCTGACTCACCTACTAGGCAATTCTTCAATGCCTTCGTAACAAGTGACCAGGCATTATGATTAGTTGGCAGCATTCATCTTCAAGCACAAATCCTTTGCTTCCCATACAACCTGAGACCCTGACCACTTGCTATTAGGAGAAAAAAATAAATTTAAAAAAGCCAGACCATGGACTACTTGGATTCTACTTGGCAGGCCCCAAATTCTACCAGAGACAGATACTATTTCTACGGGCCCCTCGTTCTATGGGCCCCTCATTCTATGGGCCCAGGAAACTAGAGCTAAGTGGCAGCTTAGAGCATGGAGATCAAAGTCAACCAGATAACAGTGCAGGTCATCACTAACCTGCAGGCCACTGCACTCCAGTGGTCCCCACTAGACCTGTGAGCTCAACTCCATGGAGGCAAGAGCCCAAGGACATCCTTGTATTACAGGGGACTGAAAGCTATAGAGCAGACAAGATCCAGTCAAGCAGGGGCAGGAGAAGATGACCACGGCAGTGAGGGATAAAGGTTTACTTGCATTTTCCCTGCCAGCCAGAAATGGCAGATCCAGGTATGGTATGCAACAACTTTTTCTAACAAATGCCAGAGGTTCATTCTTTATATATAGGCAAGAATGTAAATAGGGTCTTAGACTACAAGGAAAAAATAAGATCTCACATCCAAAGTTCTAAAGGAGACCAACCTTATGAGGTTAAGAATTTTCCTGGAGAAGGGTCAGTTCCCACACTTGGAACAACATAGCCAATCTCAATGTCAGTGGCCACAGCTACTATGTCTGTTCCCCTCAGTTGTTGGCAATGGAGGCCTCAGATAGAGGAGTTAAGAGCAGGCCTTACATCAGAGGTAACAGCCCTGCAGAAAAACAGCCTGGAGAAAAGCAAAAACCCAGAGCCTAAACGGCAAGGATGCCCAAGCTCCACAGTTGCCAAGTGAGGCTTAGTCACTCCAGGAGAATGAGGCCCCAGTGAAAGAAGTTCTGTCAGAGCAGTAGACTCATGGCTGCAGGAAAGAGAAGCTGGGGGGAACAATGGAGAGTGACTATTAGCAGGCATGGAGTTTATTTGGGGATAATAAATGTTATTAGAGTTGCAGTGATTGTACAACTTTGAATATATTAGGAGTTGAACCACACAATGATTTGTGATATAAAACTGTCACAAAGCTGCTGAGAAAAATTCTGTGAGGTCTTAAGTCTGGAGAAAAGTTTTGGTATTCAACTGAATCCCAGGAATTTTCAGTCACGAGGGAGGCCCATGGGCAGCTCCCAGGCCAATCTTCTACTCAATAAAGTAGATAAGAGATAGGAAAATATTTATAAGCATGTTTATCCCTTCATGGAAACCAACACTAATACAATCTGTCAATATATCACCTGGAAACTAAGATTAACATGGTTAGCATACATGCAGGTATCTACCACCACACCATCATTGTTTATATGAACTTAGTTTAGGTCTAGGTCTGGAGTATATTCCACACGGAAGTGGTTGCATTCTGTTCTTTCATTGTAGTAGTATAAGCCTGTTAAAGAGCTTGTAACCATCACGTTCTTGAAGTTAGAAAACAATTTGGCCGGGCGCAATGGCTCATGTCTACAATCCCAGCAGTCATAGGAGGCTGAGACGGATGGATCACTCCAGTCTGGGAATTAGGCCAGCCTGGGTAACATGACAAAACCCCACCTCTGCAAAAATTACAAAAAGTTAGCCAGGTATGGTGGTGTGCACCTGTAGTCCCAGCTGCTCAGGAGGATGAGACGGGAGGATCACTAGGAGGTCAAGGCTGCAGTGAGCCGTGATTGTGCCACTGCACTCCAGCATGGATGACAGAGCAAGACTGTCTCAAAAAGGGGGAATATATTTATGACAAAAATGTCTGTAATATAAGAAATGTCATGTTATATTATTGGTATAGTAGTCAACATCACTGGAAGATTATCCTTAAGTGATATAAGCAGTCATAAGGAAAGCTTCATACAATTGGAAAATAAGTGGTTTCTTATGGAAAAAATTTTCACATGAAGATGCGGTAGGAAAGTTGACCCAGGGAACAGTGGTGGACACTGTAGACAGGGTCCTGGGGGAGTAGACTCAGGTTAGGGACTCACAGGCCTAAGGGACTGAGCCAGGGAGCAAAAAGACTATAGCTCAACATGGTCGGGAAGCCCCTGCCAGGTTACAGCATGGGGTCCAGGCAGGACCAAGGTCAGTCACATTCACCTAACAGGAGGCTGCAGCCGGCCTAAAGGAGATAGTGGCAAGACTGCATAGTTGAAACATGGAGGTTATTATAAGAGGCAGCACCAAGGCAGAACATCTCTAGACTAGAGATAGAACCTGAGAAAACACAATGGCCTCAACAGACCCATTTCATAAGGCGGCAGGGAATGCAGGTAGGACAGGCCTATAGAACGGGGAAGGCACTCTGGGACACCAGAAGACTAGAAGCGTCCCACCCATGCTTCCCTGGAAACAGGACAGGCGCCAATAAGGAGACCCAGTGGTTCAAGTGAAATCTATAGCAAAGCACCTGTGGCCCAAAAGGAAAGTAACACTGTAGACCTCAGGTCTTCTCTGGTGTTGGCCATACAACTAGTCCCCTTAAGGATAGGAATGAGTCAATAGTAAAACTTAAGACTAGACTTTAAGGATATCAAAGGACAGGTCTGCTTCACCCACTTTGTTATCCCTAGATGCCAATTCTGGAAGTCATCCTTCAGGTGTGACAAGAGACACTCACATGATATCCTAACTGGACCAGGCTAACCAGTAGACCTAATAGCCAAGCTTGGGAAAGGACTGTAGAATTAAGTTCTTCCTCCACTGACTCAGGAAAGGTCATATATACCTGTAAATTATATCCCTATCAAAGGATAATCCCAGGTCCCATTCCTGGCCTTGCCATGCAAGTCCTGGTCTTCTCCATGGTTTTCCTGCAGAGCTGGCACCTGTGATATCTAGACTCCTTTGGTTGGCACAAGCTCCCCCTACTGACTAGTGCCAGCCTTTCCTCTATGAACCTTCCTGTAATGGTGCCATGAGGAAGGGCTGAGCCCAAAGCCCCAGATTTTTCCTAAAGGTTTACCCTGACACCTACCCCCAGAATCCCAGGGCTGCTGGTCACCTAGTAGCTAGGTGGAAATAAGCTAGGATGGGAATAAGAGTGAAACCCGTCCCTGGTGGACCTCTATGGTCAACATAGGCCTTCCTGGGAAGTCCCAGGAAGCCAGCCACGGTGGCTGAGTTTGGGCTTTAGCATCTTCAAGTTTAGACCCCTTACTTGCCAGCACAGCCTGAAATGCCCCCACCTTCCTTTCCCAGGAGATGTTTGGGTCATGCCCAGGGGCCTTGCAGCCTGGCCAACCCAGGCTCTGCCAGAGAAGGAGGTAATCAGGACCAGGAAATGGTCCTTGCCACTTGCCTATAGGACTAGAGGCCAAACAAGTCAGCACTCTAAAAACCAGAGATGCCTAGAAGAGATCCCACAGCCATGCCCTGATCTCTGGTCACTTACCTAGTAGTGCTAGCAGTTTGACAAGTTACAGCCTAATATGCCTGTTGTACCTGGGAGCTCAACTTCAGCGAGTAGTGGCCCAGGAACATGCCTATGCCATGAATTTAAGTCTCATGTTCTCAGGCTAGAAAGAGCAAGAAGAAAATATCCCTGAATATAAGAAAAGTTCCAGTCACAAGGAGTCTGGGAGAAGTCAACGAAAGTCAAAGATGTGATTGCATCCATTTCTGCCAGCCTAAACATTGGCCACGTACTTAGGTATACAGCAGAGAAACTAAGCACCTTGACTAGCAGTTTGCCCTGACAGACCCTAAGCCAAAAGGCCCATCCTATACATATTATGAGACAACATACACAGAGAGGTAGGTACTTTAAGAGGGAGAAAATAGGGTCCCACATTCCAAGATCATGGAGAACAGTAGATATCATTGAGAAAGGGTCTGATCCTGTGCTCAGATCAGAGAAAAGCTGCATAAGCCATGCACTGTCCTGATGTCAAAAGTCCCGGGAATGGGGGTCCAGGTAGGAGGGAGACAAGAGGTTTCAGACCAGGCAGGAATCCCTGCAGACAACCTTTCTAGGTAGCACAACTTGAAGCCTGAGCGACAAGGATGCTTAGCTTCTTCCCATTATGGCTGTCAGGTGGAGTGGTAACTAACAGCCAAGTTCCCTAGAAGACAGTCCTTTGGGTCTTGAGTCTTCTGGGGAGGAACCCTGCCTGCATTTGGCATTCAACCCTAGGAAGGGGTCAGCCTGACTCGTTCATTCATGGAGGGCAACTGTGACAGTAAAGGCCCCTAGAAGGGGTCCCAGCCCCGGTCTCCCAGCCCCATGCTATCTCTAGGCTCTGCTACATAGGGCTACTAGACAGGGCATCATCCTCAGTCTGCCAAAGCTCAGGCATTTTCCAGCTTGAGGTAGGCCTATGGCCAGCTTCTAAATTGCCCTCTAGTCAGACAATCTCAGATCCTGAAAAAGGACTTCATGAAACTGGACTAGGATGAGGTTATATGGGTGATACTGTCTATCTTGTCATACAAAAAAAGAAAAATCAGATCAAGATATTGAGTAAAATGTCAACTGACAATTCAGGAAACATCTCATGGCTGATAGCCAGAGTTGTTCAACAAGTGTAATCCCAGTTTGGGATCCAGGGCACATGTACCCTCTGAGCACACGTTTTATCTGAAACGAGGCCAAAGCTAAGAAGATTCTAAAAACCTGCAGCATACCTGGGGCCACTTCAACACAGAAATTGAAATGAGTACATGCTGCCTGAGAGTACAGCAGACCAGAATGGGGAAAGTCTGGTGGGATGGGCCCCAGGATCAGGAGAGCAACTGGAAGGGAGAAATGCCATTTAAGATTTACGTCTTCCAGACGAGAGGCAGTGCCACCATGCCACACAAAGGCAGATCCTCAGGAAGCCTTTTTGACAAAAGGGGAGGAAAAGCAATGATCCAACAGAAAAGATGTCAGGGTCACATGACACTTTCTGGAGGTGTATATACAACCAGCCACCACAAGCTGCATGCCCCGCCTCACACCACCGTGTGATCCATTGGATTCCATATATTCTCACCAGCAGGGTCTATATTTAAATAGAAGCTCTCAAAAACTGGTCTTCTGAAACAAGCCCGACTTATCTGGGTGATGGGAAAGAAACTTCCAAAAAACACAACTTCAGCTGAGTTAAGTTCATTCCTTCTTCATGCTATTTAGTCTAAGAGCTACCCCAATGAGGTCAACTGATAGAGCTAGCCCAAGATCTTAGAAGGTATCTAGAATTACCCTGGCTTAATTATCTAGTTGCTAAGATGCCCTCAGGTAGGGGTGAGGGTCTGGTTTCTGGCAGAGCTCTAGATCCTATCTGAGGTCTTTGTATAACAGATATCTGGCTTGAGACAGATATCTATTATTTTTTCTTTAAATCCCCTCCCAAGGACTAATTCCAGCTCTGGTCCCCTGGGAAGGAGAGGCTTAGAGGAAGATCCCCGAATTTTTAAGTTGAAGCGACCCCAAATCCACCAGAATCGCAATGCCAACCCTCATCTTTGTGTATCCTGCAGTCCTGCCTCAGTCAAGAGGTGACAATGATAGGGAAGCAGTTCAGTTCTATCAAGCCCCTTGAAGTTTTTAACCCCTCTGAAAAGCCTGGTAGGAACCAGCCTCCATGGCTTAGTGGTTTCTTAGTATCTCCTAACTCAGGCTGCATCCAGACAGCACAGTCTGGGATGTCTGAGCCACCTTCTGTGAAAACCTGAGCCCTGCTCAGGCCACAGGAACTCTGTAGCCAAGCAGATCCTAGCTCTGTCGGGGACGCCCTTGGACATGCCCCATACTACTTTCTAGGGTTATGTGCCACCCGACCTAGGAAAGTCAAGCCAAATGAGTTACAGAATAACCACCATGGACATGAGTTGGACTGAGACTGGATAGTCAACTTACCCGAGCCCACTGCCTTAATATGGTAGTCCCTAAACAAGATGCCTAACATTTATTGCTGTACCTATGTGTTCAACTCTAGGTTACAGTTAGACTTAGACCCTTAGGCTTTAAGCTGAAGGCTCTCATAGTGTTGTGGGTTGAATCAGGTCCCCCTAAACAGATTGAGGCCTTAAACCCACCATACCTTAGAATATTACCTTGTTTGAAGATGAGGTCTTTACAGAGGTAAAGAAGTTAAAGGAGGTCATTATAGTAGGCTCTAGTCCAATATGAAGGATATCCTCCTTAGAGATTTGGGCAGACATACATGGAGGATGCCATGTAAAGGTAAGGACAGATGGAGGGATGCTTCAAGCTGAGGAAGCTCAGATGGCCAGCAAGCCACCCGAAGCTAGGTAAGAGCTGCAGAACATGCCTCCACATTCTTGGGAGGAAGCAGCCCCACTGACACCTTGATATCAGACTAACTTCCTGAACCAAGACAGACTTCTGTTTGAGGCACTTAGTTTATGCTACTTTATGGCAGCCCTAGCAAATTTGCATGCAGAAGAGAATGACCCAACAGGAAGAGAGCTCCTGTCATCCTCAGCCAGGAGAACTATGGCAAAGGCAACTCTATTTATACCTATCCCGCTTAGCAGGGCACTGGCCAGACTCCTGGGCATCAAATAACAGAGAAGCTGGACATGAACCTGACTGAGTCATTTCTGATAGACACCAAGAGCCTGTTCTGTAAGTAACTTACATGCAGCCTAGATTCTAAGAAAATGAACTCCCTGAAATCAAAGGTCAAAGAAACAGTCTTCTCAGGACCCAGGAGAAACTTCCCTGAAAGAGGTCCTGTGTTTGACCAAGCAAGAATCAGAGCACAAGCCTTGTCCTGATGCCAGTGGCTGCAGGTGCCATTGCTCTTCTCCAGAAATCCCAGGGATGAGGTCCCAGGAAGGAGAGAAAGGGGACAGGTCTTAGATCAGGAAAGGATTTCTGGGCCCATGTTCTGCCCTACATGTAGAAATCCTTTGGGTAGCAGGAATGTCTAGGACATCCTGCTATAGCTGCTGGCAGTGGGAAAAGTAACATCCTCAGCATAGAGAAGATGGTCCTGTCTGGTCTTGGAAATACCTAGAACTGGGCTCTACATATAGAGCTTGGATCCAAGGACAGACTGGAAAATGTACTAGCTTGACTTCTTATATGCCACCCCCACTTTCTCAATCAGACTTTTCTGCCTGGGACTTACATGATAGCAGCTGGCTTCAGGGCCTCTAACTGCCAAGTCCTGACAGTTCTCCAGTCCTCCAATGCAGGGGTGGCCCCCCAGAGGCTTCCAAGGCTGCCCATCTGACCATGTACAATCATTATAAAAGAAAGTAGGTAGAAGAGAGGGAGGAGAGGGGTTGCCAAGCTGTAGTATGGGACCAGAGGCTATCAGAGACCTTCATTCTGGGCTCTTAAGCCTCTGGAGTAGCCCAAAGACCATTCTCAGCCAAGAGCCCAGCCATACAGGTGGATGTGGCAAGAGAGCCAGGCATCATGCCCAGTACTGACACTCGTAAGACCCAGATATCCTTATATGTATAGTAAGACACTTCACTATCAAAACTTCATGCCCAAAGACAAGAGCTGTCAGATCAGAAGACCTCAGTGGAGAACAGACAGTAGATCCTGGACACAGCAAGGGGGCTACAAACTGCCTTGACTATTATCATTTCAGTTGCCACTGTAATTCTGTTGCCTAGTTGACGGAAATGGCCATCCCAAGCAGAAGGGGTAATAGGCCATCCATCAGGAAAGGGTTCCGAAGATGACGCTTCAGACAGGATCAAGTCGAGGATCCAGGGTGTGATTAGTAAGACTGCCAGAATCTGTCTGCAGCCCCTGGGTAGAATACTACTTCTTAAGAGAAAGGTTAAAAAGAAAAAATAGCCCTATCAGGTCCTAGGAAACTTTGCAAGCAAGCCCAGCATGGCATTAGATCTAACCATAAACTATGTAAGAGCCCAACATGACTTAGAGCTCGAGGACTATAGGTATCCAGGATGAAGACCCTGAGCATAGACTGCAGACTCATGTTTGTCTTAAGGCTTACTGTACTGGGTTTCCCACATGGCCAGTCTCCGCCAGATATGCTCAGAGCCAAATCCCAGCGTGATTCAGCATGATGGAGGCCTATAGCCAGCTAGTTTCCCAGGTCACCCTTCTAGTCATGAATAGTGATAAACCCCAGCAAAGGGAAACTGAACAGATCCCAGGGATAATTATGGCTACCTAAAAGTAAAGCAGAGGTCAGAAGGCAGAAGAGGTTCCTGCTCAAAGGCTCTGGTTAGAGGAAATGGTGAGGTACATTGCCCTCAAGCAGATGCAGTTAAGGGTTGTTAGGACAGACCAAGGTCCAGACAGGAGAGATGTTAAGAGGAAGACCATTACTGTGTCACATGCCAGGAAAGCTTTCCAAGTTAGTCTACAAGCAGCACCACCAGCCTACATAAGCAAAATAAGAAAACTCATCTTACTGCCAGACTCCAGATACCAAAGCTTCAGTCTATCTACAGTGTAGACATCAGTGCCAGTGGAGACATGTCCAGAAACAGACCCAACGAGGTGAATACCTTGACTGATGGCACTTGGCTCATACTTGGGCCAGTCACCAGCCTATAACCTGACCTAGTACCATGGGATGTGGCCACTAAACCAGCTACTATATATCTAAGGACAATGAGCAGGCCCATTAGAGAGGGGGAACAGGAACAAAGGGATAGAAGAATCCAGGAGAAAAGATCCTATGACCAGCAACAAGCCTAGCAAGGAGCCAAGGGGTAAGAACAAGGAAACTCTGGGGTTGCCCAGGCAACACATTAAAAAGCTTATCTATTGTGATGAAGTAGGCTTTGTCCCTGGGATGCAAGGTTGGTTCAATATACAAATCAATAAATGTTACATAAGCAGAACTAGAAACAAACCATATTATCTCAATAGATGATGCTTTTGATAAAATTTGACACCCCTTCATGTTAAAAACCTCAATAACTAGGTATTGAAAGAACATACCTCAGAATAATAAAAGCCATTTATGACAAACCCATAGCCAACATCATACTGAATGGGCAAAAGCCAGAAGCATTACCCTTGAAAACTGGCAAAAGACAAGGATACCCTCTCTCACTACTCCTATTCAACGTAGCTTTAGAAGTCCTGGACAGAACAATCAGGCAGGGGAAAGAAAGGGTATCCAAGTAGGAAGAGAGGACATCAAACTATCCCCATTTGCAGACATGATCCTCTGTCTAGAAAACGCCATAGTCTCAACCCAAAACTTCCTTAAGTGGATAAATTTGAAAGTCTCAAAATACAAAGGATGTACAAGAGTCACAAGCATTCCTATATACCAACAGTCAAGCCAAGAGCCAAGTCAGGAACGTACTCCCATTCACAACTGCCACAAAAAGAATACAATACCTAGGAATACAGCTAACTAGGGAGGCAAGAGATCTCTGCAAGGAAAGCTACAAAACACTGCTCAAAGAAGTCAGATGACAAACAAGTAGAAGAATATTATCTGCTCGTGGATAGAATCAGTATCATTAAAATGGCCATATCACCCAAAGCAGTTCATAGATTCAGTATTATTCCTATTAGACTACCACTGAGATTTCACAGAACTAGAAAAAACTATTTTAAAATTCACATGGAACCAAGAGAGCCTGAATAGCCAAGGCAATTCTAAGCAAAAAGAACAAAGCTGGTAGCATCACGCTACCAATTTCAAACTGTACTACAGGGCTACAGTAACCAAAACAGCATGGTACTGGTATAAAAGACACGTACAGCAATGGAACAGAACAGAGAACCCAGAAATAATGCTTCACACCTACAACTATCTGATCTTTAACCGGACAAAACAAGCAGCAGGGAAAGGATTCCCTATTCAATAAATGGTGCTGGGATAATTGGTGGCTAGCCATATATAGCAGATTGAAACTGGACCCCTTCCTTGTACCATATACAAAAATCAACTCAACATAGAGACTTAAGTGTAAAACCAGGAACTATGAGAACCCTGGAAGACAACCTAGGCAATACCATTCTGGACATAGAAACAGGCAAACGTCTCATAATAAAGATGCCAAAAGCAACTACAACAAAAACAAAAATTGATAAGTGGGATCTAACTAAACTAAAGAGCTTATGCATAGCAAAAAACTGTCAGAGTAAACAGACAACCTACAGAATTGGAGAAGATATTTGCAAACTATGCATCTGACAAAGATCTAATATCCAGCATCTATAAGGAACTTACACTCATATGAAAAACCCCATTAAAAAGTGGGCAAAGGGCTGGGTGCAGGGGCTCACACCTGTGATCCCAGCACTTTGGGAGGCCGAGGTGGGTGAATCACCAGAGGTCAGGAGTTCAAGACTAGCCTGGCCAACATGGTGAAACCCCGTCTCTACTAAAAATACAAAAAATTAGCCTGGTGTGGCAGCAGGCACCTGTAATCCCAGCTACTCGGGAGGCTGAGGCAGGAGAATTGCTTGAATTCGGGTGGCAGAGGTTGTAGTGAGCCAAGATCACACCATTGCACCCCAGCCTGGGTGACGAGAGCAAGACTCCACCTCAAAAGAAGAAAAAAAAAGTAGGCAAAGGACAAGAACAGATACCTTTCAAAAGTAGACATACATGTGGCCAACAAGCATATGAAAAAGCTCAACATCACTGATCATTAGAGAAACACAAATCAAAACCACAATGAGATGCTATCTCATACCAGTCAGAATAGCTATTAAAAAGTTAAAAAGATAGCAGATGCTGGTGAGGTTGTGGAGAAAAAGAATGCTTCTACACTGTTGGAAGTGTGAATTCGTTCAGCCATCGTGGAAGACAGTGGTGATTCCTCAAAGGTCTAAAGACAAATGCTATTCAACCCAGCAATCTCATTACCAGGTAGAGACCCAGAGACATACAAGTAATTCTATCAAAGGCACATGCACACGTATGTTCATTGCAGCACTCTTCACAATAGCAAAGACATGAAATCCACTTAAATGACCAGTGATAGACTGGATAAAGAGTATGGTACATATACACCATGAAATACTAGGCAGCCACAAAAGAACGAGACCATGCCCTTTGCAGTAACATGGATGAGCTGGAGGCCATTATTCTTAGCAAACTGACTCAGGAATAGAAGACCAAATACTGCATATTCACTTACAGTGGGAGCTAAATGAGGACACATGGACACAGGTGAACACCACACACTGGGGCCTAATAGAGGGTGAGAGGTAGGAGAGGATCAGATAAAAATAACTAATGGGTAGTAGAGTTAATGCTTGGGTGACAAAATCTATATAAACCCCCATGACCCAAGTTTACCTATGTAACAAACCTGCACGTGTACCCCTGAACTTAAAGTGTTAATAAGTTGTCTATACTCTTTTACATTACTTTACTTAGTCAAGCTTGCTTTTACTATTAAAAGCTAAGGACACCAATTTACCAGTTATTTGGTTCCTGAAAATGGGACAGATGCTTCCATTCTATGTTTGCCTTACTAAACCCTTCAAGGATTGACTCTTGAAGCTCCTCTTTGATTGCTTTATCATCACAATCTCTTGCTTCTCAGTCCCCCTTTGCCTATGTTTCTGCCCAGTCATTAAGTGTTAGGGCACTTCAGGGTACCCTATTGTCACACAGGCAGTTACTGAAGTTATTTGATAGCTATATCTTTCCTAGCCAGTGGATTCCAAGTCTATTTTCCTGGCACTGGTCTTGTTCTTGGGAGCCCAAGTTCATTCTCCTAATTACCTGTTTGATGCTTATATCAGAGGCAGTGCAGACCAAGCTTACCCAAGTCCGGACAATTTTTCCCATGAATCCCAACTGATACTCTTCTAATGTTCTCTAACTCACATAACAATGCATTTGTATACTTAGTTGTGACTGCCAGATACTTAGGCTTATTTGTTCCTTTTCTCTATGACCTGGTTACCAAGTCCTGTCATTTCTGCCAAAATCTTAAACTCATGTACAATCTAGTCTCCATTGTTAATCACCATTTTTGGTTAACTGGCTTAACTTGTGTTTACTCCTACAATGGTTTTTTTGTTTGTTTTTGTTTTTGCCACTAGAGTGACCTTCAAGAAGTCTGACATCTACTTGTTTAAATAGCTATGTATTTCTAACATGGCCTTAAGACTTAGGATCCCTAGATCCTAACACCTAGATCTCCTATGAACAGGCAATTACAAGTTTATCTGGCTTCCAAGAATGATTGCCAGAGTAGCACCATAGAACTTGCCCACCAGAGGAGCTGATACCTTTGTTATGACTTAGGATATGGGGAAGCAGGAAGCCTTGCCACAACTTTGATTCCAAAGCTAGTGCTGAATAGTAGAACACCTGAAAACAAGAGACCATCCCCATTACTGGCTTGTTATTAGATGGTAGCTTCAAGCACATCTAGTTGGCAGAATCTAATTGCATCTAATCTTAGCTATAAGAATGTAGGAAGATAAGTCTGGAAAATAAGTCTTCCATCAGTAGGGGAAGGTGGCATGGTCAACAAGGAAGGTGATCTACCATACTTACTATATGGTCTGACATTGTCCCTATCTGCATTTTAGCTTTACTTGTGCTTCTTGTAAGATTCTACTTTATAGAGCTGCCACCACTACTCCCAACATAGACACTCCTAGTGTCTTTATATCTGATACAAAAGTTAAATTGGCTTTTGAACTCTCAAAGTCAGTGACTGGACCAGCCTGGAAGATTGGAAGTAGGGGTATCTGAGACTTCCCAAATATCCTTAATATTTACCAGCAAGGCTAGGTCAAAGACCAGAGTGTCCTATTATATCTATACTGGTCTTTTAGATCCTAGCAGTCCAATAGTTGTTCCATGGCCCAGCATGGTTATGGTTTTGCTACTCTTTGGGGTAGAAGAACTATCTAAAGATCTCACCCTGATGGTCAGAGATACCCAGATGCTTTCTAATTATAGCAGTTTTGTTTAGAGAACTTCAGCCTCTTTAACAGCAACTGTACCATTTTACATCCATCCCAGTAATGGAAGGGTGTCAATTACCCTATATCTTCACCAACACTCACTGTCTTATTTGGGGGCTATGCAGTGTACTCAGATTATGTCAGTCCATTTGGGTCCTTCACAGTACAGGTGCCCCTTGTTTTTGTTCTGTCCCCGTCCTTACTGCCTTATCTGCCATGCTCCTGAACCCTCCTCCTAAGGGACATGTTTATCTAAATGATTTTATTGCTGACATTAAAGAGGATAGTGTATGATCTTATACTACTGGTCTACTAATAAGTTAGTGTTTGGTAGTACCTTCCTGCCTGAAAAGACTTTCAAAAATACATGAAGTCTTGTAGATGAGCATTTGACAACAAATGAGACCTCATTTTTATGTCTTTGGACACAATAAAGTATAAATTGCCAACAGATGAACATTTGCAATTGATACTATGAAGAACACTAACTGAACTTAAGTAGGTATCTCAACTAGTTCTATTTTTCCTTATTAGACCTATAAGCAAGTTATATTCAGTTATGTCTTAGATTTGATCAATAGAAGTCTTGAAGTTCCCATAAGTACCTCCATAATATCTTCAATTTTGTCTCTTGCTCACAGTACCTAAGATAGTAACTATCTGGCTCTTTGTAGTCAAGGCTTGCTGACCTCTATTTTAAGAGGCAGGGAAAGACCTATAAAACTCCCACCCTGTTCTATTATAGCAGTGTATTTCTTTAAATTTATATTATCTAATTTTACTTTCTCCAGATGAAAGTAGTATAAGATCTCACCCAACCTCAGGCAGGCAGGATGTTGTGTAGAGTCATATCTTCAAATGCAAATCTAGATAGTCTGCCTTTCAGTTTAACTGCTAAGAAGCAAAAACTGGACAAAAGCTAATTTAGGCTGGAAGGAGTTACATGCCCAGACATCACACTTACCTGATTCAGTGGCCTTCATTTGCTTTTCAAGTGGTCTCTTGCGACTTCTCTAAACTGTTCCTCAAGCACTTCCAAAGTGAAGGAAGGACTCAGTCATTAAACAGGTTATGGATTACCACATGTGAACAAGCAGACAAGCAGAGGAGGTACCACATCATAGCCCCTGACTGTATCTTAAGTTTACGTGCTTATTTCAAAGGCTCACTACTACTGGCTACTTACAGGATTAGCTCACTTGAGCTGGCAGAACAGGCCAAGTGGTGGGAGATATAGGACAGTTTAGTGTATTCACTTTCAATCGCTAGGTACACCTAGAAGAAAACTAAACTTTCATGGGGCTTGATATTTTGTCTTGATACTTATGGCATGGGTAGCCTGAAGATTGAACTGTTTACCTTTCTGGTCACTCTAGACTGAAGAGGTTTATAACCTACTTCATTCATAGAAATTGATTAAAGAATAAGGATGTAAGCCTGTTTTTACTATAGGAAACCCAATTTTTTAGACCTTTGGATAGTCTAGTCTCCAACACTAAGCTTTTTGAAGAGTCAGATCTGTGTGTTCTTTACTGCAGATGAAGTGCATGCAAGTCCTATATCATGTTACCTCATAGAAATCTAACTCTTACATAGGTCTAAGATGCCTAAATAAGTTCCTAAAGCACCAAGAAAAACAGCCCAAAGACATTTTAGATAAACTAAGTCTATGTTTCTGTGGCCTATTTGAAATGGGTCATACTTACAGACAGGCAAACTCTGGAAACATCTCTAAGATACTAGATACAGGTCTCACTGTAAGCACGATGAGAAGGCCAGCGTTCAGCTGGAGCGTTTGGGATGCTATAGTCAGAAGCTAATAGAGGATCTTTCCATCCTAATAACTAAGTTCCAGGGAAAGCTGGAACCATAGTTGAGGCAAATAGCATGGCTAAACTCCTGACTGGCCAAGCAGGAAAGGCAGCCCTCTCACCAGCTGAACTGAGAAGCTGAGAAGGTACCTCCAGTCACCACTGATCCAAAGGCAGAGCTGGAAGCCCTGTTTAGTTTGACTTGATGATTTCACCCAGAGGTTGCTGGCATCAAGAATCTGTTTATAATTCAAGGTAGTGTTTGGTTCAAGAACTGTCAAGTTAGACGAAAAGTGAGAGAAAACAAGGGTTCAAGCCCAAGCCTACTCAGCTAAGCGCAAGCCATGGCACCCCAACATGCTGGAGGCCCTGTTCTCCCAAGGCCTTTGGATCCCATAGCATACCTCTGCCTGGCCCCTCAGGAGCCCACATTGTCAGCCTAGGCTGGACTTCTCAAATGGAGGAGTCAGAGCTCAAAAGACTGGTAGCCAGTCTCTTTGTCCTTAGGTCCAAGTCATAGAAGCCTACAGGTGCTTTGAAAAGGAGGCAAGTTCCAATACCTTCAATTGCCTTTGTAGTCAATTGCTAGCTATTGAGCTATGGAATCCTGCCACTGGCCCAGTCCTGGGCTTGTCTGGTGAGGCCTATTGATGAGGGCTGTAGCACAGGAACAAGGTAGGAATTACAGAAGAGCCTTCAGACTGTTAATCCCAAGGGACTTCAAGACAATAACCCTGGGTTTTCCAGAATTTACAGAGGATCTTTTCTCTCACCCTTGTTTTCCTTTTGGGTGTGGCTTCTAAGCCCAAGTTTATGGGTTACAGACATTCTGGTTCTCCCTGATAGAAAAAAGTGCTACAGACTCTGTTCAAAAAGGCTCTGGTTTGAACAGAATCTGACATTTTCCCCCACAGGGAATAAAAACCACATGATGTTCACATAGAAGCTTGGAAGCTAGCTTTTGCTCCTAAGAGTTAGGATTTCAGAAGCTAGAATGTTCTACTTTTATATGTGTTTGAAGTTTCCATATGGGGAAGTTCAGGCTACTAGTTTGACCCTGAGGTTAAGAAATTCTTCAACACTAAAATCATGAGATGAGGGAATAAAATGATAGAACAAGGCTTTAGGTCTGTTCCCTTCCAGTCATATCAGAATTTGATTGGAAGATATGTCAGATAACACAGAAGGCAGGCGGAATCTAGAAGACGTAGGGAATACCTACAAAGAGATTAAAATGCCAGTAACATTAAGTATATTAACAGGTAGTTCAGAAAAGAGACAAGTGACTTACAAGTGAAGTATATGTTGTTCTACCAATCAGAACCACAGGTTTGTGGTCATGATTTAACTTATCAAGTTAAATCTAGGAAGTCTAGGTTCTAGTGGAGATGTGGAAGATATACGAACACCTTCAGCTTGGGAGCTGTGCTTAGTGACCTTGAGTATGCCTGTGCCCCAGCGATCCCAAAGTGCTGAGCACTTTGCCTGGTGTGAGTGCTGTGCCTGGCCCATAGGGGAAAGGGTATGTCAGCTCTTCATACCATAGCCAGACAAGCACATGTATCTGTACCAAATGCCACGCTCTGCTGTAAGTGGTTGCCTAGACTTATGTAGCAGCAGTGTGGCTAAGTTTCAGAAGTGCTTAACTAGAAGTGATAGGAATGTGCCATTTACAAAGATGAGCACACTAACAACCAACCACTTCACAGTATAAGCATGGCAGAACACAGTGCTCAAGGGAACAGGGTGAATGGGGATGGAAGATGTTGGGAAAAAGGCAAGGGAGTATCGGAAGGGCCCTGTTACAGTCATTTTGCTATGTCCCAGACAGATTCAAGGTTTTCGCATTCTACTGCAGGGTACAGGCCAGGAAGCGTATTGGACACTGATAGGCTTCTAGATCCTTCCTCAGGAGTAGGGCTTACCCCAGCCATCAGTATAAAGGTCTAGTGTCAGTCACCCTTGGGAATTGCCTTCGAGGAGAGCCACCACACCCATAATTATAGAAGGATCCACATGACATTAGAAAAGCCTAATCCTTTTGCCCCAAGTTGGAACAGCTCTGAAGATGGGTACTCTATTCTCAGAGCACCCCAGCGAGGTGGCTGAGGCTTCAGTTGAGACCACATCCCAAGTCAACTTTCCTGCCCAATCCTGCATCACTTTTCTTCAATAGGCATTAAGTCCAAGAACATGTCCTAATAAACCTTATTCATGTTGATCTCCATCTGAGTCTGCTTGCTAGGGAACTCAACCCACAGCAGGTAGATTGGAAACCAGACACGCCACCTCAGCCTTATAAGAGCAGGGAAAGCTCCACCTTTAGTCCAGAGAACTCTTCCCAGCAGAGATTTCATCACTCCCTACCACCCCACAACCCATGAGTTTCTAGTACCCCCCAGGAATAACAGACTGGGGCAGCAATCCCTGACTGCTCCAAGGTATTAAGGAGATATCTCAGCAGTCCTTTTGCTAGGGTAGCCTATGACCAAACCTGACCAGCCCTTTTCATTGAACCTGGAGGAAAACCCACTGAGGCTCAGAGCCCAAGCTTTATAGACCCAGGCCCAGCTTTCTAGGACCACAGTGTCTAAAATTGGTTGTCTGGTATTTGAGGTTCTCATGATGGCCATACATTCCTGACATTTCTATAGGAGTCAAGAATAACTTTAGTTTTAATGAAATAGCTAGATTCATCTAGACCATACCAGTTGGACCCTAGAATCCAGAATCTCAAAATGAATCCACATATGGCATGAGCAAGAGATGGCCCTATACCCATTTACAAATTCACCTGCTGTCAAACAACTCACTAAGTACTTGAAGTTGGTTTGATGTCATGTTGATTGGTGCCTCACCCAGAGCACAGGAAGAGGTGGGATCAGCAGGCAACACCAGATCCTCTGAAGACACTAAGCTGAGGAGGCCAACTCCATCCAATCTAGAAACCATTCTTGCCTTCACTGACCTGGGAGGTTCTGATCCCAGATTTAAAATCATAGAAGAACCTATCCAAAGGCATCTCAGGATGTTTGACAGGGACAGCAATAGCATCTGATCATCTTAGCTTAGGTTTCCTGGTATGGAACCTCTACTTCATGAATGGGCCAAGTGAGCACTGTCATGGCCCCAGTATTGTCAGCATGCTACACCCAAGACTGGATCTGTCTTATGCCACGGGTTAGGTGGGAGGCAAGAACACCTCTTGCCGCACTAGCTTCTGCAACAGGTCTACAGATGACTAAGCTATGGATTTGTCTCAGACTTAAAAGGAAGGCCCCCCACTCCCAAGAGGCCCAAAGTCACAGCCTGGACAGCTGACAGTCCTTCTGCTATATGAGGCCTAAGCAGTTCATGGTGGGAAACACTGCAGGGATGTTCTGTGACCAGCTGAACAGAGAAAGGCTTAGATGGAAACTAGCCCCAATGTACTGAGAGCTTTGGGGTCACTCCCTTCCCAGTAAGAACACTGAATAAGAAATTTCTCTTAGGACATACTGCCACCCAGAAATAGGCAAATATGTGGACTTTCAACCAAGATTAACTTCTGTAGGAGCTGCTGAAGCCAGCTTACAAAAGACACTTGAACGGTAACTGACTGGTTGTTGGAGGTGGGGTTTCTGAACCAGCTTGAGGAACTCCAGGGGCCATAATGGTAGAAGGCTTATAAATTTGTGGGTTCTACCTCCAGGAGCCCTATCAGGTTCTTATGGTGAGGGTTAGAGGAAATCCTTATTTCAGACCTTCAGGGTTGTGGGCCAGGATGGGTAGTAACTATTTTAAAATGTGTTCAGACCACTCTCTATTATGAAGACATTTTCTGAGGAAACCGATATTACTGGAGCCTTCTGCCCCGGGAGAAGGATAGTTAGCTTCAACCCCCTCCAGCCTTCCTGTTTCACAAGGGAAAGAGGGGGTGGGCTGAGGTTTACACAGAAGACTACAGTGTCTTTCCTCCCCTACACCCAACCACCTCAACAGGGCTCTAATGTACCAGTGGATTACAAGTGAGCCCCAAGATACACATCCTACTTAAGGGGTTCCTAGGAAGATTCAGACAGGACAGAGGAAGCTAGTCTCTTACCTCTACAGCTAACATATTTAACCCAGCTCATAGAATGTTACAGCATGTGTTGAGACATAAGAAAAGCATTACAAGACTCAGGACAGACCCTGAAATTATCAGATAAGGAATTTAAAACAGAGAGGCAACATATAAGGGCAGATGGACAATATGAACAGATAAAAGCTGTAAGAAAGAACTGAGGAAATGCTAGAAGTCAGATACTTAGACTGAAAAATGCTTTTGATGGGATCAGTAGACTGGACACCTCCAAGGGAAGAAGTAGTGAGCTTGAAACTACAGCAGTAGAAGATTCCCAAAGTAAAGGGCACAGAGAAATTAAAATCTGACCAGGGTTTCTGACAGGCGGGCTTGGCTTCCCAAGCTCTAGCAGGTGTTTAGGGTTAGTCTTTCCCTCCCACTATGTACTTAGCGTTCCTGGACCACCTGTATTAGGTTCTTCTTCATCTGAGGCATTGCCAAGTCCTGTCCACTGCCCAGAGGCAGAATTCTAGAGCCTTCTCATTTTCCACACATCACTGTCTCTCCTGCCATACCTGAGAACCAGCTTGGTTTCCCTGCCAAGCCCTGGTCTCCCACTTTGGCCAGGGCTGGGCTATTTTCTGCCAGCCTTTTCTTCCAAAGGAGGAACAGAGACCTTTGTAAGGCCTCCTACTGAGGCAAGTTCAGAACTGCCACCTAAGCCTTCTCAGCCCAGTGAGTCATCCTCCCCTGAGATGATATCAGGAAGGCTTAAGTGCCTTCCAAGGCCATTAAAGTCACCTCTAAGTATACCTGTTACTCTGCCTCAAATCCTGCCCTGGTTCTTGCTGAGCCTGTCTCCTTGACAGGCTGAATGATGGGCACCCTCTCCATAAGCCATGCTCCAGCTGTGATACTAGGGCCAGCTTGGAGCCACTGTGAAACTTGGCCTGAGGCCCAGAGCCCCTCTCAAAGCAAGGGAGGGCTAGATAGCCAGGAGTTACCAAGAATGGTGCCATAAGTCTCAGCTGAGACTTCAACATGGCCCCCTTCCCTAGTAGACCTTTGTGCTTTCGCGACAGGAATCTGCCCTTCTTGTCAGTAAGGCAGCATCTCAGATCACCTATGATCTGACTTTAAAAGTTAGGAATTCTTAAGGTGGAAGATTCAAGATAAGCAAGGTAAGAATTAGGAAGTATCAGTGCCTTTGAAGATTAAGCCCAGTCTTTTTAGATAAGTCTTCCTTTGGCTATTAAGAGCAAGAAACAGTATATCAATGGTATAAGGAGGGCTAATCCTTGACAAAACCTGAGCTAGGCAACCTTGGTGAGGGACCATCTTCTATGTCTGGTATAGATACCCCTGGGTAGGGACTAGGGACATTCACGAGATACACCCTGAATTGATCCAGAGACTTCTGATCTCAGTCACAGACACCATAATCTGACTCCTTCCCTAAAAATGCCCAGGAAGAAGCCCATGAGGTCTAGCTGAGCCAGTGCTAACGTTTTTTCCCTTCCTTGAAAGGCTGGGTCCCACCAGGCTTACAGGACTTCTGTTCTACCCTACCTGTTCTCTAGAAAAACCAAGACAAGCAGGTAAGTGAGCCATTTCCCATGGCCTCCAGAGGCACTGGACCTGGGCCTAGACCTTGTGTTCCCCTCCATGCCTTCCCAGTCGGAGGCACCTCCCGGGTCAACAGTCCCATCCAGGTGCCAGAGCAGCTCTGAGTACAAAGCTGAGTTTTGCAGTGGCCCCAAGCTTGCCCTAGCATCACAGCCAAAGTGTGGCTCAGGGAGAGGCTAGCCATCTTTCATCCTCAAGGAGACAGGCTCAGCAAGAACCTGGGTCAGAGGCTGCCTTCTCCATGCCTGCACTAACTTCTCACAAGCTACTGCTCTACACCAGAAGGTTCATAGCAGATAGCCTAGTTAGTAGAGTCCGACTCAAAAGGAGGAAAGGGTGAGACAAAAGTTGGAAGGGAGTGACCAAGAGTTTTCCAACTAAGACACAAACCCAGAGACTCAAGAGGTTCAAATCTCAAGCCAAGTAGATTAATAAAAGATAGGCCATGTCAGCTTGGATAACCACCGAGATAAAAATCCCAGAAACAGCCAAGAAGACACTCTATGGATCATGGTTAATCTCAAACCCACAAGAAACCAGAAGACAGTAACCATCTGAACAGTGCCGAGGGAGAGTGCCCAGAGCTCTATATCTAACGACAACAAAAAAAAAGTCTCCTTTAGAAGTTGATGTGAGATAGACAAAAGCTTAGGATGTTACCAGAGTCACACTTAATACTGAGGGAAATTCTTTAGTGAGAAGGCAGGTCATTCCAGATGGAATTGCAGGTCAGCTGGCAAGAATCAAGGACACGGGAAAGGTGAAAGTCAGAAGAAATGAGTTGAGATTCAGAGGAAATGTTTGCACAAAACCAAAGTGGAAAGAAGACTTGCTTGAGCACAGCAGTCCCCAGTTAAGGCTGACAAGCTGCATATTCAGTAGCTGGTTACTAGAATCACTTCCCATCCCAGGAATAGGAGCAGCTGTGACAAGTCAACAGATCTGACAGGAGACTCGCAACAGGAAAGGCTGCTTTTAAGTACTCTGGATCTTGCGAGTGTCTTGGCATCTTTCCTAAGAGCTGGGCCTGGTAGCACAGGTGAGTTTCTGCAGTATAGCCCTTTCTGGTCTGTACACTGGCCCAATACCCATTAGCAAGTCTTTATATCTGGCAGATGATCCCAGGAGTGGGTCTGGATGAACTCACAGCTCTTCCAGAGAGGGTGACTTAGGAAGACATTGGAAGAGAAAGTAAACCAAGCAAGGAAAGACTGGAGGATGACCAAGAGTAGACGGCCTTGGCAACAAGGCAGGGAAGGCAAGGGCTTTGAAGAACACATAGCCCGAAAGAACAGTTTTGAGAGCAGCATGGATTCAGGAGTTTCATCATGGCCTTCCTGGGTCCATTTTGAGTACTCTGTTTCTATTCACTATGACTACCAAAAAAATGAAATCAGTCCAAAGTTGTAACCTATGCGTACTTTAAAGCTTTGGAAAGCAAGGAGATTGGATCCACTCCTAGCTCTAAGGAGATTGACCCCAGTTGCTAACTCCCTCCACCAGGATCAAGCTGAGAGCAAGGAGGACAACCAGAGGAGAAAGACCAAAAGTCTCCAGCATAGGGGCAGCTTGGACCTGACGCTAGGGACTGGCTCTGTCCTGGGGCAGAAAGCAGCCTGGCATAGCTGTGGAAGATTAATTAGGGGCCAGGGTATTTGAGTTCTGCTCCCACTTCTCCCATTACACTGGGACAGGGCCTGATACCTACAGGAGCCCACCTCTGGGCCAGGTGTCTTCAGGACTAAAATCAGGACCAGGCAAAGTCCTGAGCTTCATTCTCTATGCAAGCTCACAAGAGGGGGAAAACAAACCCTGAGCTAAGAAGTCACAGATGGGGAGCTGCTTTCCAGTCCCCAGGCAAGGAAACCTCCCACCTTTGCCACTCTCTCCCTGGGGCTGGAGAGTCACAGGCTGATGCTTCCTGTCACTGCTTCTGCCCAGTAGGCAAAGCAGAGGTGGAGTCATTTTGTGGAGTGGAGAGCAGTATTAACGATCTTGCTGGCACCCCCAGGTGCTCTACACTATGGCTCATTTTTCACCACCACACCCTCATCCCACTCATCCTCACTGTGGTCAGCAGTCCTTCAAGGATTGAGGTCTGGCCCTCCCCATAGGCATCACTAGACAGTGGCCAACACCGCCAGAAGAGGGAGTACAAGCCAGACACCAGGAGTGTAACTCGTTCCCGTTATTTACCTCATCAGATTCCAGAGGCACAAATATTAAAACAGGCCAAGGGTATTAAGGATATTGGCAACACTAGATTCAGCATGAGTAGCTAGGATCCAGCTGCTGTGAGAACAGGCCCAATCTAACCAAGGAACAGGGTAGCTCACTGAGATCGGGATTGAGGAAATCTCCCAGGAGAGGGCAGAGATCATGCAAGGACAGCTGAGGCAGAGGAAGGGCATCCAGAAGAGAAGGGTCTCAGAAGAGACATCTGAGGGGGACATCCCAAGGCTTAGGGAGACTGAAGGTGGAGTGGAAAGACCCAGAGGGAAAAGAAGGGAAACTCCATTCCCTAGGCGAGTTGGCTCCGACATTCTTACACTTTTTCTGTGAAGAGAAACAAGTTGAAGAAAGGCAGACAACAGGCAAAGGAACAAAAAGACCATTGAGATCGGTGGCCCTGGGTAGAGGGCTGAGGCTCTTTGGAGAAAGTAGCCTTTCAGAGACCAGAGCCAGGAGGTGCTGCTCCCGGGGTACACAGAGGTGCCCCTGCCTGGGGACACTGCCTCCCGAGGGAGCAGCAGAGACAAGAACAGGATCCCAAGGCCCAGTAGAGACAGGACCCATCACAGGGACAGATTCTCATGGAGGAGGTGTCCTGGGACAAGACAGGAGCACCCCAGTCCCCCCATAACGGCTGCAGCAGTGGGGACAGTAGCTTTGGGCAGAGCTGTCTAGCCCACAAAGCTCAGCTGTCGGATGTGGGCGGGGAGCCAGGGCAGCCCACATAAAGGCTCCTCCACAACCACTTAACCAGCTGCTGCCACTTAATTGGTGCCAGCCCCACTCCAGCCCCTCATTCCCTACACCTGGCCCACCCCTTCTCCCTCCTTAGATAGCCTGGGTCCAGTCTTCATCACAGCCCCGCTTCTTTCCACAGCAAGGGAGACATTAATATCCTCACTGCTTCCCACCTGCAGACCGTGCTTCTTCTGCTACCCACCTCCCCACTGCTCAGTATGCCTTCTCTCCCCCTCAGCGCTGGGCCAGTGTCTGTTCTCTCTTTCCCTCCACCCCTGCTAGAGGACTTGAGCTGAGTAGGACCCCATCCTAGTCATCCTTGTCTTAGGAGGCCCTGCCCCAGGAAGTCACTGTGGGGTGATGAAGGATGATTAACCTGTCTCCGGCTCCTAGGTGTTCTCCCCAAGGTCTCATCCCCCTGTGACTTCCTGCACTCAGGGAGGCCTTCAAGGACTGGGCTGTGGCCTCTCCCATAGGCACCATGGGACAGTAGACAACATCCTCAAGTAGGACAAGTTCAAGCCAAAGATTAGGAGCGCACCAAGTTCGTGTTTTCCACACAGGCACTTGGAGCTTTTGCCTACGAGCTCCTTCCTGAGCCAGCAGCCCAAGCCAGACTCCGATCCCGAGGAGTCAGGTTCTGCAGAGGCTGCCAAGGGATTTCATAACACCTGGCCACTGGCTTCCCAGCCAGCCAAGCTGCTGCTTAAAGACTCTGGTCTCCTTTCCAGAACCCAGCCCTGCTCAAAAAAAGCCCTCAGTTCTGCAACCAGGCCCAAAGTACATGAGCCCAGGTCTAGCAGTCACTTCTTCTAGGATCCTGCCTGCTACACTGCCCAAACAGCGGGGGCAGCAGCCAGGGGCAGCCCTCCCAGGCGCTGGAGGCAGGGCCTAGGGGCCTCATTGCTATGAGCAAGGCCAAGACCTTGCCTCTTTTCCTAGCCAACCTCCAAACCATCCAAAATCCACCCAGCTCAGGAACCCAGACAGGCCCAGTACCCAGAGCCCAGGGTTGAACAAAGACAGCCGTGTTCACCTCTGGGGTTCCCTTTCCATCACATACTCCACAGCCAATATCAGGTTTCTTTCTAGCCCAGACCAGAGGCTCCCCAAGCACCAGCTCTCCATTCTCTCCCACTTCACTCTCCATCAAGTAATGGGGGTTCTAAGCTCCACTCTAGAACATGTCTCATCCCCAATCCTTTCTCCCTAGTGGCTACCTGGCTGAGCACCACATCCACCCCATCTTCCCCAAGCAGGGGTGCCTCAATTTCCTCCTCTCGGGGAGGCTGCCAAGACCCACAAACCCTCAGGACCTGTGGGGAACCAGCAAGCAGCCACCTCCCCCAAGACCTAGCCCCTAGATAACCCCATGCTGAGGGCAGGCTGGTCCTCGGAGCTTCCACACAGTCCTTATCCCAGGGCCAAGTCAAGAGCATTGTAGTCACCGGGCCAGCTGACTTTACCCCATCCAGAGTGAAGGTGTCACCTGGAGAAGCAGCCCTAGGGCCAGCCCTTCCTACCAGAGCACCAGGCTTGGTGGACAGAGCTTTCAGTCAGACCTTCATCCCCATCAGCCAGCAGTACGCATGATGGTGGAACCTCACAGGTCTCCTGGAGACAGGGGTCCCCTGCAGATGCAGCAGGTATAGCCATCCTCCCAAGCCAGTTTGTTCCTGCCAGCAGGCCTCAGCCTAAGAACCTAACTGGTTTCACCCAGACACAGACCACATCAGCCCTTCCTTGGAGACTCATCTTGGCCTAGAGTTTGGACAGCTGAGGATGTATCTTGGGCAAGCAGCCCCTGCATTCCATCTGCCCAGCCAGGGTACTTGCTGCATGAAGGTTTTTATAGGGCCCAGATCCTGCGCCTTCTTCTAGATCAGGTGTTTCACACCTTTGGCGTGCATCAGAATACCCTGGAGGCTTGTTAAAAAAGATTGCTGGGCCTCATCCCCAGAGTTTCTGAATCAGTAAGTATGGGCTAGACCTGGAGAATTTTCAATTCAAACATGCTCCCAGATGGTTCCAATATTGCTAGTCTGCAGCCCACACATTGAAAACCACTGTTCTGGAGCCTCCAGAGATGGATAGGGCCAGTGCCGCCCCTTTAATGAAGGCACAGGTGGAGCTGGGCTCATGGGAATAGCTTTAGTACTTTAGGGTTGATTCCTTGGGATTGGCTGAGGAGAGTGGCCCACCTTGGTTTTGAAGGTCTTTGGGGTCCCTAGGGCCTCAGCAAATCCCAGGGAGTCCTGCTGTCTCTTGGGAATGGGAAGGCAGTGCTGGTTGTTTGATTCTTGGATTAGGGTCCAGGCAGGTGGGAGAAAGAAGGCAGAAGTGGCTGTGGGAGTGTAGAGCACATCCTGGAAATCCAGGAGCTGGGGTCTAGGCCCAGCTCTGCCACCAACACTTTTGGGGACACTGTCAGTCACTTGCCTTCCTTGAATCTTGTCTTGCCTCAGACAGAGTGCTGAGACTGGACCATATTTTTGATGAGTTCAGGCAACATTTATTATTGAGTGCCATTTGAGTGTCAAGCACTGTGCTTGGTGCTAAGAGATAGAGGTAAAAGATGGAGCCCTTTGCTCTGGAAGAGTTTGCAGCCTGTTGGGGATGTGACAGGGAAGCAGTGATCAGGATCCATGCGAGGGGTGGGGAGTGCACTGGTGAGAGCCATGGGGAGACTCTCCTGTGGCCCCCTGGGGTTCTTTCCAGCCCTGGACCTGGTGTGGGGCAAGGGGTCTCCCCAGCTCTGGAAAACACCCACACCAGCTTTCACAGGGACAGCGGGATATATATATTTTTTGACTTTAAAAAAAAATGTTCATGGGTACATAGCAGGTATATATATGTATGTGGCCTATGAGATATTTTGCTATGGGGTAATATTTAAATGAGATGCAAAATCAAGCTTTTAAAACTCTCTGCTGCCCCGGGAAGGCTCAATCTAAGGCAGACTGTGAGCCTGTGAGAGCTGGGTCTGTTTGCATCATTTATCTGTTTATTGGCTTCCAAGTGTCACGGGTCAAGATGCTGATGCCCAGGCTCCAGCCCAAGGCAATTGAAGCAGCATCAAGGGGTTCCCTGTGCAGAATCCTTGGCTGGCTGGAGAACCTTGATCTAGATTGGGAGGAAAAAGTCTTCCAAAAGCCCAGAAGAGGTGGTGCAACTCCGGCAGGGGTCGGAGGAAGGTAAAGCACCCCTTGCAACTGCTGGAGATGGGGGAGGAGTGAGAGGCAGGTGGGAAGGTGGCTTGAGCCAGTTTCCCCAAGGACCTTCTTTACAAAACTGAAGTGCTAGGCTTTTTTTTCATGGTTAACAGGGAGCCATTGAAGGTCCCCAAGGAAGGACATGACATGTTCAAAGCTGAGTACCAGCCATGGCAGCCTCTGCTTCCTCCTGCCTCTTCCTTCACTCCTAGATTCTACTTCCACCATGTGACAAAAAGAGCTTGGGCCTTGCAACCCCTTCTGTTAGAAAATGCAGGTTTTAGGTGTATATTGGTGGATCAGCGAGAAAGGAAGGGGGCCTCAGACTTCTGCCCCTTCACAACCATTGACAATTCCTGTGGGGCCTTGGGCAAGTAGGTCAGCATCTCTCAGCCCCAGTGGCCAAATTCGTGCCTGCCCAGGAATACACAATGTACAGAAGCGCGCTTTGAAAAGGTGAGAGCTGGACTCAGAAGCAAGGTCAATGTAAAAGGAAGAAGCTGAAGCACAAAATGTGATTTCAAGAGTTTACTTGAGCCAAAGTGAGGACAGCTGCCTGCAAGACTCAGACCCAAGGAAGCTTGGTTACGAGCTCCATTTCGCCTTTCTTAAAGGCAGGTTTTTAAAGGCAAAAAAAATAAGAGGACAGGGAGTGGGCTGATACAAAGTTGTCAGGAATTCTCACTGGTTTACTTGAAATAACTTGATTAGCAATTGGCTATACATTAAGCTGTAGGGTGTGGGACGTAGTGTCCAGTGAGGCATTCTTAGGTTAATTCATAGTTACTTGGGTCAACAGCAAGCAGTTTCAACAGATGAACACATAGCTGAAAACAGGGGAAGTAGGGTGTGGTTGTTGTCCCATTTTAGTGCCTCTCTGTGCCTAATAATTTGTTGGGTTTTTTTTTTTTTTTTTTTTTGAGACTGAGTCTCACTCTCGCCCAGGCTGGAGTGCAGTGGCGTGATCTCAGCTCACTGCAATCTCTGCCTCCCAGGTTCAAGCAATTCCCCTGTCTCAGCCTCCCGAGTAGCTGAGACTATAGGCGCACACCACCACACCCAGCTAATTTTTGTATTTTTAGTAGAGACAGGGTTTCACCATATTGGTCAGGCTGGTCTCGAACGCCTGATGTCAAGTGATCCACCCGCCACGTGAGCCACTGCGCCCGGTCCTGTGCCTAATAATTTGAAAAGGCTCACATTCCTCAGGTAATCATTTTCGTTCCTTAGCATCCTTTGATAAGCCCAGCTGGACAGGCAGGGCTACGGGACCAAGGAATCAAGTGACTGGAAAAACATTTGAACAAGATCACTTCCTGTTGAGTCCCAAACGTGGGCAAAACGTAAGGACAGGCAGGGTCAGCACATCTATTTTTCATGATCCCAAGCTCAAATGTGAGAAGGAGGTAGCAAGGGTGATGTGAAATAGAAAACAGGTGAAACATTGAAAAGAGCCAGATAATGATTGCAGGAGGGGCCCAGCCACAGATGTGGAGAGGGGCGGCCAGACCCTTGGGGCCTCTCCCAGATGAAGCCTATCTGGAAAGATGCAATTGCATACGTTTTAAGGGGAATTGCCTGAGAACTGGAATGGGGGGTATGGAGTAGAGGGTTATGAGGAGTTTCTTCTTCTGAATTCAAGTCCCACTTTTGCTGTGTGACCTGGACACATGCTGATACCTCTCTGGGCCTCATTAGTGCTAATTCACCTGTTCCCCCTAATTAGGTAAGAAATGGATGCTTGCTAGGGTCATAAACACATTGCTCTGATAAAATTGGTGGTGCAAAGTGGTGAGATGAGCCTAGGATGGGTGATGAGAAATGAAGGAACAATTTAACAAGCATCCTTCAAAGTGATTCCTGGCTCCCAGCCCCATCTCAGCCTCAGGCCCTGAGCCTCTGACCTGACCTGCTCCGCCCAGGTGCTTAGCTCCTGGGCAGCCCGGCTGCTGGTCCCATCCTACCCGCCCAGCTCTAGCTCCTGGTTTGGGACAAGTCCACCCTTTAAGCCCTAGCTTTAGGGACTGGCTTTCCCCAGGTGAAATTATTGTCCCCAAGCATGGGCCCACTGGTGACTAAGGAGTCAAGGAGTGCAGGTAAGGCTGTCAGGTCCCGGTCCCACACTCCAGCCTCCCATGCTCCACTTCCCTATGTCCACACCTTCAATTCTGCTGGGGGTCCAGAACCACAGCCTCAACTTGGCGTCTTTTCTTTTTTAAATTTGGTCACAACAACGATCTACAGTAGCATCAGGTAGTGCAGGCCATGGTAATGTAGCAACTGCAATGCCCCTGTCTCCTAACCAAGATAGCAGGGAAATGGTATGATGATTAAGACATTTGTCTTCTATTTTCTTCACACATATACTCAAGTGCTCAAGAGGAGCCAGGCGCTTCCATGATGCCCTCTGCCTGCACTCACCCCATAGCCCAGCCAAAGAGGCACACCTGAGGCTCTGGGCCGCGGTCTGGAGCTGTAGAAGGGCAGAGTCAGGATCCCCATGCTGGGCTGTGCTTTTCCCCACAGTCCACAGCTTTGCCACCCGCAGGACTGACCTCCTCTCTGGCCTCAAGGTCCCCCCAGATAATGCGTGTACTTTGCGCTGCTCGGCCTTCATCAGGGTAGTCAGGAGGGGTGACCTGAGAACCCTACTAAGTTCCTTGTGGCGTATCCCAGCTCTGCAGATAGCAGCAGGCAAGCTTCATTCACTCCACAGCTCCCTCCCTTCTGCAGCCATGGGAGCAAGTACCACTCCAGATTTCATGAAAGTCACATGCCAGGAAACTTCTAAAACCCACTTTGGTGCCAGGCACAGTGGCTTATGCCCGCAATCCCAGCATTTTGGGAGGCCAAGGCTGATGGATCATCTGAGGTCAGGAGTTTGAGACCAGCCTGGCCAACATGGTGAAACCCCGTCTCGACTGAAAATACAAAAATTAGCCGGGTGTGGTGGTGCATGCCTGTAATCCCAGCTACTCGGGAAGCTGAGACAGGAAAATCGCTTGAATCCGGGAGGCTGAGGTTGCAGTGAGCTGGGATTGTGCCACTGCACTCCAGCCTGGACAACAGAGCCAGACTCCATCTCAAAACAATAATGCCCCCTTTGGAGCAGAGGAGTGTAGTGTGGGATTGAGATTTGGGGTTTCATACACTTAAATTTGAATTATGGCTTCCACATTCATTGTCTCTGTGACCTTGGGCAAGTTGCTTAACCTCTCTGAGCCTTAGTGAGCTTTTTTTTTTTTTTTAATCTCTTATGCAGGGATTATGCTACCTCACAGGGATGTTGTGAGGCTTCAACAGGATAGTGAAATAACAAGCTCAACAGGTGGCAGTCCCTCCACTGGCATTAGTGTTGGCAGCATCAATTTGCCAGACAAAGTCTAGCTGTGGAGAGCTTGGCTTAGACCCTACCCAGGTGGCCTCACTACCAAAGACCAGAGCGGCTCTGCACCCAGGCGGTCCACTGATGAGACACTATTAAAGAGTGACCCCGTGGGCTGTGTCCTACAGACCCTGGTGAAGCCTGTGCTTGTGGCCCTGCCCTTTAGGGGCACCCCTAAGCCTTTCCTTCCACCATCCCAACACCCCAAACTGCCCAACCTGTGACACCTGCTGAAAGCCAAGCCCTTAGACATCAGCCACGTTGTCTGGAACTAGGAATAATATCAACGTATTCCCACACTAGCCCTAGAGCTGGGAAGAGCTCATGAGCCATCTAGTCTAGCACTCCTATTTTACAAAGGAGGAAACGAGACACAGAAGGAAACCACACAACTCACACAGCTGAGGCTCCCTGACTCCCCACCCAAAGCTCCTTCCATCACTCTCTGCTGCTAGGATTGTTCTTTTCCTGCAAAAGGAGAAAACAACCAGTTTGAAGGCTAGCCTGGGGCCTGGGGCCTGAATGATGCCCTGGTAGATTTGCTTTGCCAGTAAATATTTTAAATTTTCAACCTATGTTTAAAAATCAAGAGATTTTTGCATAAACATCCACATTCTCAGTTCTCCTTGATAGGGAAGTAAATGTGGCAATACTAGACCCATGAATCCACGTGGTATTGTTGTCTGCTGTTGTCCAATAGTCAGCACCTATTTTAGATAGGAGCTGCATCTCCACTTCTCCACAGTCCCCACCACTCCCTACAGCCTCACAGTTACCTGCCTGTCCCCTACAGCAAGTCCTTTGAGAGCAAAGTCTGTGTTTCTGTGTCCCCACTCTGCTTCTATCCAGTCCCCAAAATGTCTGGCGCAGGTGCTGCCCAGATGGCAATAATCGCCACCGCCAGCCATCGGTCCTGACAGTGCCGGCTTGCAAAGTGCTGCTTTCCAAGCCAGCGTGAAGTCAGGAGGGGGGTTAGCTGTCCCATTACAGATGAGGAAACTGTTAGCAAGTGAGGTGGTGGGATTAGAACTAAATAAACTGGCAGCTACTCACTGGGTGGGCTTTGGGGCACCCACTGCCTCCTAGTTTGACTATTAGAACCAAGAGGCAGGAAAAAAATGGCCCTTCCTGGGGGACCATGCAACCTGGCCTCCCCCCAGGGCTTGGAAGAGACAGTTCTGTGAGGAGGGACACAGCTGGCCACCCCGTCTGACACTGTCCCCCTGGGCCAGCCCCGCTCTTCTCCTGAGCCACTGGGGGTCCTTCGGGGGAAGGAACGGTGAGCAAGCTTGGAGTCAGGACCCAGCCCCGCATACATTAGAAGTAACATGATTGTGCAGAGAGCTGCAGAGCATTATTGTCTGTGCATTATTGATAGTGTACCCTGCAGGCAATAAATTATCGACAGGACAGAGAGAGTGGCGAGGCTGTGGCCTGGGTTGAGGGGGCTGGGGCCAGATCCTGCACTGTGCCTGTGAGGGTGGCTGTGGTGGGCTTGGGCAGGTGGACCTGATGTGCAGGAAGGAGTCTGCATGTGCTCGCCGCTGGGAAAGAGGGTATATAAAGTGTTTCTCTCTTGCTGCTCGCTCTTTCCTCGACTTGCCCTTTCCTGGGTGTCAACATCTCTTCCCCACTCTTCTCCTCTCCCTCTCTGGCTCATCTTCCTTCTTTGTCCTTCTCCTCCACTTCCTCCCTGACCTGGAAGACTTCTGGTGGGTGGGGTTGACATCCAAAGAAGGTGTCAAGGTCAACCTTGAGTGCCCGGACATCCAGGCACTGGGGGTACCTTTTTCCAAGAGAGGAGAAAGCTCAAGGGCATAATTTTGGGCAGATAATGGGTGGAGTCAAAGTCCTGTTACAGCTAGGCTGTTTGAGAACACTGGCCAGGTACAGTGGCTCACATCTATAATCCCAGTACTTAGGGAGACCGAGGCAGGCAGATCACGAGGTCAGGATTTCTAGACCAGTCTGGCTAACCTGGTGAAACCCCGTCTCTACCAAAAATTAGCCAGGGATGGTGGCAGGTGCCTGTAATCTCAGCTACTCTGGAGGTTGAGGCAGGGGAATCCTTGAACCTGGGTGATGGAGTTTGCAGTGAGGCGAGATTGCACCACTGCACTCCAGCTTGGGTGACAGAGTGACTCTGTATCAAACAAAACAAAACAATTTTGAGAAAACTGCCGGCCATCAGGTGGGGAGGTGGAGAGGGAGCTCATTATCATAATCATGGCTAACACACTTGAGCCAAGAACTTCAGACATTTCACTTAGTCCCCACAGCAATGCCAGGAGAGAGATGCTATTACTATTCTCGGAAGTACAGGAGGTTAAGGCACTTGTCCAAGGTCACACAGCTAGTTAGTGGCAGAACTGGGATTCAAGCCAGTATTCAGGCCCTGAGCCTGTGTTCTTAACCATCACATTGGATATATGAGTGGCTGGCCCTGAATGGGGAGATTACGAGGGGGCTTTATTTGCTTTTTGTGCTTATCTCTATTTTCCAAATTTTCTACAATGAATATGCATTGCTTTTGTAATCAGAAAAAACACACATGACAAATTATATTTTTAATAGCATCTCCCCTCCTCCCAAGTCCCTAGATGCTTCTAACCTATCCCCTCTCCAATTCCTTGGCAACCCCAGGGCCATCCTCCCAGCAGAGGGGAGGAGGAGAAAGAAGGCCACCGACCCGATATTTACTCTCTTCCTATGGAATGGGGGGAGTGGGCGGGATGTCAGCATGGTGCGGTCTCCTCTCTCCACCTAGACCAAGTCCAGAGTGGTAGCTGTGGGCACTGAGTGTGGGACTCCCCCCCAAACTTCTCTGCCAGGCCTGGCAGCTTCTCCTTCAGTTCCTTAGGGACTGGGGGTCAGTCCAAGTCACCCCACAAGCTCAGCTCTATCTGCCCACAGCAGCTGGGCTGGTAGTTGGGCCAGGGCCAGACTAGTACCACAGAAGGGACCATCATAAGCCATTCCCAGCACTCCCTCTGACTTCTGGAAGGCCATCTCCCTCTTTTGGTACCAGGTTTCCCTGGATTAATTCATCTTCCCAGACAGGGACCACACAAGAATGCTACTTTAATTTCATCCTCAAGCTCCAGGTAAGAGATTTCCTATGCTTACCCACTCCTGGTTCTCTCCTAGAAATATTAGGGTGAGGAGGGCAGGAGGGGGCCAGCACCGATGACAGGAGATAGAGTCTCAAGGGGGAAGGCTGGGGTCTACCACCACTCTGCACCCTGCCTGCCACCTCCCCAGCAGTGGGAAGAAGGCATTGCCTCCTCCACAGTCTCATTATTCAGGCCTCCAACCCCCTGGGGATTTACAACAAAGCTGGTGGCAGGGGCACCAAGTGTGGCTAAGAGATGGCATTTCTCCTAAAGCCACCTGACCTAGATGGCCTTGAGGCATTGTTTATGTTCATACCCATACTCCACGCCTAAAAACAACTCAAACACCCATTCGTGGATGACTGGCTGAGCAAATTATGGTGCCTCCAATTCTATAAACTACCACGTAGGCATTGAAAAGAGGACGGAGATTATTGCATGTTGACTTAGAATAGCATCAGTGTTACAGTAAGTGCAAAAGCAAGTCGTACAACAACATAAAACAAATACTTCAACCTGAGAAAGCTGGTTGCAAAAAAAAATCCATATACCTATTTATTTATTGAAAAACAGTCTTGCTCTGTCACCTAGGCTGGAGTGCAATAGTGGGATCTTGGCTCACTGCAACCTCCATCTCCCCGGTTCAGCTGATTCTCCTGCCTCAGCCTCCCAAGTAGCTGGGACTACAAGCGCCTGCCACCACACCTGGCTAATTTTTGTATTTTTAGTAGAGACAGGGTTTCACCATGTTGGCCAAGCTGATATCAAACTCCTGACCTCAGCTGATCTGCCTGCCTCGGCCTCTCAAAGTGCTGGGATTACAGGCGTGAGCCACTGCACCTGGCCCCATATACTTATTTTTGTTTTTAAAAATAAATATTTTCATTATGTTGACAGAAATTGACCTGTCTCTATAATCTTAGGACATGATTGAGAAACGTTCCCCCGAACTGTTAACAGAGGCTACGAATTTGGTTATCTGCAGTGACTGGGTAAGAGCTGGCCAGGAGGACATTCACTCATCTTGTTTTACATAATCCCAAAAGGAGGTGATGAGATTATGGGTTATTTTCCTACCCATAATAAGTAAAACTTCAAAAAAAACTAAACATGAGCCAGGCACAGGGACTCACCCATGGAATGTTAGCACTGTGGGAGTCTGAGGAGGGCGGATCACTTGAGCCCAGGAGTTCGAGACCAGCCTGGGCAACATGGCAAAACCCTGTCTCTACCAAAAATACAAAAATTAGCTGGGTGTGGTGGCATACGTTGGTAGTACCAACTACTCGGGACGACAAGGTAGGAGAATTGCTTGAGCCCGGGAGGCAGAGGTTGCAGTCTCAAGGGGAAGGCTGGGGTCTACCACCAGTGGCGCTGAGACTGTGCCACTGAACTTCAGCCTGGGGAACAGAGCAAGACTCTGCCTCAAAAAAAAAAAAAGAAGGAAAAAAAAAGAACTAAACATAGTGGGCACCTCCATGCTTCCAGACTTTCACAGCAACTGCACATCAGACGTGGAACACTCCTGTGGCCCTTCCTGCCCCGGGACAGTGTCCTTCTCCAAGCAGTATCAGGCATACCCTTGGCAACCGCCGGTCAGTGGTCACCATGGACCAGTGCCCAGGGCTTCTTTGCAGAACTATCCCTGTCTTTGGGAAGATTTGATCATTCATTCAACAATTATATCATGGCCAAGTGTGTTGGTTCATGCCTGTAATCCCAGCACTTTGGGAGGCCAAGGCAGGTGGATGACCTGAGGCCAAAAGTTCGAGAACAGCCTGGCCAACATGGCGAAACCCTGTCTCTACTAAAATTACACAAATTAGCAGGGTATAGTGGTGCATGCCTGTAATCCCAGCTACTCGGGAGGCCGCGGCACAAGAATCGCTTCAACCTGGGAGGCAGAGGTTGCAGTGAGCTCAGAGCGTGCCACTGCACCCCAGCCTGGGCAACAGAGCGAGACTCTGTCTCAAAAACAACAACTACAACAAACAATTATGTCAGATACCTTTAAATGCTCGCCTCCCTTTCTGGATCCTTCTATCACATTTCCACTCTGTGCCCTAAAGGACCTACACTGAAGAGAGGGCCCTCTGACCTACTCCTCGTCCGTGCCTTCTTCAACAGCTCAAGCCCCTGGTGTGTGCCAGGCACTATGCTGGGTGTCTCCGTTTCCTCATCTTGACACGGGTATGTAACTGTTTTCTGAGAGGAAGGAATGTGACAGACATAGGACTATATCTGGAACGGGACAGACCTGTCCAATTTGGAAATGCACATGTAACATATCTATTGTTTCTGCAATGCAAACTGCAGAAAGATAGGTTTGAGGAGATATTGGCTGGCAGGAGCCACAGAAGATGGAGAGTGTGTTTTCTGAAAGGAGATGGAAACATCATTCCATTCAATGATTGAACTCATAGGACAGAATGGGGCAAAAAGTCTCCCAAGGGAAAGAAACCGAGGAACAGAGACAACTAGCCCTTCTTTTGTGGGGAATTGGCAGGAGAGGAGCAGGTGGTGATGTGTGGTCTTTATGAGGCTAGGACACCACAGAGCCCTGCTGGATGGAACTCGGCATCTAGAACATGTGCCAGGGCATGGCTGAGCAAGTGTTCCAGGGGTTAACGGAGGCAGCCCAGGAGTGTGTTACATATGACAAGCTCACCCTGCTGTCCTCTCAAAGGTCACTATCTTTAAAGAATTAGGAGATCTCATTGGGCAGATGGGAAAACTGAGACTCAGAGTGCTTGGGAGGCTCAGGGTTTGAGTCAAGGCAGGGTCTCTCCTGGAGCAGTTACCGTTCCTGCTCTGGGCAAGCCCTGGTGGACTTGACCCATCCTCCTGTGACTCCCTGGCAGCTCCTTTTCTGCTCCTGAGTTCAGCTCTCTGAAGAGGGGGAACAAGGCTGTGGGCCCGTCCCCCTCCCATGGCAAAGAATGAAAAGTCCCAGAGAAGGGAGTCAGGAAGGGCAATGGCGTCAGTGCTCAGAGCATCATGACTGCATCTGCCTCCCTGAATGCCTTGGCATAGCGCCAGGAGGGTGAGGGGCAGGGTGGCATGGGAAGAGATCTGGGAAAGGGAAGGGAGGGTCTTGCCCCTGCTCTGCTGCCAACTTCCCATGTGGCAACAGACTGTCCTCACAGGCTATAGGGTCAGGAAGTGACAGAGGCACAGTGAGAGGCAGGGACTGTCAGGGTGGGGATGCCCAGCTACTCCAACCCCCTCCTGTATGGATGAAAAGCTGGCTCAGAGATGGGAGTGGGGGTGGGAGCCCCTTCTGTGGTCCTTTAAGAGAAGGATTCCTGCAAGAGGTGGGGTCTGAGAAGGGGCGGGGCCTAGAGGTGCGGATGAGGACAGGGCATCCTGGGGAATGGTCTGTGAAGAGACGGGAAGGCGGTGACCAGGGACCTCCAGAGAGGCAGGAGGAAAGGGGACCAGTGAGCGTGCAGCTGGAGGCAAAGTTAAGATCCTGGTGATGTCTGCACTGTCCAGTGCAGTAGCTGGGGCCATAGTGGCTGTTGAGCCCTTGCCATGTGGCTAGTCACTGAGGGCCTGAAATTTTACCTTTATTTAATTTTAATTAATTTAAGTTTTAAAACCGACAACTGAGTCAGTTACTAGAAAACTTTTGAATATGTTTGGAATGATGTGCATGCTATTTTTTGCTATAAATTTTATGAAATCTAAACACTCATCAAGCATTTCTAATGAAAATTTAGCATCCAGCCAGACGTGGTGGCTCATGCCTGTGATTCTAGCACTTTGGGAGGCCAAGACAGGAGGCTTGTTTGAGTCCAGGAGTTTGAGACCAGCCTGGGCAGCATAGCGAGACTTGTCTCTACAAACATTTTTTTAAAAATTAGCTGGGCATGGTGGTGTGTGCCTGTGGTCCCAGCTACTCTAGGGGGCTGAGGTGGGAGGATCTCTTGAGCACAGGAGTTTGAGGCTGCAGTGAGCCATGATCACACCACTGCACTCCAGCCTCGGCAACAGAGAGAGATCTTAAAAAAAAAAAAGTTAAGAAAATTTAGCCTCCAAATTGAGATGTGCCCTAAGTGTAAAAATATACATGCAATTTCGAAGACTTAGTATAAAAAAAAATTATAATGATGAATAATGTTTATATCAATTACATGTTGAAATATTAATATGTGGACCATATTGAGTTAAATGTACCAAAATTATTTCCACCTTAATTCTTTTTGCTTTTTTAATGCAGCCACTAGAAAATTTAATGTTACATGTCTGATAATACCTCTTTAAATTCTAACTTTGGTGGTATGTGTTCTCTTTTTTGCTGAGTATAGTTATGTGTTTATTCAATTGATATTTTCCTTTTGATTTTGTGAATTTTCTGTTTTGTTTGTCTGGTTCTGATTTTGTTTGGTTCTACCCTTTATTATTTTACACTTTCTTTTTAACTTAGGTTTACTTTGCTCATCTTTTCCTAAGGTTTCACATGTATGCTTATAATTAAGATTCATCCATGAATTTTCTTTCTCCTATTGTCCTTGACAGATTTTGTGGTCAATCTCCCGCTGGCCTGATAAAATGTGTGCCGAGCGCTCGTGTCTTCTTTATGCTTCAGAAGATTTGTCACGTACTGAAACTATTTCCTCATTAAAGTATGTATTAATCCCTTCAGATTAAAAACATCACATATGTGACTTGCATTATGTTCCTGCCGACAGTGAGGAAGGTCTTGAACACTGGCCTGAATTTAGCATTAGAATCTGTACGAGCCCTTAAGTGACTCAGATGTAAGTGCCCTGGGAGGTCTTCCTGCTCCCCAAGAGTAAACAGGACTCCTTCTGTGTGCTCCTGGAGTACCCTAGGTTCACCTCAACTTTAGAAAAAAAGGTGCTATGATTCTAAGGCTTTAAGTCTATTTTATTCAAGATGCCTAGAGTCTGTGACTAAGATGTGTGAGCTGGAGTTCTGTTTCTAGGCTGCGGTATCCCCCACCCCTACCCTATGGTGCCCAGAGAAGTCCTGGTCCAGCCAGGCATGAAAAGCAGACATTGCCCACCCTTCCCACCTCCCTTCCCCTGGCCTAATCTCAGCTCAGGCAGGCCCAGGGCAGGCATCATAGGCCCAGGCCTCTATAAGCTTCCTGTGGCTGGTGCTGGCAGGGGGCGCCCAGGGGAGCACAAAGCTGGGGATAGCTCCTCAAAGGTGACACCCATCAGACCTGTCAGCTCTGATGCCACAGAAGGAAGACACAAGCCAGTAAAATATGACCCTAGTTCCTGTCTCAAAATGTCCAGACTTGGCTACCTGCATGTAGAGCCCACCTCAAGCTCCCAGCTTTGCTCAAAACTCCCCAGCCCAACACAGATTTGCCCAAGGGAAGATGAAGCTAGGGCCACATCCCCCTTCCCCAGGTCTAGGGAGGAACCAGATCAGCTTCCCTGGCATGTTACATTTCTCTCTGTCCCCGGTTTCTGTGGATCCTTTCCATGGCACAGGATTTTAATCAGTCCTTGAAATCGTCTTTGACCTGGTCCTTGTCACAAGGAGAGAATCTAAAGGGTGAAATTCTAAGCAAGGTAGTTTCTAGGGTCTGGAGAGCTGGACTGGACTTGCTGGGTGGCCTTGGGAGAGTCACTTGGCTTCTCTGTGCCTGTTTTACCAAGTAGGAAAACTCTCCTGGAATCTGCTCTTATGTCCCACACCTTTACAGAGGGAAAGCAAGCTGGGGGTGGGGCGGGGGGGAAGTCCAGAGTGTGCAAGCATGCAGAGGTAGGAGCTCTCAACACCTGGCAGCTGGATCCCAGACCCAGTAAGAAAATGGCTGTCCTGGCCAGGCAAGGTGGCTCATGCCTGTAATCCCAGCACTTTGGGAAGCCAAGGTAGGTAGATCACCTGAGGTCAGGAGTTTCAGACCAGCCTGTCCAACATGATGAAACCCCATCTCCACTAAAAATACAAAAGTTAGCCAGGCATAGTGGTGCACATCTGTAGTCCCAGCTACTCAGGAGGCTGAGGCAGGAGAATTGCTTGAACCCGGGAGGTGGAGGTTGCAGTGAGCCAAGATTGTGCCACTGCACTCCAGCCTCGGCAACAGAGCAAGACTCTGTCTCAAAAAAAAAAAAAAAGAAAAGAAAAGAAAATGGCTGTCCTGTGGCAAGCTGGGTTTGCAAATCAAGATGGTAAGGGAACATTGCTAACAATCTGCTTCCCGTTTCTCTTCCAAGACTCCATTCTCTTTGAACACTTGGGGCACCTTATCTGTCTCTCTGTAAGAACAGACCTATCTTGCTAATATATTCAGTCAAAAACATCTATGATGAAAAATGCCATTTTTCAAAGTTTTACAATTCCTAAAGCACACTCTCATTTTTTCTCTACACCAGATTCTGAGCATACTCTTCCTCTATAGACCAAGGTCTTCCCTGAGATGTCACCCACTAAATATTCCCTCTCTGAACCAAACCATCTCAGGGATGCTACAGCCTCACAAAGAGACTAGCCTCCTGCACCCTCCACCTTTCCAAAGTCCCCACCCATGCACTCCCCTTACCCAGGCTCACTGTAGTTTCCAAACATTTAGTAATGGAACCCTTTCTTTAAATGGATCCCAATGTATAAACCAGCTCTCTGAAGGAGGAAGGTGGGGTGTCTAGAATCCTCCTACTCAATACTCCTCCCCCCAGGCCTCTCTGGGCAGCACAGATTGAAAAACAACTGAGGCGCAGAAATGACTGGGAGCCAGAAGGATTGGGCCAAATAGCATAGGCCATTGTCTTGCCATTGACTTCAGGCAAGTCACTCCCCTCTCTGGGCTTTAGGACCATTTTGGTCAAATGAGAAGGTCGGGATGGGTGGGTCTGAACGTCAGGTAGCTGTCCCCATCTGGAGTGAGTCACTGCACACCTGGAGGGCTTTGAGAACCTGCTTACACACTAATTGCCCCAAAATATGTTTCCCGTCGTATTTCATAATGTCTGAAATCCCATTAGCACTTCCCTTTGGATCCTCAGTACTTTATGTTCCCCTTGGATCTTGTTAAACTACAGATGTATATCTGTAAGAGGCAGAGAAAGTTAACAGATAAGACCTTAGTGAGCAGGAGCTGCCATCTGGCAGATATGGTATTGGGATGCCACCCTAGAGAGTCAACAGCCTAAGAATCAAAGACCAACTTTACCAACTTCATAACTTTCTGCAATTGACATGGGCAAGATTCACCCAGTGCAGCCAAGCTTCCCCTACAAACTCATCTCCCACCCCTGCCCCATCCCTGCCTCCTAACCCAGCCAGCATGCTGTTCCAATTCAACTCTAACAACGACTGACCAAGCACCTACTGTGTGTGGGTGCTATTCTCTGGGCTGGAGATTCAGCCATGAGAGGACAGACAAAGCCTCCACCCCCAGACAAAGACACACCATCAACAAGGAGACAATTGGGGAAGAAAATTCAATCCCTTCTGGTGCTCTTCATCATACTTTTATATAAGCTTGAGGAAAAAATGCCAGTTGTCCATATCAAGCAGTATTATTTTGGGTGATGGCTTTGGTGAAGAGCGAGCAGGTAATTATAGGGGAATTAAAGCCCCATACAGGGCCGCCTTTTGGTGTTGCCACTGGCAAGAGATGGGCCTAAGGCAGCCCCTCCATAATAGAGGAGTACTCTGACCTCAGAGGACTGGATTACCCACCATTTAATGGCAGGCTACTGCGTGTCAGTGCTGTGGTGAACCCCTGTTAGCCTCAACAGGGAAGGTACAAGGTTTGAGAGTTGGAAGAAGAGATGTGGAGCCAGCAAAGGAGGCATGGGGCTTTATTAGGGGCCTACATACAGAGAGGCCAGAGGTGGTGGATTGGACAGGGGAACCACCTTACATAAACAGTTCAGCAGCAGCAGGCTGGAAAAGAGATCCACCTTCCCACAGCCCAGTGGCAGCAGGCTGGGACAACGTAGCTGCACAGCCCAGCGGCAGCTGGACAGGAAAACTGCAACAGCTTGCACACAGCATGCAGTTTCCATCACATTTTCACTTAACACCTTCCCCTTAACAGCCTCCACCTGGTAACCTTCATTTAACCCAAAACTCAGGGCCTCAATCTCCCGTGTGGCCACGGGACAGGCCAGGGGCTCAGATGTTCCTCATAGACAAGGAACCAATCTCCTGGTTGGCCACGTTGGGATCCCCTAGCTCAGAACACACATTCAGGTGCATCTGCCATACAGGGTCATTCTAAGGGTATGCTTGTTATTGCTGTCAGGGGTGTTTACCCTACAGCCAGGTGCTGTGCTAGTCACATCACAGTGCTGGGCTAATTTCCTCCTCACAGCAACCCCACCAGGCAGGCATCACCCTCATTTCCCACATGGGAAACTGAGGCTGGGACAAGCTGTGTCTTGTTGAAAGTCACACAACTGTCAAAGAGAGGAGTTTGGATCCCAGTCCAAGCAGTCTGACTCCACAGCCTCTTAGTTTCACCACCTTGCCTTTGAGAGAGAGGGACAGAGAGAATGAATGAATAAATCACAGGGTGCTAGGCATGCTTCTAGGACTTGAATTCAAAAGGAAGCCAAAAGATCATCTGAAACTGCAGCCAAACCCTTCCCCAGTTGACATAACAAGATCAAAAAGCTGCTCATGGCCCTTGAGGTTGGTTAAGCATAGGTGAACTCAGTCTAATTAAAACTGAAGTCCAGAACAAATCAACTCAACCCAAGAAGAATCTGGTTGATCTGCCCCTCACCCTAACCACCTGATATAGTTAGGCTCTGTGTCTCCACCCAAATCTGATCTTGAATTATAATCCCCATAAATCCTCACATGTCAAGGGAGAGACCAGGTGGAGATCATTTAATCATGGGGGCGGTTCCCCCATGCTGCTCTCGTGATAGTGAGTTTGCACAAGAGCTGATGGTTTTATAAGGGGGCTCTTCCTTCCCCCTTCACTTAGGCATTTCTCCTTCCTGCCTGCCTTGTGAGAAAAGTGTCTGTCTTCCCCTTTGCCTTCTGCCGTGATTGTAAGTTTTTCTGAAGCCTCCCCAGCCATGCCGAACTGTGAGTTAGTTAAACCTCTTTCCTTTATAAATACCCAGTCTCAGGTAGTTCTTTATAGCAGTATGAAAACAGGCTAAAATATCACCTAACAGAAAAATGCTTACATGCTATGAAAGACACAAGCAAATAAAGGAAAAATTATTTTTTTATAGACTATATTCAAATAAAGTTTTAAAAAGTATTCGTATATATGAGGAAGTAGGAAAATACGTAGTGGTGTGCTGGAGCCAGTTCTGTTCACAAAAGCCAATTGTGCATATCTTTCTTAATTGCCTGTTCTGTCATGCTATATTGTGCTGGCAGCCTGAACTCAGCTGTACTGAGAATATTTATACAATGATAATTGGCAAATGCTACAAATCAGGGCTGCTGCGTTGTTGCCTTGCTGCTGCTGCCTCTTCAGAGAGCTGATTGTTAAACATTTATAACATAACAATGAAAATATGACCTATAATCAAGAGAAAAAACAGTCACTAGAAGCAGATCAATAGATAGCCTAGTTATTTAAGCAGAAAGGGACTTTAAAGTAGCTATTATAAATATTTTAGGGAATGTACAGAAAAATATGGGCACAAAGGGTGAAGAGATGGAGTTTTTTAGAAGAGAAACACTAACTCTAAAGTGAACTAAGTGGATATAATAGAAATAAAAATTTTATTATCTGAAATAAAGAATTCATTTATGGTCTTAGACACTACAGAAGAAAGGATGAGTGAAACTTGAAGCTAGATCAATGCCAATTATGCAAACAAAAGCAGATAAAGAAAAATAATAGAGCATCAGTAACCTGTGGATTAATACTAAACTATCCAATGTGTACAGTATTTGGAGTCCCAGAAGGCAAGGATAACGTGGCAGAAAAAAAACATATTTGAAGACATAATGTTGCACAAAGAGAAATATTAACTTATAGATCTAAGATGTTCAGTGAACCCTAAGCAGGATAAGTCAAAAACAGACAAAACATCCTAAGCATATCATAGTCAACTTGATAAAAAAAAAAATGAAGAGCATGGTGGTTTTATAACATATCTGCAAATTATTTGATACCTATCCTTTCAAGAGGTGATCCCTAATTCGTCCCCCATGAGTGTAGGTCTAACTTAGTGACTTCCTTCTGGTAAAGTGGGTGGCAAAAGAGACAGTGTGTAAGTTAAGACAAGGTCACAAAAGGTGCTGTGGCTGCCTCTGTGCTCACCCTTAGATTACTCACTCTAGGGAAAGTCAGATGTCATATAGTGATGAGACTCAAGCAGACCCATGGAGAGGTCCACATAGTAAAAGAAAACAATGAGGGTTCTTGCCAACAATTAGCAAAGAACTAATGCCGCCTCCTGCCAATGGCGTTTTGAGTGAGCCATCTAGAAGTGGATCCTCCAATCTCAATTCAACCTTTAGATGATGGTAGTTCCAGCCAACATCTTGATTACAGTCTCATGAAAGATCCTAAGCAAGTACCATGAAACTAAGCTGCTCCTAAATTCCTAACCCACAGATACTACAAAATAGTTGTTTAATTTGTAAATCACTAAGTTTGGGGGATAATTTGTTACATAGCAATAGATACCTAATGCAAAGAGAAAACCTGAAAGCAAATAGGGGAAAATGACACATTATATTCAGAGGAACAACAGTAAGAAGTAACATTACTTCCAAAAAGAAACAATGCAAACTAGAAGATAATGAAATAAGATTTTTACCATGGTTTAAAAAAAAAAAAAAGCCTGTCAACTTACAATTCTATATGCAGCAAAGGTAGGCTTTAAAAATAACATCAAAATGAAGCATTTTTCTGATAAGTAGAATATGAAAGAATTTATTGCCATTATAGTCACATTAAAAGACATGATAGAGGATGCTCTTCAGACTAATGGGAAATTATGGCTGAAGGAAACTTACATCTATGGAAAGGAATGAAGATAGCTATAACTATAAAATACTCTTCTTTTTAGATAAATTGACAAATTTGTAAATTCTGTAAATTTGTAATTTTTTTTTTTTTTTTTTTTTTTTGAGACAGAGTCTTGCACTATAGCCCAGGCTGGAGTGCAGTAGTGTGATCTCGCTTACTGCTACCTCTGCCTCCTGGGTCCCGGTTCAAGCAATTCTCCTGCTTCAGCCTCCGGAGCAGCAGGAATTACAGGCATGTGTCACCATGCCCAGCTAATTTTTGTATTTTTAGTAGAGATGGGGTTTCACCATGTTGGCCAGGCAGGTCTTGAACTCCTGACCTCGTGATCCACCCACCACGGCCTCTCAAAATGCTGGGATTACAGGCATGAGCCACTACCCCTGGCCTTGTAAATTTGTAAATTTCTAATCAGAGAAAATAAATTCTGCTTTTAGACAAGATGCAGTAACAGGGGCTGCATATACCCTCCCACGTGAAACAGTAACAAAAAATGACAAAATATATGAAATATGCTTTTCAAGACACTGGGCATCAAAAAGTGAAGAACAGTGATTCCTGAGATATGGGAACACATGAGGGAGACCTATGATTGCCCCAGCATACTGTTTGCGTTTCCAGGGTACTGGGGTCAGGGGGGTTCAGGTAGACCCTGGTAGACATCCTGAGTTGAGGAGATAGAGATGAGAGTCCAGGGAGACTGAGGCATCTACAGTTTGCAAGACAGAGCACTAAAGAGGAGAAGATGGCACAGAGGAGAGACTCGAGAGATCTGCAGAGATCACCCATAGACTACCCAGCAGGGTACTGATCAGCAAGGAACAACTCAAGATGATTCAAGGGAACAGTGTCTAAAACCCACACAGGGCTGGGAACAGTGCCTGCTTCCATCAGCCAGACTGGAAAATCTCACAGTTATAGCACATTGAGTAAAGCACTGAGAAGGGTCTTACCCTAGTGACAAGAAATAACTAGCTCTCAACTAAACACTGCTGGTTCTGTCTAAAAACATCTTAAAAGCAAGACCTGAGTAACTTTCCAAGTAACTTAATTGTGTCCCAAAACAAAGTTCAAGAATATTTATAGAAATACAAAAATTTCAGCACCCTAAAAGGATAATTCATAATGTCTGCTAGACAATCAAATTACCATGCTGAAGAGAAGTGGGAAATACGATTTATGGAGTAATCAGTTAATAAAAAATTTACCATTTCTTATATTGTTAAACAGTTCTTATAAATGTATTCTGTTTGTTAAAAAGTCAGACATTAAAGACATTAAAAAGACCTAAATTGAACTTGGAAAGATGAAGATGAAAAGTACACAGTAGCACCCACTTCTTCATAGTTTTAATGTCCACAGTTTCAGTTACCTGGAGTCCAAAAATATTAAATGAAAAATTCCAGGCCGGGTGCGATGGCTCACACCTGTAATCCTGGCACTTTGGGAGGCCAAGGCAGGCGGATCACAAGGTCAGGAGATAGACACCATAGTGAAAACCCATCTCTACTAAAAATACAAAAAATTAGCTAGGTGTGGCAGTGGGTGCCTGTAATCCCAGTAATCCCAGCCACTCGGGAGGCTGAGGCAGGAGAATGGCATGAACCCGGGAGGCAGAGTTTGCAGTGAGCTGAGATCGCACCACTGCACTCCAGCCTGGGTGACAGAGCAAGACTCCATCTCAAAAAAAAAAAAAAAAAGAGCTGGGCGTGATGGTGGGCACCTGTAATCCCAGCTACTAGGGAGGCTGAGGCAGGAGAATTGCTTGAACCCAGGAGGCAGAGGTTGCAATGAGCTGATCCTGCACCACTGCACTCCAGCCTGGGAGACAGCAAGACTGTCTCAAAAAAGAAAAAAAAAATCCAGAAATAAACAACCAGCAAGTTTTAAACTGCACACATGCCTTTCCAAGTAGTGTAATGAAATCTCAGTCGTCCACTTGTCCAGCGTACCCATCCTATATATGTGACAAACCCATTACTAACTTCATAGCCATGTTGGTTATCAGATCCACTGTACTGCACTGAAGTACATAGGTTCAAGCAGCCCTTCTCTGACTTAAGGGCCCCAAGACACAGGAGCAGTGAGGCTGGCACGTTATCATTGTTCTATCTTATTATTTGTTGTTGTTAATGTCTTACTATCCCTAGTTTATAAATTAAACTATCGTAGATATGTATCTTTAGGAAAAAACATAGTCCAGTTGTCTCTTGGTATTCTCAGAGGATTGGTTTCAGGACACCCCCCTCCCCAGCCCCCATGGATACCAAAATCTACGGTTGCTCAAGTCCCTTATATAATATGGCATAGTATTTGCGTACATAGACTAAAAATAAAATCCTGAATCCCCTACCAACTGAATGGACTCCCTCTTGCCCAAAGGGACCCCAGGAAAGCCTTAAAAATAGTTCCTGGAAATGACAGGAGGTCAGACACCCCTCACTATATCTCCTCCCTTTTAGAGTTTAGACACAACAACTGACCACCATTGATATTAAAACAGAGACTGTAAGACTGACAGAACAGACTCTTTGTGGCAATAAGATAACAAATTACAAACAGGACCTCAGGCCATGCCAAGCAAGGGTTAAGTCGCATACCCCCCTAGCTTAAAGGAGAAGCTATGTTCTAACTGCCACAAGGCTTTTCTTTCTAGCAGCTAAACAAGCACTGGCCTGGAGCTAAGCAAGATTAACAGAATTTGTAGCTCCATCAGATGCTGGGTAGCTGACCCCAGCCCCTGTTCCACCATAGCTATAGGTTTGATTGGACAGGAGGCGATTCCAACAACCTTCTCCTGATTACGGAGACCACTCACCGTGGACTGGTTCTGGCCGAGTTACAGAGGCCGTGTGTTGAGTGCCTTTGTGTCCCTGCCTCCCTTTTGACTTATAGGGCCTTAATGTAATACATTTAAATATGAAGGCTCCACCCTAAGGTGAACATGGGTTGTATGTTATATGCATGTTTGTTCTATACGCCTGCATTCAGGACTACCTTCATGAATATTTATAATTTCCCCTGTAACCTGTTGAATATGTATATTTAGCCAACCCTTTCTGCACAAAGTTGCTACCCCAACCCCTCCTCCTTCGAAGGGCCTGGCTCTGGTCTTTGCCTGAGGCTATGCATTCCAGCCTGCAGTATGGCCACCTTGCAGGCTGTAACTTTTACAGGAAAAAAAGTCGTCTTTTCTACATTTATAGACCTCATGATTTTTAAAGTTAACACATGCAATCTATGCACATCCTCCCATATACTTTAAAGATCTCTATATTATTTATAATACCTAATACGATGTGCATGCTATGTAGTTAGACTGTAGTTTTAAAATTTGTAGTTTTTTATTGTAATTTTCTATTACTTTTTAAAAGAAAATGCTTTTGATCTGCAGATGGTTAAATCCATGGATTAGGAACCCACAGATACAGGGAGCCAACTATATGTAGAGGGCTTGATATTACCCAATTTCAGGTCTCCACTGGGGGCCATGGGATACATCTCCAGTAGATAAGGTAGGACTACGGTACATATTATCTGTTTCCATTTATGTGACGTTTTGGAATTAGCAAAACTCATCTATGATGTTAGAAATCAGAATAGTGGCTGCCTCTGCAGGATGATGATTACCTGGGATGGAGCTCAAGGGAATTTTCTGAGATGATGGAAATGATCCTATCTTGGTTAGGATTGTGGTTACTAGATGTCTTTACTTGTCATATTTCATAGAATTTTACACTTTAGGCTGGTCATGGTGGCTCACACCTGTAATCCCAGCACTTCGGGAGGCCGAGGCGGATGGATCACAAGGTCAGGAGATCGAGACCATCCTGGCTAACACGGTGAAACCCTGTCTCTACTAAAAATACAAAAAAATTAGCCGGACATGGTGGCGGGCACCTGTAGTCCCAGCTACTCAGGAGGCTGAGGCAGGAGAATGGCATGAACCTGGGAGGCAGAGCTTGCAGTGAACCGAGATCGCGCCACTGCACTCCAGCCTGGGTGACAGAGCAGGAAAAAAAAAAGAATTTTACACTTTAGACCTGTGTATTTCATTGTATATAGATCACACCTCACTCAACTTTTTAAAAAGAGAAGAGGAAGCACAGAGCAGGAACCTGGGTATGCTGGTTCTTTAACTTTCCTGTCCTTGACCTTCTCTACCACTGGGTTCCCCTCATTCCAACAGTCAACACTCCCCAGCCAGCATCAGCCTAGGTCCTGTTTCCTACATGTCCTTGGGTGACAATGTTCTGGGCAACAATCACAGAATTTTTCACAGCTTTCTCAATTTGGAGCAGAAGTTGTCACTTGCTTAAAAATAACTCAACATACAACTTACAAAATTAATTTAAAGAAAAAAATTTCTTGAAAAGTTTCACCATATTAAGAGAGAACTCGTATCTCTGCAAACACACATCGTAGTCCTCTGACTTAACCTGAAGTCTACATTCCTGGGCCCTAGTGGATGCCTGAAACCTTGGATAGTCCCAAACCCTATTATATACTGTTGTTTCCTGTACATACACACCTATGATGATGTTTAGTTTATAAATTAGGCACAGTAAGAGATGAATAATAATAATGAATAATAGAGCAATTATACCAATTAGCCAGCATTGCGACTCTTGTATTTTGGGGCTATTATTATGTCTAATAACAGTTACTTGAACACAAGCATTAAGATATCACCACAGTGGATCTGATAACGGAGACGGCTACAAGTTACTAACAGGCGGGTAAGGTAGACAATGTCCATATACTAGGCAAATGGATGATTCATGTCCCAGGTGGGACAGAGTGGGATGGCGTGAAATTTCATCACTCTACTCAGAAAGTCGTAGTTTAAGACTTTGAAAGCCAGGTGCAGTGGCTCATGCCTGTAATCCCAGCACTGTGGGAGGTTGAGGCAGGAGCATTGCTTGAGTCTAGGAGCTCGAGACCAGCTTGGGCAACATGGTGAAACCATGTCACTACAAAAAAATGTGAAAATTGCCAGGTGTGGTGGCATATGCCTTGGTCTCAGCTACTCAGGAGGCTTAGCTGAGATGGGAGGATCACTTGAGCCCAGGAGGTTGAAGCTGCAGTAAGCCTTGTTCATGCAACTGCATTCCAGCCTGGGTGACAGAGCGAGACCCTATCTCAAAAGCAAAAGACATGAATGGTTTGTTTCTGGAATTTTCCATTTAATATTTTTGGACTTCAGCTGACTGTGGGTATGTGAAACCTTGGATAAGGGGAGACTTCTGCACATAGTGACAGCTTTGAGTCCTGCTTACACGATGCCAGCAATGATGAAGAGTCATCAGGAACAGAAGATCTAGAAGAAACTAATAAAAAGCTAACCAGATCCAACTTTTAGTCCAGAAGAAATCGATTTGATAACAAAAGAGTTGAACAAAGAGAAATCTAAATATTCCAAACCAGAGGTTGGGTGCTGAAATTTCAAGAAGGATGGGATATCTGACAAGCGGCACTCCCCATACGGCCATTCATCAAGGAGTCAGAAGTCAACAGAAAAGAGTTTTTCACCTATCTCTCCTCCCACACAGGCACACACTCCACTTTGCTATAGGGTTTACTTTCCTCTGCCTCTTCCTTCAATAAAGATCTTTATAGCCAATGTATCCAGGAGGGCAGTTCACAGCACAGGGACCTCCTCTTCCTCCTGGTCTTTCAGAAAGCATCTGTGAATCACCTTCAGCATACTTGTCACTGGAAGATATCTTTGGCATTTATCCTGAAAATACTAGTGAATTATCTTCAGTGCTGACTCAGCTTTCAAAAGAGCCTGCTACCGAAAATCCAGAACCACAACAAGAAATGTCGGAATTTTGTCTGTCTTCCAAATTTATTTTTAATTATCTCTCATTTTTAAGGAAGTGCTGTACCTTCAGTGATTACACTTCTGCCTAAATGAAAGCTTCACAGTATTATAATTCTTGAGCTAGTGTTTTGTAAATAAAGTTGATTTACATATTACTCCCATTCAGTGAATTATTTACTTTATCTTGTACTCTCTGGATAGTATAAATATTGTGTTTAATTTGATTAATGGTCCATGACACATGAACAATACTGGAAGTATCACATGCACAATGCTGAAATTGAACATATTTGAAATGGCAAAAGACATTTTTATACATCAAAAGGTATATCACTGTAGTTTTAAGACAAATGTGAAGTGGCCTGATGTTTTTATTAGACAAAGTAACTTGATGTTTACCTGAATACATTTAAATTGGAATGTTTAAAACAATAGAGAGTGAGAAAGTTTAATAGGACTATCTCGTTATTTTAAGTCCTGTTAGACTATATGTAGCCTCTCCCCTTCCTTATCCCCCTAGACAGATAACTCCCTATCCATAAGTCCAGACAGAACCTAGAGAAGGTTGGTAATGTGGACTAATCATAAGAGTGTGCATTTAAAATCTCAGGGTCAGTACTTACCAGCTGACCTTAGACAAGTCATTTTCCCTTTTGGAGCTGTGGTTTCCTTTGTCATGGGCCATGATTAACACCAACCTCTAGGAACAATTGAGATGATCAGTGGGAAATCACATCATTAAAAGAATGACACACAGGATTTAGAGAGGCAGCGTCTCGTGTTTGTTTAACATATAGGCTTAGAAGCCACTGCCTAGGTTTGACTCTAGCCTCAGTTTCTAGCTAAGCAGGGAAACCAAGTCTATTTTCACATTTTGAAAAGGGATGGACAAAGGGATGATTTTATCGCTCAGAAAGTCACAGAATTTAAGACTTATGAAATGTTTTGTTTTTGGAATTTTTCATTTAACATTTTTGGACTTCAGTTGACTGTGGATAACTGAAACCATGGAAAGCAAAACCGCAGATAAGGGTGGGGAACTTCTGTACATACTAACGGCTTCGAGTCCTGCCTAAAAGATACCAGCAATAATAACTATTTTTTAAAGGAGACAATCATAACATCTCCTCATGGGTAATCATGGAGAACGAAGGAGCTAATTCAGACGGAGCTCTTGGCGGGTATCTGACTTGCTACAGTTGCCCAGTGTGATGGTTAATATTAGGTGCCAACTTGATTGGATTGAGGGATGCCTAGAAGACTGACATAGCATTGTTTCTGGGGGTGTCTGTGAGGGTGCTGCCAGAGGAGATTAACATTTGATACAGTGGACTGGGAGAGAAAGGCCCACTCTCGAGGTGGGTGAGCACCATCCAATCAGCTGCCAGTGCGGCCAAAACAAAGCAGGAAGAAGGAGGTGGGTTAACCTTGTTTGCTGGGTCTTCTAGCTTCCTTCTTTTTCCCCTGTGCTGGATGCTTCCCTCTGCTCCTGGTGCCCTTGGACATCAGACTCCAGATTCTCCAGTCTTTGGACTGTGGGACTTGCACCAGTGGCTTGCCGGGGACTCTCAGGCCTTTGACCACAGACTGAAGTCTGCACCATCTGCTTCCCTGGTTTTGAGGCTTTCGGACTCAGACTGAGCCACTACCAGCTTCTCCCTTCCCTAGCTTACAGACAGCCTATCGTGGGACTTCGTCTTGTGAGCATGTGAGCCTATTCTCCCTATATACAAACATATGTCCTACGGATTCTGTCCATCCGGAGAACTCTGACTAATACAGCCAGCATACATTAGCATGCTTATTTCTTAAGATACTGACCACTCCTGTAGCATCAGTCAGTCCTATGTTCACTGCTATGTGCTGGGAAGTCCACAGGGAACTTGAACTCACCAAGTGCAAACCCAAATCCACCATCCTCTCCCCAGCCCAGCCATCCTCCTCCTTTCATCACATCTCCCCTTGCAACCTCTGCCACTCTACCCAGCACCCCTCCCTTCCTCCATCCCTAAGTCCCCACCCGCCCTCAGACACCAAATCTGGGGAACTCTTTCTCCCTCTGCAGAGTCCACAGTTTCTGCCACCTGAATCCCTGGGCCAAGGCCTCATTGTTCCAGGACCATGCAGTGGCCACCTTGCTGACACCTGCTCAGTCTGCCCTGACACCCAGCCGCAAGGAGGCTCCCATGGCACAGCTCCAGTGTGGCCTCTCTCGAGCTCAGTCAGCACCCATGACTCCTGTTTCTTACAGAATCAACTCTCATCTCTAGCACAGCAGGTGTTACCCTTGTGGAGAGATTTTTCCCTTCTTGGCCCTGTGGTGTGCTGTTTGAGGGGCAGGATGAGGATGTGGCCACCTCCTGACCATACCATCACATACCTGACTCTAGGCCTTTGCTCACGTGGTTTGCCCTCCCATGTTTAAGGTCTCCTTCTCACTCCTAGGTCTAGCTTCCAGCATCCCCCATTCAGGGCACTGAGCTCCCCACAACCCCCATTGCCACCCCGCTGCCTGGCAATGCCAGGGCATGCTAGCCACAGCCTGCTGCATGTGCCAGCTGTGGCTCAGCCTGCTTTTTCTCCGCCCCATAAAGCATAAGCAGGACCAGATACGTAATCTCCAGGGCCCAGTGTAAAGTGGAAATCAGGGTCCCTTTTTCCAAATTAAGAATTATGAAATGCATAAATCCTAATTGAGGGACATTCTACAAAATACCCAACGAATAATCCTCAAAACTGTCAAGGTCATCAAAAACAAGGAAAGACGGAGAAACTGTCACAGCCAAGAGGAGCCTGAGGAGTCACAATGACTGTATGCCATGTGGGATCCTGGAACAGAAAACAGAAGGACATTAGGTTAAAAACTAAGGAGATCTGAATGAACTTTAGCACATAATAATGTATCAATGGTTCATTAATTGTAGTAAAGGTACCATGCTAATATAAGATGTTAATAATTAAGGAGACTGGTTGAGGGGCATATGGGAACTTTCTCTACTATATTTGCAATTTTTCTGTAAAACTAAAACTTCTAAAATGAAAAGATGGCCTTTTAAAAATTCACAATAAAAGAATTTTGAGAAGGTGACAGCAGAGGCAATAAATATAACTTATTTATTCATTAATGTCCAAGACAGAATCGAGATTTGAATCCGGATCTGCCTGAGCCCAAGGCTTTTGTGGCTAACTGCTTACACTGCCTGAAGAGCGGTGAGAAGACCTAGGAGGGGTTGGTGGAAAGACTGGGGAAGCTGGATGGAAGAAGAAGGTTGTCACAGTACTTAGTAGAGGTTAAGAGTCCAAGTTTAATGACCCAGGCCACATACAGCATGATTCCATTTATATGAAATGTCCAGAAAAGGCAAATTCATACAGAAAGTAGATTAGTGGGTGCCAGGGGCTGGGGGAGGGGAGAATGGGGTTAATGGTATGGGGTTTCTTTTGGAGGTGATAAAAATGTTCTCCAATTAGGTAGGGGTGATGGCTGCAAAGCATTGGGAATATACTAAAAACCACTGGATTGTGCACTTTAAAATGTTTAAAATGGTACTTTTTATTTATTTTTTTGAGACAGCATCACTCTTCGCCCAGGCTGGAGTGCAGTGGCACAATCTCGGCTCACTGCAACCTCCGCCTTCTGGGTTCAAGTGACTCTCGTGCCTCAGCCTCCCGAGTAGCTTGGATTACAGAGTGTGACACCATGGCCGGTTAGTTATTGTATTGCTAGTAGAGATGGGGTTTCCCCATGTTGGCCAGGCTGGTCTTGAACTCCTGACCTCAAGTGATCCGCCCGCCTCCGCCTCCCAAAATTCTGGGATTACAGGCGTGAGCCACCGCGCCCAGCCTAAGAGATTTAGAATCCTACCTGGCACATAGTAAGCACTCAACCTTAGCTCTGACAATATTATTACAAAGAGATGGTAAAGCATTAAGGACTTCAGGCTTAGGTGCTTCCCTTCTCCAGGGTCCAGGTTTTTGGGGTCCGTTCTGGACCGAACGACTCAGGGAAGACATTGTAAACTCATTCTCAAGCCTTCCCACTCAAGATCCTGCAAACGGAGTCGTCTGAGAGCCCCCTACCCTGACGACCCGGGGCAAGGACCCTGTCGGGGCGGCCCCAGGTGGGATGGAGCCAAGACAATCCTCCCACTGCCGGAGGAGGAAGACTGGCGGCCACGGGGAGGCATAAGCGGCAGTGCGCCGCCTGGTGGCACCTTCGCGCACACGGTCCCGGCGGAACGGGAGGCGTCAACCGCAAGCCGCCAGCTACTCCTGCCGGGAGCCCCTACAGCTGCTTTTAAATCGTAATTGTTATCAAATAGGGAGTTTTTATACAGTCAGATTATTGGCCTTACTATTCTTAATCCTGTGAGGTAGTCATTATTCCTGTTTTACAATTGAGGAAACTGATGCTTGGAAAGTTTCAGTAACTGGCTTAAGATCCCCCAGCAGGTAAGAACAGCCCCCAGGTCTAGGGCCACAGCCGTCCAGATCCAGAACTCTTTCCTACACACTCCTGTGGTTTGAGAGAAGTGAGGGGAGCCGGTGGAAGCATCTGCAGTCCCCACTAAGGGTCAGAACTGGCTCTGGGACTGATTTCAAAGGAGATCTATGCCACAAAGCCTGCTCCACTTCCAGCCTCAGAACCCCCAGACCCCAGGAAATGGAGGGGAGGGGAAGGTGAATCTCACATAGCAACTCTGTAGGCCCTTTGACCATCAGCCCCTTTCCCCTCAGCCTTATTAATGTACCCACTCAACCAACGTTGCTTGCATCCCTGCTGTGCCAGAAACTGTCTTCAGTGCTAGATATATCGTGGGGAACAGGGAACACAGGGCCCCTGACTTCAAGCAACTCACTACCTCATCCTCATGCTTAACCCTAGCAGGACGCCTTTGCTGTGAGGCCCATGGCACTGGGTTTGGGAACACCCTAGCAAATCTTAATCCTGCTATCCTAATGTGTCATCCCATGGGCAGGGACCCTGCACATTCTTCACCCATCCCCAGGAAGTTATGGCTCAGGGGGAGTCTGACTCCCTCTGAAGCCCCTTCCCTGGCCTCAGCTGAGAGCCTGCATTCTGGAGATGCCAGGGCTGGAGAGGAACTACATCGGCAACTGCTCAGCTGCAGGTGGCTGGAGAAGGGTCAGAGACTTGGTACAGGAGCAGGGGCACAGAGCAGTTACAGAGAGATTCCCAACATGCAAAGTCCCCTAGCCTGATGCTGGAGTCCTGGAGGGAGAGCAGGGCCCAGGACCTCCCATGAGTGTATTTCAAGAATTGAGAGAGTGGTTAGGCTGAGAAGGGAAGTGGGGCAGGGACTGGCAGGAGAGGGGGTAATGCCCTCCTTTTGCTTGCCCCCTATCCTCAGTCCCCCTTCTCTGCAGCCAGAAATTAAACAAAAACATGAAACCTGATACTTGGACTAGAAAGGCCTGCTGGGTACACTTTACCACCTAAAAAGCAAAGTTCCAAGGACTCGAACTTTTTAGAAAAATCTCCAATACCCCGCAGGCCTGAAGGAGAGAGAGAGAGAGAACATGCTGTGGTCTCTGCATGCTGCCCCTCTTTGCTGAGGTTCCTGCTGAGCTCTCCAGCATAGGCACAACCTTGACCATGTGCCTGCATCCAGGGGATGACAGATGTGGGTCTTGGTACAGGCGTGCCTGTATGTGTTTCCTGGCAGTAGTTAAGTATCCAAATATCTATTTGTCTTGGCAGTCATCTGCCTATTCATGTTTTTAGCTGTGTGCGCCTGTGTGTTTGCTGTTTTTAGGCATACGTCTTTGGTATGTGGGTGTCTTTGGAGTGGGGTGTCTATTTGTAGGTGTGATGTTTCTGAAAGGTGAAACATCGCACCTGTGTCTTTGTTGTATGTTTTCGTGTGTGTACCTTTGCAGGTGTGTATGGGTGGGTAGGTGTGTGTGTGCATGTGTATTTGCAAGGTGGAGTTGTTTGGCTGTGCTGAGCTGTTGACTCTCATCCACTGCCCTTGCCTGGGCTGTCAGAGGCCAAGCTAAGCAACCTACCTTTGCCCCACCGCAACCCTTCTCAATTGACGGAAGTCTTTCCCCCAGGGAGTCCCGGTCCACCCATTGCCACCCTCCTGAGGCTGGGTGCCCAGTTAGGGAGATGTGCTCATGGCATGCACGACCTCCCCCAGATACTCCAGACCCGGGCTTGTGAGGGGAGTGTGTGTGGAGAGGGTACTGGGTAGCCCTGCCTTCACCTCACCTCTGGGGAAACAGCTAGGACAGTCCCTTTCGCACAGCCCAATCCATCCCCAGGGAAGGTGTTCGAGTGAGGCTCCCCAGTTTAGAGGGTTTCTTTCCAATCCCATCTCCCCTGTCCCCTTTGCTCAGTCACTCATTCACTCCAAGCAGTGTGATCTCCGGCAGGTGGCTTTACACCTCTGTGCAAAGACCTTCATCTGTAAAATGGGATGTAAATGGCGCTTACTTCAGAGGGTTGTGAGAATTAACTGACATGATGCATACAGAGTGCTTAGCCCTGTGCCTGGCCTTTGCCTATGTTAGCTGATCCCCTTATTCTGACCTCTCTGGGTTTCAATCCCGAGACACTGCCCATCCTTCAGACCTCACCTGTCCCCACGTGCTCCTCGGACCACCCTTGGCTGGTTAGGACTTTCCTCCTGGAATCAGACTGGCTGGGAGGGGAGAATCTTGGAAAGAGATTATTGATACTTGCACTGCAATTTCCACACAATTTTAAAAATTTAATTATATACCCCCTTATGAAATAGTTATCCTTTTCCTCCATTTTACAGATGATGATGAAGGCAGCATCCGAATTGTTAAGTACCTTGTTCAAGGTCACACAGTAAGGGGCAGAGTCCAAGTTTACACTGAGGCAAAAATGGCTGTCCCACTGTCACGTAGGAGGCTGGTTTACAGCAACCCAGGATCAGAGTGCTGGAGGGTGTCCAGGGGTCTGGTTAACAGTTCTGCCGAAGATCATACACACAAGTAGAGCCAGCCAGGACGATCTTAATCTATACCCAGCTTCACATTGCTGTAAGCCCCAGCGTAACCAGGACTTGGGTGTTCTCATTTTGGGAGCTTTTTTTTGGAAAGATCCCCACATGTGGAAGGCAGAGCGCATACTACAGACAGGGGAGTCAAAAGTGAGAGTCCTACATTTAATCAGAGGAGAAAGCTGACGTGGCCCAGCCAAACGAAGGCGCAAAGCCAGATTTCCTTAATTTGGGGAAGCGAAAATTGGGCCGCCTCCACGTCCAGTCATTCTCCAGCGGCCGGGTTTTTCAAAGCGCTGTGCCCGCCCAGTGTCTCGAGAGGAACCTCCTCCGGGGTACCCCAGCTCTGTCGCGGCCGCGCCCAGATGGCCGTCGGGTTCCCCCTCAAGGCCCCCCTGCCGGCTCCGCCCTCTGCCGGCCAGG